>NC_091982.1:139360133-139665133 GCF_044704955.1 Pristiophorus japonicus | reverse complement strand
GTATGAACTGTGAATATTCGCCACATGGACCCGCTGAACCTCGGCGTCCATCGATTTGCCCCAAAAGTCATCCTGCCTCAGAGGATCCTCTTCTGGTCCATCCGCCTCATATATTAGTCTGGTTGCAGGCTTCCTGCACATTCGAGCTAAGTGGCCACTGAGATTGCAGTTCCTGCAGACAAATTGTTGAATTCTGCAAGATCCGGCTGGGTGTTTTCTCCCACACCTCAAGCATGAGTTAAAGTTTCCATTGTTGGGAACAAAGGGTCAATGGCTTGGCATTCCCCGCTGACTGTCCCTTGGACTGCTCTTAAGAACCCTATTAGTGGGTGTAAATGGCCCCATCCCGGGCCGCATTGTCCACTGTGATGGCGTGAATGTCCGTTCAGCCTGCCATTGTCTCTGTTGAAGTCCTACTCTGGGGTCTATTGCTGCCTGGGGAGTGTCGAACTGCCCCTGCCTGCCTGCGGGGCTCTGAGCCGTATTGATGATGTTGACTCCCTGATCCCTCGCCGCGTTAGAGGCAGAATTGCGCGCGTATATTATTTTCGTCTCTTCCTCCCCCGCCATGAAAGTTTGAGCCATCAACGCCGCCGCTTCCAAGGTCAAATCCTTGGCCTCAATTAATTTGTGGAAAATCCCCGCATGACCGATGCCCTCGATAAAGAAGTCCCTTAGCATCACCCCCCTGCAGGCATCTGTGAACTTACAGAGGATGCCCAAACGCTGGAGGTCCGCTACGAAGTCCGGTATGCTCTGCCCTTCCTGACTTCAGTGCGTGTAGAATCTGTGTCAGGCCATATGTATGCTACTCACCGGTTTGAGGTGCTCCCCGATCAATTTGCGAAGTTCTTCAAAGGTTTTGTCCGCTGGCTTTTCGGGTGCTAGTAAGTCCTTCATGAGCGCGTAAGTCTTTGGTCCGCAGCTGGTCAAAAGATGAGCCCTTCGCTTGTCGGCTGCTGCATCCCCCAGCCATTCTTTCGTAACGAAGCTTTGCTGAAGCCTCTCGACAAAATCGTCCCAGTCTTCCCCAACACAGTACCGTTCCTCTGTGCTACCGGTGGCCATTCTCGTGGGTCGTGAATTCCCGTTTCTCGTCGCCAATGTAAAGTCCTTACACTACAGCATGAAACCACATGAGGCACATTCTGGGGACAAGGTCACTCTGTGACCTTAACTCTTTATTCACAGGACTCCAAGTGATGACCCTGCGTGGGACCTCCCTTTTTATACCTGTGTGATCAGGTAAGGAGTGTCTCCCATAAGTTCACCCCTTGTGGTCAAGGTGTGCATCTAGGTTGAGTGTATACAGTAATACAGTGGTGTGACATTGAGGTTACATACATGACATTGTCTCTCTCTCTCTTTCTCTCTCTCTCTCTGTCTCCCTCTGTCTCTCTGTCTCTCTCTCTCACTCTGTCTCTCTCTCTCACTCTGTCTCTCTCTCTGTCTCTGTCTCTCTTTTTCTGTCTCTCTCTCTCTGTCTCTGTCTTTCTCTCTGTCTCTCTCTCTCTCTCACTCTGTCTCACTCTCTCTGTCTCTCTGTCTCTTTCTCCCTGTCTCTCTCTCTCTCTCTGTCTCTCTTCCTCTCTCTCTGTCTCTCTTCCTCTCTCTCTCTCTCTCTCTCTCTCCTCTCTCTCTCTCTCTCTCTTCCTCTCTGTCACCCGGTCTTTCTCTCTCTCTCTTTCTCTCTGTCTCTCTCTCTGTCCTTCCCCAATGATTCCATGCTCCAACCTATCACACAATTCTGAGAACTTTACACATGTTCACGCTTTCTTGCTATTTACCTGTGGATATGATCTGTACATCTGGATGGATGTATGTCAGGCCAATATTATAAAAATCTCCAGTCCTAAACACCATATTTTCAAATATTCTGAGGGGAATCTTTGGAGAAATCAGCTGCCACTTTTCTTCCATGGGGTAATGATTATTGATGAAAAGTGAGGGATGTGTAAAGAAATAAAATTCAACATACCTGCAATATAAAGACAGTGCATCTTAGAATCATGTGAAATAAAATGCCTGAGTAGCATTGTAAAATGGCAGTAGTTATTTTTGTACTGTGGTGGGCTTGCATCTGTGAGTGACTCTTTTCAGTCAATTTCATCTCCTGTGCAAGTGAAACCACATACGTCTCTCACTCCCCAATTCACCTTTCACCAGTTTTATGAAAAAGTGCACAAGGCATTTGCACAATTCAGAGGTTCAGATGCCTAGGGTGGAGGGGTGGTGGTCGGGGGCGGGGTGGGGTGTTGCAATTATATCAGATACACTGTCACCCACAAATTCCAAAACATCTGAATTTGACCCTCTGTACTGAAGCACTTTGCAATTTTTCTCCATTTAAATTATAATCTGCTTTTCTACTATTTCTGTCAAAGTGGATAACCTCACATTTTCCTATATTATACTCCATCTGCCAAATTTTTGCACACTCACTTAGCATGTACAATACCAACCACCCCAGTGGTTTCTTATTAATAAGATTAACAGTCTTGTGCTGCTAAATTTACCCCCGAGGAAGACAGATCCTACTTTGGATATAAAAGGACAGATACATGTGAAGGAGCTGCAACTCCAGCATTATTCGCACCAGTGCCCGTTCAGAAGCCATACCTGCTCCAGGGCTGCCTGTGCCACATGCCTTAATGCAGTGGGGAGACTGTGACTTCTTCAAAGTGCCTGCTCACGTCATTCCTTTTGCCTGTGAGGAAATCACGAGACCACCCTTCTGTATATCTGCCCCATAGCATTGCCAAGAAGGACCATGTGCAGATGCTTGAAGGACAAACTGATGTTGCAGCACGTTACCCAAAGTATTCCACAAGAACACAAGGAAGAGGAGCAGGAGTCAGCCATTTGACCCCACGAGCCTGCTCCGCTATTTAATAAGATCATGGCTGATCTGATTGATCATGGACTCAGCTCCACTTCCCCGCCCACTCCCCATAACCCTTTATTCCCTTATCGCTCAAAAATCTGTCTATCTCTGCCTTAAATATATTCAATAACTCAGCCTCCACAGCTCTCTGGGGCAGAGAATTGCATAGATTTACAACCCTCAGAGAAGAAATTCCTCCTCATCTCAGTTTTAAATGGGTGGCCCCTTATTCTGAGACTATGCCCCCTAGTTTTGGTTTCCCCTATGAGGCGAAATATCCTCTCTGCATCCACCTTGTCCAACCCCCTCATTATCTTATATGTTTCGATAAGATCACCTTTCATTCTTCTGAACTCCAATGTGTATAGGCCCAACCTACTCAACCTATCTTCATAAGTCAACCCACTCATCTCCGGAATCAACCTAGTGAACCTTCTCTGAACAGCCTCCAATACAAGTATATCCTTCCTTAAATACGGAGACCAAAACTACACGCAGTATTCTAGGTGTGGCCTCACCAATACCCTGTACAGTTGTAGCAGGACTTCTCTGCTTTTATATTCTATCCCCCTTGCAATAAAGTATAACATTCCTTTAGCCTTTCTGATTACTTGCTGTACATGGATACCAACTTTTTGTACACAAGACCCCCAGGTCCCTCTGTACTGAAGCACTTTGCAATTTTTCTCCATTTAAATTATAATCTGCTTTTCTATTATTTCTGTCAAAGTTGATAACCTCACATTTTCTTATATTATTCTCCATCTGCCAAATTTTTGCCTACTCACTTAGCCTGTCTATATCCCTTTGCAGATTCTTTGTGTCCTCACAATTTGCTTTCCCACCCATCTTTGTATCATCAGAAAACTTGGCTACATTACATTCGGTCCCTTCATCCAAGTCATTAATACAGATTGTAAATAGTTGAGGCCCCAGCACTGATCATTGCGGCACCCCACTAGTTACTGTTTGCCAACCGGAAAATGACCCGTTTATCCCGACTCTCTGTTTTCTGTTACTTAGCTAATCCTCAATCCATGCTAATATATTACCCCCACCCCAGTGAACCTTTATCTTGTGCAGTAACCTTTTATGTAGATCTTATCGAATGCCTTCTGGAAATTCAAATACACCACATTCACTGGTTCCTCTTTATCCACTCTGCTCGTTACATCCTCAAAGAATTCCAGAAAATTTGTCAAACATGATTTCCCTATCATAAAACCATGCTCACTCTGCTTGATTTGAATTATGCTTTTCCAAATGTCCTGCTACTGCTTCCAGCATTTTTCCAACGGCAGATGTTAAGCTAACCGGTCTATAGTTTCCTGCTTTCTGTCTGACTCCCTTTTTTAAATAGAGGCATTACATTTGCGGTTTTCCAATCCGCTGGGACCTCCCCAGTATCCAGGGAATTTTGGTAGATTACAACCAATGCATCCACTATCTCTAAAACCACTTCTTTTAGGACCCTAGGATGCAAGCCATCAGGTTCAGGGGACTTGTCCGCTTTTAGTCCCATTATTTTGTCTTTAGTGATAGTGATTGTATTAAGTTCCTCCCTCCCTATAAACCCTTGATTATCCCCTATTGCCCTATTGGGGTGTTTTTAGTGTCTTCTACTGATAAGACCGATACAAAATATTTGTTCAAAGTCTCTGCCATTTCCCTGTTCCCCGTTATTAATTCCCCACTCTCATCCTCAGAGAGTTGTTAACCTGTGGAATTCCCTACCACAGAGAGTTGTTGATGCCAGTTTATTGGATATATTCAAAAGGGAGTTAGATATAGCCCTTACGGCTAAGGGGATCAAGGGGTATGGAGAGAAAGCAGGAAAGGGGTACTGAGGTGAATGATCAACCATGATCTTATTGAATGGTGGTGCAGGCTCGAAGGGCCGAATGGCCTACTCCTGCACCTATTTTCTATGTTACTTTAATCACTCTTTTCCTTTTTATATACCTGTAGAAACTATTACGATCTGTTTTTATATTTTGTGCTAGTTTACTTTCATAATCTATCTTCCCTCTATTATTATTTTAGTCATTCTTTGCTGGCTTTTAAAAGTTTCCCAATCCTCTGGCCTCCCACTAGTCTTGGCCACATTGTATGCCCTTGTTTTCAATTTGATACATCACTTATTTCCAGATAACTGTACTTTAAATTCCGCCTAGCAAAATGCTATAGATAATCGAACCAATTATTTTCTACATTATAACCCAATCACTTGGGTTCTTAGTTTATTGGTCCTGATACCTGATTGATGAACCTTTTAGATACACATCACAAGATGTAGGCGGTTAATGTTCTATGATCAGAGTCAAGTTCATTTTCAGATGGACCTCACAGATTGGCCGAGAGAAGAGACTCGTTGATCAGTCGGTGTAGAATTCAAACAAGTCCACACTTCAATCTATTTACACATGTGAACCTTGAGTAGACTCCGTTTCCTTGATTTGAGGGAGAGCTAAGGGAAGGTGTGTTCTGTTATAGACGATGACACTAGTATTGTTCGAGGGACCGCCTATGATGGATGATGAGTATTGTGAGTGGAACTGTGTCAAGTTGAAGTCTGTGATTAGTTTCCTCAGTTGTTGGCTCTTTGCCTTTCTTTTTCAAACTGCTGATGGTAGTCCATCAATGCTAGCACTGGTTCTCTACAAACATGTTCTTCAACCTTCTCAATACCAAGCTACACTTGGTTTAACACCACCTCAAGACATTTGTCATATTTCCGTTACCATCCCCAAAAAAGGAGGGAGAGAGAAAACAGGGAATTATAGACCGGTCAGCCTGACATCGGTAGTGGGTAAAATGATGGAATCAATTATTAAGGATGTCATAGCAGTGCATTTGGAAAGAGGTGACATGATAGGTCCAAGTCAGCATGGATTTGTGAAAGGGAAATCATGCTTGACAAATCTTCTGGAATTTTTTGAGGATGTTTCCAGTAGAGTGGATAAGGGAGAACCAGTTGATGTGGTATATTTGGACTTTCAGAAGGCGTTCGACAAGGTCCCACACAAGAGATTGATGTGCAAAGTTAGAGCACATGGGATTGGGGGTAGTGTACTGACATGGATTGAGAACTGGTTGTCAGACAGGAAGCAAAGAGTAGGAGTAAATGGGTACTTTTCAGAATGGCAGGCAGTGACTAGTGGGGTACCGCAAGGTTCTGTGCTGGGGCCCCAGCTGTTTACACTGTACATTAATGATTTAGATGAGGGGATTAAATGTAGTATCTCCAAATTTGCGGATGACACTAAGTTGGGTGGCAGTGTGAGCTGCGAGGAGGATGCTGTGAGGCTGCAGAGCGACTTGGATAGGTTGGGTGAGTGGGCAAATGCATGGCAGATGAAGTATAATGTGGATAAATGTGAGGTTATCCACTTTGGTGGTAAAAACAGAGAGACAGACTATTATCTGAATGGTGACAGATTAGGAAAAGGGGAGGTGCAAAGAGACCTGGGTGTCATGGTACATCAGTCATTGAAGGTTGGCATGCAGGTGCAGCAGGCGGTTAAGAAAGCAAATGGCATGTTGGCCTTCATAGCAAGGGGATTTGAGTACAGGGGCAGGGAGGTGTTGCTACAGTTGTACAGGGCATTGGTGAGGCCACACCTGGAGTATTGTGTACAGTTTTGGTCTCCTAACCTGAGGAAGGACATTCTTGCTATTGAGGGAGTGCAGCGAAGGTTCACCAGACTGATTCCCGGGATGGCGGGACTGACTTATCAAGAAAGACTGGATCAACTGGGCTTGTATTCACTGGAGTTCAGAAGAATGAGAGGGGACCTCATAGAAACATATAAAATTCTGACGGGGTTAGACAGGTTAGATGCAGGAAGAATGTTCCCAATGTTGGGGAAGTCCAGAACCAGGGGTCACAGTCTAAGGATAAGGGGTAAGCCATTTAGGACCGAGATGCGGAGGAACTTCTTCACCCAGAGAGTGGTGAACCTGTGGAATTCTCTACCACAGAAAGTTGTTGAGGCCAATTCACTAAATATATTCAAAAAGGAGTTAGATGAGGTCCTTACTGCTAGGGGGATCAAGGGATATGGCGAGAAAGCAGGAATGGGGTACTGAAGTTGAATGTTCAGCCATGAACTCATTGAATGGCGGTGCAGGCTAGAAGGGCCGAATGGCCTACTCCTGCACCTATTTTCTATGTTTCTATGTTTCTATGTTTCAAACTGGAGCTGAAAAGGCAGAAGTCTAACCTGCTGCATCTCCAAGTAGTTGCATGTTCAGCCATGAACTCATTGAATGGCGGTGCAGGCTCGAAGGGCCGAATGGCCTACTCCTGCACCTATTTTCTATGTTTCTATGTTTCTATGTAACTGAAGCTATATGTCTCAACACTGAATAGAAGTTCTAGTAAGCTGCAAGTTAGGCATAAATTTATTTTCAAGTATTATTTCATATTAACGGTGGAATCCATTTTTCTTCTGAGAATTGTCAACCTGAGAGTCCTTATTTTTATGCCCACAAATCCTGAGAAACGCCACCCCCTACCCCCGCCCCCAGTTCTTCCAGAGCCCCGCAACCTACTGAGTCGTCTCCAGCATCCTCTTTCAGTGCTCTCTTCCTCACTCACTCCGCAGTGCACCCAGGCCTTGGAGCCCACTCCAAGAGTTAGAACATAAGAACATAATAAATAGGAGCAGGAGTAGGCCATCTGGCCCCTCGAGCCTGCTCCACCATTTAATAAGATCATGGCTGATCTGATCTTGGGCTCAGCTCCACTTCCCCTTATCCCTTCACTCCCTTATCACTCAAAAATCTGTCTATCTCCGCCTTAAATATATTCAATGACCCAGCCTCCACAGCTTTCTTGGGCAGAGAATTCCATTTACGACCCTCTGAGAGATGAAATACCTCCTCATCTTAGTTTCAAATGGGTGACCCCTTATTCTTAAACTATGCCCCCTAGTTCATTTTTCCCCACGAGGGGAAACATCCTCTCTGTATCTACCTTGTTGAGCCCCCTCAGTATCTTATATGTTTCAATAAGATCACCTCTCATTCTTCTAAACTCCAATGAATAGAGGCTCAACCTGCTCAATCTATCTTCATAAGTCAACTGCTTCATCTCAGAATGAACCGAGTGAACCTTCTCTGAACTACCTCCAATGCAAGTATACCCCTCCATAAATACCAAGAGTTACTTTATGTTACCAGCCTCCCCCATATATGCCGGTGGAGGCAAAACATTCCCCAAAACTCTCCCAGATCCCAATTCCATGGAGCCTTGCACCCCAGTCTTCCCACACCCCATCCCCTAAAACTGCTCTTTGGCCCAGTCTTACTCTTTCATTCCCTCACAGGATTCATTATCCTTTGCTCTCTCTCTCCCTTTCTTCTTCCTGGTGTGTGACCACTATCTCCTCAGCCCCCAACCCCCGCCTCTACCCCCCACTTCCAAATGTTCCTGCTGGCCTGAACCTCAGCTGCACCTTTTCTCTCAACCAACATCCACATTGTGGCACCTCATCAACAGCCTGTCCCTTCGAACCTGGTCCTCATCGCCCCCCATCCTCTTGGACTAGTCTGGGAAAGAAGTGGCGCAACAGTTACACAGAAAGATGTCTTGGTCAATGAGCAATGCGATGGAGATTGTCTACGTTGCCAGATATTGTGTGTTAAATAATTGCATTCAGAGGCTTCCCACAGACGCATACTTCCGATGGCAAAAAAAATTTACAAAAATACCCGGTGGTCCCGGAGGAACAAACACTTGCACTCCGAGGCCTAGAGCAGACCAATGCAGAGTCCCACGTATCCCCGGAGCATAATTGCATCCTGGGATCGCGTGGGCCTGACCACCAATCACAATGAAGTATTTTCTCATTGATAGTTTGTACGGAGCTCCCATTACTATGAATGGGAATATCGCCCTAAACAAAGAAAACACAATACATAAATGAAAAATACACCTCACTTATTTAAAATGAGTTGAAATCAAATTCAATTCAATGTTTTAGAAAAAAAACATTTTTTTTCCATTCTTTTTAATATCTTTTAATAGTGTTAAAAATAAACTTATGTCTGCTTTTACCAGGCGGAAGAGTTTGAAGGACATTTGCTGGGCAGGAGTTGAGCAAATAGCCCTCCTCTCCACCCGTGGAGGCCCTTTACTTTCGCAGTACGATCTGTCACATCATAAATGCCGGGTTCATGTGCGTGTGCACATCGTACGCACCCAGAGAGGCCGCAATTTAAGGCCTACTGCCTCTGTCATGATAAATTGTAGATACAACAGGGTGGGAGTGATGCTTCAGTTGTACAGAGTTTTGGTCAGACCATATTTAGAGTAACTGCGTTCAGTTCGGGGCACCGCCTCTCAGGAAGGATATACTGACCTCGGAGGTTCACCAGAATGATACCAGGGTTTAGAGGGTTAAATTATAACTACAGGTCGCGTAAACTTGGCTTGTATACCTTTGAGTTTAGAAGGTTGGGAGGTGATCTGATTATAAAGGGATTCACTAGGATAGATACCGAGAAATGATTTCCTCTGGTGGGGGTGAACCTGGTGCAAGGGGGCATAACCTTAACATTAGAGCTGGCTGGTTAAGAGTGAAATCAGGAAATGGGAATATGGAACTCGCTTCCCAAAAGGCTGGAGATGTTAGACCAACTGAAATTTTCAAGACAGAGACCGACAGATATTTGTTGGCTAAGGATATCAAGGGACTTGGAGCAAAGGGTAGCAAATGGAGTTGAGCAACATGTCAGCCGTGATCTCATCGAATGGCAGAACAGGCTCATGGGGATGAATGGCTTGCTCCTATTCTGCTTTAAAGGTTGCTTTGAATGTGTACCAGGAGATGGCTTCCTTTTGCACCATATAGTCCAATCTATTATTGTCATAACTTATTGTGCCTTTAGCTAATGGAGCCAGGGCACTTCACTTTGAATGGTGGAAGTGAAAAGCTGTCAAGATGCAGGTTACCTGTTGCTGAAGCTGCTTCGATTGTCTCATTCGAGAATAGCACAAGCACTTCCCTTCAAAATGAAGTCCTCTTTAAATACTTAGGATCTTTTTTAGTCCATTATATTTCTCCTGTTTGGGTCTCCTTTTAACTCATGCCTTGATTATTGTGGATGTTACTAGGCAGCTAACCTACACATACATTTAATTCCAATATCACTCTTGCTCTCATAGAGAACACATGAGCCCCTTTCCATGCCTACCTGCCTCGAAAGGATTGAAGCACAAACCCATATGTTTCTACTCTGTCGCCCAAAGTATTACACTCCACATCACCCAAATTATTCCCATTCATTTTTCTTTAAATTCTACAGAAATGAAAACTTCTGAGAAAATTTGAATGGATTGTCTTTTAATGGATGAAGCATATCCACATCCACATTCCTAGAAGGCCAATTCAGATCACTTGAGTAATCGATTGGAATTTTGATGATCTCTAAGTTATAGCCCATTGCATATTATATCACATTAGTTACCATGTCTGTGTGTAGCTGTGGGCCAAATGTAAGGTCTGTGAGAGAGCAATGTGTTTATGGCCCAATCTGTGCATAGTCCAGATTCTTTATAACACTGATTTCAGTACAGAGTCATTCAGTTTTGTCTTAAAGGTGATCATTTAAAAACGGTTACAGTTACTGAGTAAATTTTCACCCAAAGTGGACAAAATACGTAATTGGTGGGAATACTATTCCAGGCTTATCCACCATGTCAGATTGCCAGTTTGGGTCACTTTTGGGTCAACTATCTCATCATTTCTCTTCGAGAAGTAGTGTCCGTACATCGCATGGAAATAATGTCATAACTGAGGAGGTCAACTGAGGCCACAGTGCACTGTACCATGAAATACTACAATACAGCCAGCCACACTTTTAGTGGAAAAGGTCTGAACAGAGATGGGGTATTCCCCACAGGGAGCCAGGGCAGAGGGGGAGTTTCCTTGCATAACTGGGCCAGTTCCTGCTCGCTGATTGCTGCGCAGCATCAGCCAAATCCTGCGAATGAGTCACCTGTTTGCAGTCTTGGGCAGGTACATAGAGACCTCACTGAAAGGGAAAGATGAGAAACCACAGAGATAAATTGCCCCTGTAGGTTAAAATATCCACGTTGTTCTATGCCTTCCATGCCTGTCAATGTGGAAATGGGCGAATGATGAAGAAACTATGCGAGGTGAAGGGAATGACTTACTTGTAAGTAAATTTGGTGCAGGTGTCATTAACGTGGCCTGCTCCCCAGGTACTGTCCAGGAGGTGCCACCTCCCTCCCAGAAACACTGCGTTCCACGCGTGATCTGCTTCCCCTTTGAATTTCTTTCCAACATCGTAATTGTAGCCTTTGGAGTATCCTTCGATTTCAGTACACGCTATACCTGCAATTCTAATCAGTTGGCATTTAATATACAGTCAATCATCAAGTGCATCCAGTTTATTTTTTGGTTTTGAGAAACTCGTGAAGGGTGGAAGTCAATTGTGTCGGGTGCCGTTAGGGGTTGATAAAAATGGGAGAGAAGGTGAGATTACTCAGCCAAGAGATGCCAAGTTGGGCTTTACAAGTTTGTAGATTGTAGGAGGAGGAAATGCCTGCAAGAATTAATATTTCATCGTTTTGAAGTCCTGAAAAAATGTATTTAACATCGGAAATGGTGCAATGGGCTTGATTTCAACACACTGAGGAGAACCATAATGTAGGACGACTTTGAAGGGTCATTGGCACCCCCAGAACCTGTTTGGCAGATGAAACACTTACAAAGAATCAACTTTATTATCCTTTTGTTTGTTCGGACTTCTTGTTTGTAGAAACGTCTATTAGCTGCCTTGATCGTAAAGTTCAAAGGGGGCCCTTTGACTTTAGATCCGATTGGCTAGTTAATTTTTAATTACAGCTGGTCTGATTTAGATAGGTTGTCTTTGATCTAAAGAACCGGTTTCTCCCATTGTAAAACCTTGCACATTGACAGACATGTACGGCCGGAATATTCCAGGGTGGTAGCAGGCACGATTGGTGGCGGGTCGGGTGGGAAAGCTGTTACTTTTGGAAGCAGGTCGGGAACCCACTGTTATCTGGCTCCCACACACCTTTCCCCCAGGCGAGTCTGTCATCGTGATGCTGACCCAACTGTCAGCGGTGGGCGACCCAATTGAAATCATTATCAGGTAATCGACAGGCACTTAATATCCTTTTTTACTTTTTAAATTTCACTGCACGGTCATGGGATTCACGCAACTCGGGAACCACGTCTATCAACCTGAGGCGGAAGTTCTGTGGCCATTGCTCCAGCTGATTAGTTGACAGGATCAAATGTTCAGTAAAATCTCCCACGTGACAGATGATCACTTTGTTCAGCCACAAGTTGTTGCTCAGTCTATTCTCAGCACAGATTCTGCAGGCTGCAAGTGTTTTCAGCAAAGTCTTCGTCCAGTGTCACCTCATTGGAAGAACTCTCTCATTGGACAGATCGCTTCTGTCATCTCTACTTCACCTGCCATCTATTCTGTCAACATGGGTGCCATTTATACTGTCTCACCTTGGTCTTCAGAATCTGACCACAATCAGCCCCAACACCAGCAGCACCAGGCACACCAGCAGCACCAACAACAACACCAACCTTCTCCACAATCAACTGGTGCTGCACAGGACATAGGGCATCAGCACCTGACCACATTGCTGCCTGGGAGGTCAGGGATGGCCTCACCATGGCCACATTTAATTCACTTTACGCTGTACACCCTGGCTGTCACATGATGCGCCAGGTTGGCATCACCCCATACCAACATCTTACAGCATCCCTACAATGCCTAAGTCATTCCTTTCACACTCATCACCATTGTGAGGGGTATCCTTATGTCTCACCATTCACTGGAATTCACTAAGCCACTTCCAAAGGTGCACACAAATCTGTCCAAGACTGGAAAGTGTTGAAAATAAAGATTTTTATGTTTGACAGCACATTAATAGAAACTTTACATAAACATTGGCTAAAAGACCCAAGTGTGTTGTTAGTTGGTATGATTGAACTAGGATGAGAGTGAGTGTGAGAGGTTGCTTAATGAGATGGGGATGTGATAATGTAGATACAGAGAGAGAGGGATGGGTGGAGGTGTAAGGTAAGTTGGTGTGAGTAAGGATGTGCAGGAGTAGGGTAGGGAAGCAGAGTGAAGGGGATGTGATGAGAGTAGGATGAGGTTGAGTGTGGCTTTGTACTAATGTTTCCTGATCTAATGAGATAATTGAAATGTTTGCGGCACTACAACCAGGTCCTTTTGACCACATCCCTGCTGGTGATGTCCTCTGCAACCTGCAACCAGGCTGCCTTGGTTTCCTGGGGAGGTCTCTTCCACCCATGGGAAAGGAATAGGACCTCCCTACGTGCTCTGACTCCATCCATAAGCATATGGAGGAAGTCATCGGAGAACCAGGGTGCAGCCCTCTGCCTCTGTGCAATCATTGTCAGTGTTTGCAGCAACTCAATGCAGTAGTGAACTGACAGCACTATGTTACATTAAACTTCAAATGTAATGTGGCCATGGTCCCTTTAACCATCCCCGGTTGAAAAGGTGCCATGAATGACGACACCAGACCCATCTCATTGGACCCAGTAACGCGCTGGGTGGGCGTAATACACCCCGTTAAGTTAAGTTGATTTTAAACAGAGGGAAGGAGCCAGCGGTGTAGTAGTGACTCACCATCCGCACCGGACCTGCCCAGGTAGGCAAAATTCTGGCCGTAGAGTGACTTTCAGGGAACGGACACCCATCCATGGCTAACTAAGGAACTAAGGGAGGGAAACAATGGCATACAATGTTATTGGAAGGCAAAAGGATTGGGAAATTTTTAAAAACCAACAAAGAATGACTAAAAAAACTAAAGAGAGAAAAGATGGATTATGAGAGTATACGAGCAAGAAATATAAAAACAGAGAGTGAGAGCTTCTACAGGTATATAAAAAGGAAGAAAGTAGCTAAAGTAAACACTGGTCCCTTAGAGGATGAGACTGAGGAATTAATCATGGGACATAGGGAAATGGCAGAGACTTTAAACAAATATTTTGTATCGGTCTTCGTGGTAGAAGACACTAAAAACATCCCAATAATAGATAATCAAAGGGCTATAGGGAGGGGGAAACTTAAAATAATCACTATCACTGAAGAAAAAGTACTCGATCAAATAATGGGACTAAAAGTGGGCGTCCCCTGGACTGGGTGGCCTACATCCTAGGGTCTTAAAAGAAGTGGCTGCGGAGATAAACAGAAGGAGAGGGCGTTGTGCTCCGGCCAGCACTGGAAAATTCCCACGGTTAGCACCCTGGTCCCACCCCCCCGAGGGGAAGTGGAGCAAGTGACATTGTGCTCCACTTCCTCTCTGGGGCGGTGAGCCCAATTTTTATGCCAGGGCGGGACTTCGCGCCTGTCGCAGGAAGTCCCCCCGTTTAATGCTGTTGTATATCTTTGCCAAGTGTTGGGCATGACATTGGTAGCACTGGGTTGGAAGGTTACTGAACCTGACAGTGTGATGGAGTATTCATCCCCTCAATAAAAAAAAGAAAAAAGAGCAAACTTGCATTTATATAGTGCCTTTTAGGATGTTCCAAAGCACTTTACAGCCAATGAAGCGCTTTTGAATTGTAATCACTGTTCTAATGTAGGAAACATGGCATCCAATTTCGCACAGCAAGCTCCCACAAACAGCAATGTGATACTGACCAGATAATCTTGATTGAGGGATGAATATTGGCCATTACACTAGGGATAACGCCACTGCTCTTCTTCGAAATAGTGTCACAGGATTTTACGTTCATCTGAGAGAGCAGACAGGGCCTTGGTTTAACACCTCCTCCGAAAGACGGCACCTCCGACAGTGCGGTGCTCCCTTAGCACTACACTGGAGTGTCAGCCTGGATTATCTGCTCAGTGAGTATCTCGACTGATATTAATAACTTCCGCCAGCCTCACCTCAATGGAGCATAAAATTGGTAAGGTGGAAAACAGCATCAACTCGAGTCCCCGCCCCCATTCCCCTGCCCAATCCCACCAGGTATGTTCAGTTCAAATTGGAGCTATAGAGTTTGAATAGCATTGGAACATAGAGGGAGGGAAATAGTACTGGATATCATATAATTACATTATCAGGGAAGAGAGGAATCATATAATAATGAATACCAAGTGTAATATATGCACATGCACGTATGCTCAAAGGTTTTTAGAGCTGTTGCATTGTGAGTGGCTCAGCCAGTCATGTGATGCTCACATGACTCAATAAAACCCCAGTCAATTGGTTCTACGTCATCCATGATGAGGCAGGTAGTTGTGAGCCTGGTGGATGAACTGGTAATTTGTAGTGTGATTGTTAAACCTTTGCTAATAAACCAACTAGTTCTTAATAGCAATGTGTTGCGATAAATTCTTTAGCAAAGAACCCATGAAGCAAATAGGCAAGAAAACCTAGGCAGGATATATTGAGGGGAATGAGATGGTCAAGCATCTGGAATAGAATAATGTGTCTACAAGGGCATTAAGGTGGTGAGATCATTGGCAAAACTCTGGGTGGAGGTGGAGGGGGAATTTAAACTGGAATTCCATCGGGTAAATTAAGAGCTCTCCATGCTATCAGGGATACTAATAGCAACAACAAGGTAATACTTGGGAATGTATCAGAAATCGGCTGAAGCTTCCGAGTGTGAGGTCTGACTAGGGGAGAAGTGGCAAGTTGCTGAGTGTCACCCCCGAGGTAAGGCTTGGGCCTGCACTGTTTTCTAGTTGCATTTACATTGGATTCAGAGGCTCAATGCATACCAATCAAATTCAAAGATGATACCAAACTGCTATGTTCTGATAGTTGAATCTGAAGAGGACTATGAGATACAGCAAACGTACATTTATATAGCGTCTTTCACAACCTCAGGTTATCCCAAAGTGCTTCACAGCCAATGAAGTACTTTTAAATGTAGTCACTGTTGTAATGTGAGGAAACGCAGCAATCAATTTCTGCACAAGAGGATCACACAAATATCAATTAAATAAATGAGCAGATAATTTGTTTTATTGACATTGGTTGAGGGCTAAATGTTGACCAGGACATGAGGAGAACTCCCCCGCACTTCGAATAGTGCCATGGAATCTTTTACATCCACCTAAGAAGCTTTGGTTTAATGTCCCATCCAAAAGACAGCACCTCCGAGAGTGCTGCATTCCCTGAGCACTGCACTGGAGTCGGCCTAGATTTTGTGCACAGGCCTCTGGAGTTGAGCTTAAACCCACAATCTTCTGACTCGGAGGCAAGAATTCTATAAGCTGAACCAAAGCTGCCATAAATTTGGCAGTGGCTGCAATGGTAGAAATTGGAATTTAATATGGATAGGAAGGGAAAAATGTTTGACAACTCAACTCCGTGCATGAATGGTGTCAAAGTAGTTACGGGTAAATTTTAAAGAGATATTAGCGGACTCCGCACTTTAAGGAGGGAATTTTCCATTTGCCGAGCGTGCGGGTTTGGGATCGAGTCGGCAGTAAAAATCCCGGAAATATCGAGTGTGTGTCGGGAACCTGCCGTCATCCCACAACCTTGCGCATTTAACTCGGGCGGCTTTGAAGGCGCGACACGGACCCGATCGGGAGAGGCAGGCGGCCCTATTTAAATCATTAACTGATTGTTGAGAGACCTTTAAGAGTGACTTTAATGCCAGCTCTTGACTTTTACAGCAGGAAAGGGACTCATGCACCTCGGGAACCTCGCCTGTGGAGGGGAGGCGGAGGCTCAGAGACCATTGGTGAGTTAATTCATTGAGAGCTGGGAAAGGTACTTAAATACTGCAACATGACAGCTCATTACTTGCCTCGTGGAAAGGCTCTTGCTCACTCCATCTTGTCCACAGATTTGGGTGTCAGCAATTTGCAGTTATTTCTGAAACTTCGGAAACCACTCTCACCACATTGCCTGTCACTATCACAACATTGAGGGACTAACCCTCTGATCTCCACTTTACCTGCCATCTACTACATCAGCATGGGGGCACTTATACTGTCTCACCTTGATCCTCAGAATCGGACCAAGGTGAGCCCCACCACCTACAACTCCAGCAGCCGCCACAACACCAGCAGCAGCCATCATCATCATTATCATAGGCAGTCGCTCGAATTGAGGATGACTTTCTGCCTCGCCAAAAAGGGATGAGTTCACAGGTGTTTCAATGAAGGACCTAATATTTCAGGTCCCGAACTGCATACTGAAGGATGGAAGATGTCTGGGCGTGGATTTTTTTAATGTGTGGTGACCGTTGCACACCAGCCACCACACGGGTTTGACAGAGCTAGGCCTTGGTCCAGTGGCAAGGATTAACCAGGACGACTGGAGACCAGCTCTGCTGCACGGACCTAGTGCTCACACATATCGCAGTGTGGGCTGGCCCGTGCTGCTCCTGGGCCTCTTTCACTACGCCCGAGCTCAAAGCACTTTTTGGACAAAACAAAAGATAGGAAGCTTTGTGGCTCAAACTTTCGCAGAGAGACATTATGCAAATCTCAGTTTATAACAACAATCACAACATAAAAAGGTCACCCATCTATCCAAATCAAAATTACATTGCAAGCTGCAGCACTGAAAGGGTGCGTGCCGGTATTTTATGCTCCACACCAGCCTCTACTATATCTCACTCCATCAGCATATTCCTTTCTCCCTCACGTCCCTTAAACACATCCAAGCTATTTGCCTGAACCGCTCCACCAAATCATAGAATCACAGCACAGGGAGGCCTGCCAGTTGACCCTTCGGACCTGCGCCAGCTCTTTGAAAGAGCTGTCCAATTCGCTCCACTTTCCAGCTTAACCCCGCAAATTAGTCCTCTTCAGGTACATGTCCAGTTGCCCGCAAAGTGCCTATGGTATCTCATTCCACCACACTTTCAGGCAGTGCATTCCAGATCTTCTTAACCCTCTGTGTGAAGACATTTCTCAATTTCCCTCTAGTTCTTTTGCCAATTATGTTACAGCTCTGACCTCTGGTCACTGACTCACTTGCCAAAGGAAGGTTTCTCCCTACTTTCTCTATCAAACCCTCATAATTCTGATTAACTATTAGGTCTCCCCTCAACTATCTCTGCTCTGAGGAGAACAATCCCAGCCTCTCCAATCTCTCCACATAGCTGATTTCCCTCATCCCTGGCATCATCCTGGAAAACTTCCTCTGTATCCTCGCTGGAGCCTTGACATCCTTTCCAACGAGTTCCACATTCTCACCGCTCTCTGGGTAAAGAAGTTTCCCTTTTGGATTTATTGGTGACTTGTCTTATATTGGTGGCTCCCTAGTTATCAACTCCTCTCCCCCACCCCACACCTTACACAAGAATATAAGAACATAAGCAATAGGAGCAGGAGTAGGCCATATGGCCCCTCGAGCCTGCTCCGCCATTCAATAAAATCCATGGCTGATCTGATCATGGATTCAGCTCCACTTCCCTGCCCGCTCCCCAAAACGCCTTAATCCCTTATCGGTTAAGAAACTATCTATCTGTCTTAAATTTATTCAATGTCCCAGCTTCCACAGCTCACTGAGGCAGCGAATTCCACAGATTTACAACCCTCAGGGAAGAAATTTCTCCTCATCTCAGTTTTAAATGGGCGTCCTCTTATTCTAAGATTATGCCCCCTAGTTCTAGTCTCCTCCATCAATGGAAACATCCTCTCTGCATCCACCTTGTCAAGCCCCCTCATAATCTTATACGTTTCGATAAGATTGTTATGTATTTAACCCCTTGTAACCTTGTAACCTGCATCACATCTGCCCACCAGAGGGCCTACCTGTTGGAGTCCCAAGGGATCCCACAACAGCAGCCACAACACCAGCAGCAGCAGTAGCAATCACAACAGCAGCCTTCTCCTCAACAACCTGATTCTCCACAGGAGAGAAGGGTTTTAGCACGGGCCAGCCCACACTGCGATATGTGCACACACTAGGTCCGTGCAGCAGAGTAGGTCTCCAGTTGTCCTGGTTAACCCTTGCCACTGGATAAAGGCCTATCTCTGTCAAGCCGTGATGTGCAATGGTCACCACACGTTAAAAAAATTCACTCACAGGCATCTTCCACCCCCTCAATTGGAGTTCAGGACTGGAACATCGGGTCCTTTATTGAAACACCTGTGAACTCATGGAAGCATGTCATCCTCGTTCGAGGGACCACCTGTGATGATGGCATCATGTCGGAGGTGATACCCCCAACACAGGGTATACAGGCAGAGGATGAGCTTCCTCAACATGACATAGAAACATAGAAACATAGAAAATAGGTGCAGGAGTAGGCCATTCGGCCCTTCGAGCCTGCACCGCCATTCAATGAGTTCATGGCTGAACATGCAACTTCAGTACCTCATTCCTGCTTTCTCGCCATACCCCTTGATCCTCCTAGTAGTAAGGACTACATCTAACTCCTTTTTGAATATATTTAGTGAATTGGCCTCAACAACTTTCTGTGGTAGAGAATTCCACAGGTTCACCACTCTCTGGGTGAAGAAGTTGCTCCTCATCTCATAGCAAGAATGTCCTTCCTCAAGTTAGGAGACCAAAACTGAACACAATACTCCAGGTGTGGCCTCACCGAGGCCCTGTACAACTGTAGCAACACCTCTCTGCCCCTGTACTCAAATCCCCTCGCTATGAAGGCCAACATGCCATTTGCTTTCTTAACCACCTGCTGTACCTGCATGCCAACCTTCAATGACTGATGTACCATGACACCCAGGTCTCATTGCACCTCCCCTTTTCCTAATCTGTCACCATTCAGATAATAGTCTGTCTCTCTGTTTTTACCACCAAAGTGGATAACCTGACATTTATCCACATTATACTTCATCTGCCATGCATTTGCCCACTCACCCAACCTATCCAAGTCACTCTGCAGCCTCATAGCATCCTCCTCGCAGCTCACACTGCCACCCAACTTAGTGTCATCCGCAAATTTACTACATTTAATCCCCTTGTCTAAATCATTAATGTACAATGTAAACAGCTGGGGCCCCAGCACAGAACCTTGCAGTACCCCACTAGTCACTGCCTGCCATTCTGAAAAGTCCCCATTTACTCCTACTCTTTGCTTCCTGTCTGACAACCAGTTCTCAATCCATGTCAGCACACTACCCCCAATCCCATGTGCTTTAACTTTGCACATTAATCTCTTGTGTGGGACCTTGTCGAAAGCCTTCTGAAAGTCCAAATATACCACATCAACTGGTTTACCCTTGTCCACTCTACTGGAAACATCCTCAAAAAATTCCAGAAGATTTGTCAAGCATGATTTCCCTTTCACAAATCCATGCTGACTTGGACCTATCATGTCACCTCTTTCCAAATGCGCTGCTATGACATCCTTAATAATTGATTCCATCATTTTACCCACTACTGATGTCAGGCTGACCGGTCTATAATTCCCTGTTTTCTCTCTCCCTCCTTTTTTAAAAAGTGGGGTTACATTGGCTACCATCTACTCGATAGGAACTGATCCAGAGTCTATGGAATGTTGGAAAATGACTGTCAATGCATCTGCTATTTCCAAGGCCACCTCCTTAAGTACTCTGGGATGCAGTCCATCAGGCCCTGGGGATTTATCGGCCTTCAATCCCATCAATTTCCCCAACACAATTTCCCGACTAATAAGGATTTCCCTCAGTTCCTCCTTCTTACTAGACCCTCTGACCTCTGACGGAGCAGCAGTGCTTTGGGAGGCTCAGGCTATCATGCTGGGTCATCGCAGACATTTGCATATTGCTGGAGCAAGACCTGCTGCCCAGAGGTCCTGGTGGACATGCCTTACCAGGGACTGTCAAAGTTACCATTGCCCTCAACTCCTTCACCTCAGACTCCTTCCAGGGATCTGCAGCAGACATTTGCGGCATCTCGCAGTTGGCCACCCACAGATGCATCACCCAGGTCACTGATACCTTGTTTCACAAGTCAGACAATTATATACACTTTGCCACTGATGAAGCCAGTGTTACTGAGCGGGCGTTGGGCTTTGCGACTCTGGCTGGCTTCCCACGGGGGCAGGGTGTCATCGACTGCACACATGTGACTATCAGGGCATCCCATCATCACCCAGGAGTGTTTGTGAACCGCAAGGGCTTCCACTCCCTCAATGTGCACCTGGTCTGCAACCATAGGAAGATGATCGTGCCTGTGTGCATCAGATTCCCTGGCAGCTGCCATGGCTCTTTCGTCCTGAGCCAGTCCACCCTCCCTCAGCTCTTCGCTTCTCCAAACAGGCTTACCGGCTGGCTGCTTGGAGACAAGGGCTATCCACTGAGGACGTGGCTCATGACACCCTTGAGGAGGCCACATACTGAGGCCGAGGAGACATATAATGAAAGCCACATTTACAACAGATGTGTCATAGAGCAGACAATAGGCATGCTCAAAATGCGCTTCAGATTCTGGAGGAGCCCTTCAGTACGCAGCAGCCAGGGTCTCCAGAATCATTGTCGTGGTCTGCTGCGCACTGCATCATCATCATAGGCAGTCCCTCGAAATCGAGGAAGACTTGCTTTCACTCTAAAAGTGAGTTCTCAGGTGACTGAACAGTCCAATACAGGAATTACAGTCTCTGTGGGACAGACAGTGGTTGAAGGAAAGGGTGGGTGGGACTGGTTTGCTGCACGCTCCTTCCGCTGCCTGCGCTTGATTTCTGCATGCTCTTGGCGACGAGACTCGAGGTGCTCAGCGCCCTCCCAGATGGCCTTCCTCCACTTAGGGCGGTCTTTGGCTAGGGACTCCCAGGTGTCAGTGGTGATGTTGCACTTTATTAAGGAGGCTTTGAGGGTGTCCTTGAAACATTTCCTCTGCCCACCTGGGGCTTGCTTGCCGTGTAGGAGTTCCGAGTAGAGCACTTGCTTTGTGAGTCTAGTGTCAGGCATGCGGACAATGTGGCCTGCCCAGCGGAGCTGGTCGAGTGTGGTCAGTGCTTCAATGCTGGGGATGTTGGCCTGATCGAGAACACTGACATTGCACAACAATGAGGATTGGAGCTGCAAGAGGAACATGGCGCAAAGCGCAGAGACTTTTCAAAGGAGGAGAAGGTGCAGGTGGAAGATGATGAGGAGGAGGAAGATGAACCTGAGGTGAAGATGGCACCAGCAGTGTTGCACATTGCTGCCCAGGATGGCCTCATAATGGACACATTTACTGTACGTGCCACGTGGCTGCCACTTGCTGTACTAAGTCCTCCCACCAACAACGCCATAAAGCATTCCTCTCACACAAAGCCCCAGTGCTCGAGGTTAAGTAATATCTCACCATTCACTCCAAGTGACAAATCCACTTCCAATGTTTGAGGCAAAAATGGACAAAACTGGAAAGTGGTGCAAAGAAATACAGTTATCGGTGCCATCAAAATAACTGAAACTTAACACTAACTTTTTTTCATACACCAACGTGCATCAACTTTGTGTCAATGTTATTTTCCGCATGTATCTACGAGGTGCACCCCCTGTGGGTCCAGCAGAGGGAGAGGGAGCCGCTCACTTCCCCACTGAGACTGCAGACACTTTTGGCGGACGTGCTCTGTGACGGCCCCGACAAAGTCTGCTCCTCTTGCGACTGTGCAGGGTCAGACTCGGCCCTCACGATTCGAGGGGGCATCTGGGGCTCTGACTGGGGGGGGGCAATGGGGGAGAAGTGGGAGCACTTTCAGAGGAGCCCCCACTTCCATGTCCCCTCCCAACATCATCCCTCTCATGGGCCACCCGCACTGCCCTGCTAGCGAGGAGCTGGAGAGCACCTTCCTGCACAGATGAAGGCCCAAGTCTACGATTATATCCCTCTTAGAGTTAAGGTCTATGAGCACCTGCCATCTGTTGTCCACAGCTAGCATGTGCTCCTGTGAGTGGTGCATTTGCTGCTCCCTGCAGGTGGCCATCCTTTCCGTGGAACAGCACATCATCGCCATCGCCTGTGACACGGTGGGTCTCATGTTGGAGACGGACTCCTCCATTCTCTGCACATTTGCAGACAGCGTGGCTGAAAACGACGCCAGAGCCCGATGCAATTCTTGCTGCCCCTCCAGGATCGCCCTCTTTCTGGATGGCCCCCGAGGCTTAGCGTCTGCAGGTAGCTGAGCAGAGCTGGGAGCGTCCTGCGCCCTCCAGTTGCTGTATGCCATGTGGCTGTATGACATGTGATTCTGTCACCAAGTTGCTGGGATGTCCCCCTCTCTCCCACCACCAGCATCTCTCCAACTCCCAATGTCTCTTGAGCCCCTCCTGTGCTGCTGTTAGTTGGGTGAAGAATGGAGGTCCACCTCCGCTTCTCTGTCTCTCCCGCGTGTTCTGGGCTCTTTTCTCCTCCAAGGAGGGAAAGAAGAGAAGTTTGAGTGGGAGTGATGGAATGAGTGTATGGAATGGATGGGTAACATCTGTAGATGGAGTGTGGTGCCAATTGCCAAATGGCCTCTTTCTGTGGTCTTATTTGATATGTTTGCATGAGGGTGAGTGTGAGGGGTGGTTAGTCAGATGGGGGTGTGAGTATGTACATACAGAGAGAGGGTTGGGTGGACTTGGAAGGTTTGTTGGTGTGCGGAATGATGTGCAGGAGTAGGCTTGGGAAGGCAGAGTGATGGGGATGTGATGACACGCACATTAGGATGAAGGTGAGCGTGACATTGCACTTACCTGATGAGATCATTGAATCGTTTCCTGCACTGGATCTAAGTCCTCCTGACCACATACCTGCTGCTGACCCCCTCAGCTATATCCAGCCGTGCGCTTTTGTTCTCATTTGGAGCGCAATGGAACTGAATCTCAGGTGTTGCGTATAACGGCGGCCAATCCGATACCGCTCGGGACAAACTTCTAGCCCGTAGTGTTTTATTGAAACCATGTATTCCTCGTAAGCTGCAAATAAAGCATCCTACATCCTCACTGTGTTGAAATCAAGACTTGGTGCACTGATTTACTATAACATTATTCTGCAAGGCTAGGGATCTCCTCACCTTGCTTAGTCTTCCCATCCATCTCCAATCTTCTTGCTTTTAAACCTCAAACTTGCTATCTTCTCTTCCAAGCTGTTGAATACCATTGGGCCTTGGCTCTTCACAAAGGACAGTGAGGTAAGCAAGGGGACAAAGAACTTCAAGGTAAAGGTTGCAAAACTAATGCATTGAACAGAGGGAGAGTCGGGGCATATAAAGGAAGTGGGTGTATTGGTAGAACCGAGGCATTCAACATTGGAGCTGTTAAGGTTTAAAGCTTCAGGAGGAAGTTTGATAAATGTAAGACTCCAGTTGAAATGGTGAAGTGTAAAATATGTCAAAGGGAAAGAGGTAGACAGAGGATTGGGAGTATAATAATACAATTCCCCAGATAGTTCTGTTAGGAAAAGGACTACTCTGTGTGTGACTACGACACGCAGACCAGAAGGTTGCAGGCTTGATCCTGGTCTGGCATTGGCAACCCTGGTTAATGAAAAGGAACATTCTTCAGGGGTGTACTTCTGATCATACTATTGAGTCCTATCCCTGCTGATAATGGACTAGATGAAGGCATTATCAGGTTGTGCTGTGATTTCCCTTCTCTTCCAACCCTTGCAGCGTCCTGATATCATCATCATAGGCAGTCCCTCGAAGCGAGGATGACTTGCTTCCACGCCAAAAGGCATGAGTTCACAGATGTTTTAATGAAGGATCTAATATTCCAGGTCTTGAACTATATCTTGAAGGGTGGAAGATGCCTGTGCATTGATTTTTTTAACGTGTGGTGGCCGTTGCACACCAGCCACCACACGGGCTCGACAGAGCTAGGTCTTGGTCCAGTGGCAAGGGGTTACCCAAGACGACTGGAGATCTGCTCTGCTGCATGGACCTAGTGCGCACACATATCGCAGTGGACTGGCTCGTGCTGCCCCTGGGCCCTTGCCTCTTCTGGGCCCCGAATTCTTGGCTCTCCTGAGCCCCGGTCACTTCCATCTACAAACTCTTGCCGCTCCTTCGCCCCTCCTGCTGTGCCTGCCCGCACTGCAATCAGCGACCTGATATAACCTGTAGTTGAATAGCCGAATAGCTTGGCTCAGTTGGTTGACACTTTTTGCCTCTCAGTCAGAGGAACCCACGTGAGCATGTGATCTAGGTCGACACTGCATTGAAGCTCTGAGAGAGTGCTGCGTTGTCAGAGGTGATAACCTTTGGCTGCGACTTTCAGCTAAATCTGCCAGTCCAGGTAGATGTTAAAGGTCCCATGGCACAATTCAGACACTCAGAGATTGTGGGCTCCACGATTCACTGCTGCAAGTGCAGTTGGACGGAATATCCACCATCCTACTGGGTCAGACCCTAACTCCGAATCCATTGGAAATTCCAGGTGAAATGACAAGTGGGAGGAGGGTAGGGAGGGACAAAAACGTCAGACCAAGGGCACTGGAGAAGAAAGTCCATTGCAATTTCAAACAAAGACAGGAAAGAGAGAGGGGCAAGGGAGGGTCGTGGGGAAAGATTGCAAAGATAGAAAAAAAACAAAGAGTTACCTGCACATTTCACAAAAGAGGCCTGAATATCCAGCACAAACTCCTTTGCCGGTCTTCAGTACATCGGAGGGTTCACTGCTCTTCAGGTCCTTGTTGTGAAATCCCTTCACGTCATATTCTGCAAACATAAAGCACTGGCTACTACTTCTTTCAGTTTCAACAATTAAATACGTCATAGAAACCATCAGCATTTACAATGTGCCATAGTAGTTTGGAAATATTAGAAATAAGACTAGGCAGAAGCACCTGGAGCGCTGTCGCTGACAGCTAGACCTCTGGCTATTAGTATAGAAAGATACAGAGTAAGAGAATGCTAGATGGTAAATTCTCAAATATGGAACGTAACCTCAAAAGTGGGGGAATCTAGAACTGGGGGGCATAGTTTCAGAATAAGAGGTCACACATTTAAAACGGAGATGAGGAGGAATTTCTTCTCTCAGAGGTTCATAAATCTTTGGAATTCTCTGCTCCAGAGAGCTGTGGAGGCTGGGTCATTGAATATATTTAAGGCTGAGATATAAGGAAATAAAGGGTTATGGGGAGCAGGCAGGGAAGTGGAGCTGAGTCCATGATCGGATCAGCCATGATCTTATTGAATGGCGGAGCAAGCTCGAGGGGCTGTATGGCCTAATCCTGCTCTTATTTCTTATGTTCTTATGTGACAACAGCTGAGAGCTCACAAGCACAAGGAGGATTTACTGGAGTGTATTAGGGATGGTTTTCTAGACCAATATGTCGAGGAACCAACTAGAGAGCTGGCCATCCTAGACTGGGTGATGCGTAATGAGAAGGGACTAATTAGCAATCTTGTTGTGCTAGGCCTCTTGGGGAAGAGTGACCATAATATGGTAGAATTCTTTATTAAGATGGAGAGTGACACAGTTAATTCAGAAACTAGGGTCCTGAACTTAAGGAAAGGTAACTTCGACGGTATGAGGCGTGAATTGGCTAGAATAGACTGGCAAAGGATATTTAAAGGCTTGACAGTGGATAAGCAATGGCAAACATTTAAAGATCACATTGATGAACTTCAGCAATTGGGGAAGATGGCTCAGCCATGGCTAACAAGGGAAATTAAGGATAGTGTTAAAGCCAAGGAAGAGGCATATAATTTGGCTAGAAAAAGCAACAAACCTGAGGACTGGGAGAAATTTAGAATTCAACAGAGGAAGACTAAGGGTTTAATTAAGAGGGGGAAAATAGAGTACGAGAGGAAGCTTGCTGGGAACATAAAAACTGACTGCAAACACTTCTATAGATAAGTGAAGAGAAAAAGATTAGTGAAGACAAGCGTAGGTCCCTTGCAGTCGGATTCAGGTGAATTTATAAAGGGGAATAAAGAAATGGCAGACCAATTGAACAAATACTTTGGTTCTGTCTTCACAAAGGAAGACACAAATAACCTTCCGATTGTCCTCGGGGACAGTAGGTCTAGTGAGAAGGAGGTACTGAAGGATATCCTTATTAGGCGAGAAATTGTGTTAGGGAAATTGATCGGATTGAAGGCTGATAAATCCCTGGGGCCTGATAGTCTGCATCCCAGAGTACTTAAGGAAGTAGCCCTAGAAATAGTGGATGCATTGGTGATCATTTTCCAACAGTCTATTAACTCTGCATCAGTTCCTATGGACTGGAGGGTAGCTAATGTAACACCACTTTTTAAAAAAGGAGGAAGAGAGAAAACGGGCAATTATAGACCGGTTAGCCTGACATCAGAGTGAAAGGGAAATCATGCTTGACAAATCTTCTGGACTTTTTTGAGAATGTAATGAGCAGAGTGGACAAGGGAGAACCAGTGGATGTGGTGTATTTGGACTTTCAAAAGGCTTTTGACAAGGTCCCACACAGGATATTGGTGTGCAAAATCAAAGCGCATGGTATTGGGGGTAATGTACTGACGTGGACAGAGAACTGGTTGGCAGACAGGAAGCAGAGAGTCGGGATAAATGGGACCTTTTCAGAATGGCAGGCAGTGACTAGTGGATTGCCGCAGGGCTCAGTGCTGGGGCCCCAGCTCTTTACAATATACATTAACGATTTGGATGAAGGAATTGATTGTAATATCTCCAAGTTTGCAGATGACACTAAACTGGGTGGCGGTGTGAGCTGTGAGGAGGACGCGAAGAGGCTGCAGGGTGACTTGGACAGGTTAGGTGAGTGGGCAAATGCATGGCAGATGCAGTATAATGTGGATAAATGTGAGGTTATCCATTTTGGGGGCAAAAACACAAAGGCAGAATATTATCTGGATGGCGGCAGATTAGGAAAAGGGGAGGTGTAATGAGACCTGGGTGTCATGGTTCATCAGTCACTGAAAGTGGGCATGCAGGTACAGCAGGTGGTGAAGAAGGCAAATGGTATGTTGGCCTTCATAGCTAGGGGATTTGAGTATAGGAGCAGGGAGGTCTTTCTGCAGTTGTACAGGGTCTTAGTGAGGCCTCACCTGGAATATTGTGTTCAGTTTTGGTCTGAGGAAGAACGTTCTTGCTATTGAGGGAGTGCAGCGAAGGTTCACCAAACTGATTCCAGGGATGGCTGGACTGTCATATGAGGAGAGACTGGATCAACTGGGCCTTTATTCATTGGAGTTTAGAAGGATGAGAGGGGATCTCATAGAAATGTATAAGATTCTGATGGGACTGGACAGGTTAGATGCTGGAAGAATGTTACCGATATTGGGGACATCCAGAACCAGGGGACATAGTCTTAGGATAAGGGGTAGGCCATTTAGGACTGAAATGAGGAGAAACTTCTTCACTCAGAGAGTTGTTAACCTGTGGAATTCCCTGCCGCAGAGAGTTGTTGATGCCAGTTCATTGGATATATTCAAGAGGGAATTAGATATGGCCCTTACAGCTAAGGGGATCAAGGGGTATGGAGAGAAAGCAGGAAAGTGGGTACTGAGGGAATGATCAGCCATGATCTTATTGAATGGCGGTGCAGGCTCGAAGGGCCGAATGGCCTACTCTTGCACCTATTTTCTATGTTTCTATGTTTCTATGTAAGTGATTTATGAATATTTATCCCTTACCTTTGATTAAGCAAATACCAGTAGCATAGAATCCAAGGGCAGGGAGGGGGTTATGCTTGAACTGTATAAAACACTAGTTAAGCCACAGCTGGAGTACGGTGTGCAGTTCTGGTCACCATATTACAGGAAGGACGTGATGCACTGGAGAGGGCACAGAGGAAATTTACGAGGATGTTGCCGGGAGTGGAAAATCTTAGCAATGAAAACAGATTGGGTTGGCTGGGTCTGTTTTCGCTGGAACAGAGGAGGCTGAGGGGAGACCTCATTGAGGTGTATAAAATTATGAGGGGCCTAGATATATTTCCCTTAGCAGAGGGGTGGTAGAGGGGATTTGAGGGGACATTTGTTCACCCAGAGGGTGGTGGGGGTCTGGAACTCACTGCCTGAAAGGGTGGTAGAAGCAGAAACCCTCATCACATTTAAAAAGTACTTGGATGTGCACCTGAAGTGCCGTAACCTACAGGGCTATGGACCGAGAGCTGGAAAGTGGGATTAGGCTGGGTAACCTCTTGTTGGCCATCACGGATATGATGGGCCAAAATGGCCTCCTTCTGTGCTGTAAATTTCTATGATTCTACATAGTACTTATCACACCTTTGAGAAATGTTGGGAAGAACTTTGTACAAATTACTTTTAAAGTTACTTCTTGTATCGACAAACACAGCAGCCAATTAGCACAGCAAGATCCCACAAACAGCAAATTAGACAACTAACCAGGAGACCTTGCTCTTCCTCAAAGACTATCATGGGATTTTTAACATCCATCTGAACTGAATGTGGCTCAATTTCTCTTCCGATCTATGGCACCGCTGACAGTGCAGCACTCCCACAGCACTGTAATGAACGATTTAGCCTAGATTATGTGCTCCAGTCCTGGTGTGGGATTCAAATCCACTTCACAACTTGAGCGGATGATAAATTCCATGGTCAGTGGTTTATCATTTAACGTTCTGCTTACATCGCAAGAAATATGTTCTGCATTCTTTGATCACATTATTTATAAAATATCTGAATAACTTTATGCATTAAAATATTTATATAAATGTTTTATATGATGTTTTCCCATACCCTTGCTCAAAACTGGAATGATACACATTAGGGCCATGTTATGTAATGGAGAATGTATTATTCTGCTCCTAAAGAAAACGTCTAACTACTGTTAAGTAAACAATGAGTGAGGTCAGAGTTTAATTGTTCCTCGGGCTGCAGGTTACAACTTTGGCTTTATTTTTTTATTTGAGTGTGATTTTAAGGACATTTAGAGGTTACAGATATACTGGCTCCTGTGTCGAATGAACTCTTTCCACTTTTTTAAGTTGGCAGAGAAATTTGCATTTGATTCTGAGTATGATGGAAGGAAGTGGTGGATGGGGTGCCAATGAAACGGGCTGCTTAGTCCTGGATGATGCTGAGCTTCTTGAGTGTTGTTGGAGCTACACTCATCCAGACAAGTGGAGCATATTCCATCACACTCCTGACCTGTAACTTGTCGGTGGTGGAAAGGCTTTGGGGAGTCAGGAGGTGAGTCACTCGCCACAGAATTCCCAACCTCTGACCTGCTCTTATAGCCACAGTATTTATGTGGCTGGTCCAGTTAAGTTTCTGGTCAACTGTAACCCCCAAGATGTTGATGCTGGAGGATGCAGCAATGGTAATGCTGTTGAATATCAAAGGCTGGTAGCTATACTCTCGCTTGTTGGAGATGGTCATTGCCTGGCACTTGTCTGGCGCAAATGTTACTTGCCACTTATCAGCCCAAGTCTGAATGTTCAGATCTTGCTGCATGCAGGCATGGACTGCTTCATTATCTGAGGAGTTGCAAATGGCAGTGAACACTGTACAATCATCAACGAACATCCCCACTTCTGACCCTATGACAGACAAGAAATGCATGCTAGACCGCTGTTATTATAACATATAATATAATGTAATTTTAGTAATGTCTATCAACTTGTTAATGACTCTTAGGTTTGTGACAAGTGAACAAGTTCAGGGGTATTTGAAAGGGCTCTGGACTTGCTAAGACTGGCAATGCACACTGGTAAATGGATAGAGTGCGGGGGTCATCACCAAAGATTTAATGTGACAAGAAACAATTTAGTGAAAGTATGTAGTTAGAATAAATTTGTTAACAGGCTGATTGTGCACTGCAATACATTTCCAGTTATTAATGTTTTGCTATATAAATGTAAGATATTGCTGTTATATGAATTAGAACCATAGACGATTACAACACAGATGGAGGCCATTCAGCCCATTGTGTCCGTGCTGGCCCTTAGCTCAAGTATTCAAAAGCTAATCCGTCTGTCCCACTTTCTCCTTATAGTTCTGCCCCGTAGGGAATGAAATCCACACTGTGACTCCGGGAGGAGCTCCTCGGCCACAGGGAGAAGAAAACTCTAGCGACAACTGATTGCAGGGAGATTCCTCTGTAGTTTCTGCAGTCGGACTTGTCCCCTTTTTTAAAGATGGTCACAATCACTGCATCTCTGAGATCTCCCGGCATGCTCTCCTCCCTCCAGATGAGAGATGACATCATGAATCCATGCCAAAAGCACCTCTCCACCATACTTTAGCGCCTCAGCAGGGATTCCATCCGCTCCCGTAGCCTTGTTGTTCTTGAGCTGTTTTATGGCTTTTCCTACCTTGTGCAACGTTGGGGTTTCACTGAGTTGGTGGTGGGTCACATGCTGCAGGATGGAGTCAAGAACACTCGAGTCAAAGGCAGAGTCTCGATTGAGATCTTTGAAGTTCTCCTTCCAGTGGGCCCTGACTGCCTCGGTGTCCATGATGAGAGTTTCCCCGTTCTTGGCCAGGAGTGGGGTGGGGCCTTGGGAGTTTGGACCATAGGTGGCCTTAACTTCATGGCTGTCGGCCAGTATCTCCTGTGCTTTCTCCTTCCACCACCTGTTCTTTAGGTCCCGGATTTTTTGTTGGACTTCAGCCTTGAGCCGCCTGTAATGTTGCTTTGCTGCTCCCGAGTTGGGTTGTTGCTTGAGGCTCAGAAATGCTCTCTGTTTGCAATCTATTAGCTCTTGGATCTCCTGATCATTCTCATCAAACCAGGCTTGGTGTTTTCTGGTTGAGTGACCAAGCGTCTGTACGCAGGCACTGGTTATGGAGGCCTGGAGGGCAGACCAAGCGCTGTAGGCATTCTGCATCTCAGGGTCATCAACACACACCAGGTTAGCTGTGAGGCGACGGCTGTATAGGGCTCTCTTAGCTGGTCTTTAAGTGCCCCGGCATTGACTTTTTTGCGGCACTGCTTCTGCTGCCCCCTCCGCTTTGGGGCTATGTTGATATCGATGATGGATCTGATGAGGCGGTGGTCCGTCCAGCAGTCGTCAGCTCCTGTCATGATGCACGGGTGATGCGCACATCCTTGTGATCCCTGGCTCGGATGATGACATAATCGAGCAGGTGCCCGTGTTTGGAGCGAGGGTGTTGCCACGATGCCTTATATTTGTCCCTCTGGCGGAACAAGGTGTTGGTGATGAGAAGTTCATGTTCTTGGCATTTTGTCACGAGTAGGGTACCACTGGGCTTTCCCTACCCCACCTCTGCCAATCACGCCTCCCCAGAGGGCTGTGTCTTTGCCGACCCTGGCGTTGAAGTCACCTAGGAGGATCAGTTTGTTGCCCGCGATGTTTCGAGGTTGGAATAAAAACCCTCTTTGGTCTCATCCGTTGCATTGAGTGTTGGGGCGTATGCACTGATGACTGTGGTGCATTGGTTACAGGATAGAGTGAGTCGAAGAGTCATGAGGCATTCGTTAACCCCGCAGGGGGAGTCTTTGAGGCGGTCAACCAGCTCGTTTTTGATGGCGCAGCTGACTCCGTGGAGGCGGCGTTCTTCCAGAAGAAGCTGTAACCTCCACCTTGTTCTTTGAGCTGGCCTTCCCCTGCCCGCCGGGTCTCGCTTAGGGCAGCGATGTTGATGTCAAGATGTCTAAGTTCCTGGGCAACTATGGTGGAACGGCGTTCCGGCCTGTCGCTGTTGGAGTTGTCAATGAGGGTCCTGACGTTCCATGTCCCGAACTTCATGTTAACGGAGTGGAAGATGCCTGTGCATGAGTTCTTTTAACGTGGGGTGGCCGCTGCACACCTTACATAGCTGAGCAAGGTCTTGGTCTAGTGGCAAGGGGGTCCAAGACGACTAGAGACCAGACACAGCTGTATGAGCCTAATTGCCTATGGCGAGATGTTGGCCACAAACTCGGCAGCGAGTAGCACCCTTGATGGTGGGTGGTCTGAGGCTTGGTTGGGGGCAGGCATTAGGAAGGTCAGTTGTCTGCTGGAGTTGCGGGTGGGAGGTCAGCAAGGAGTGGAAGGGTGGAGACCCCTAGCTGTGATGGAGGGATGTAGGCCCGCCGCAGGAGTGGGTTGGGGTGATGTCCCGGTCGCCTGGTCGGAGGCACACCTGCTTGTTGGGCGTCGTCGTGAGTAACCCGGTTTCAAATGACTGAAAATGATGCTAATCATTTTTTAGTTAGATTGGGGTACAGTATTCAATTCCTCAGTAAAAAAATGTTTTTAAAGAAAATAATTCTTAAAAGTTCCTCCACATTGTTTAAAAGTTTCTCCCGAAGTTTTAAAAGTTTTCCCAAGCTGCAACAACAACAACTTGTATTTATCTTTATGGCTTTAATATCCTTTCTATAATGGGGCTCCCAAACTACTCTCTGTTCATAGAATCATAGAAATTTACAGCACGGAAGGAGGCCATTTCAGCCCATCGTGTCCACGCCGGCCGACCAAGAGCTATCCAGCCTAATCCCACTTTCCAGCTCTTGGTCCGTAGCCCTGTAGGTTAAGGCACTTTAATTCTAACTGTGTTTTGTACCAATGTATTATTATTTCTTTACGCTTGCGCTCTATGGCTTGATTTATAAAACCCAAGGTTCTATTGACAATTTTATGGCTTTATTCACCTGTGCGTCTTTTCAGGGGATTGTGTATTTGAATCAAAAAGTCTATCTGTTCATCGACACCGTTCCGTGTGTTTTCACTCAGTGCATACTCCCATTCCATGCTTTTCTCGCTCTGGGGGAAAAGTTCCTCCCCTTAACGCTCCCCATTAGCGCCAGCAGATGGTGCTAACGGAGCGCGAAAACAGTATTGCCAGGCCGAGACAAATCCAGCGCCACACGCCAAATCCCCCACCTGTAGCGCCACCTATAAGAGTTATCGCCCGGAACGTCAACGCCAGCTGGATCATGACGTCAGTGTGTGTGCAATTCTCACTGACCATCCGATCTGCTACAATTGATTATCGCTACCTACCCTAGCGCCTAGAGTAAACAGCGACAGGGAGGGCTGGCGTGCAGCAGCAGGAAGCCGGCTCCAGGGCCGTTAATTAAAGGATTCATCAGTAATCACTCGCAGTGTCAGGTTAGTGCAATTTCAGTGGTTTCTTGTCAGTTTCACCCATTGCAAGTTTCATTCAGTAATTTCAAGGTTCTTTTGTAACAGGAGTGTCAGTCATGGCAACTAAAAACTTAACTACATTTATTCTTTAAAAAATCAAACTGCTACACTTGGTTATATTAATGGGTGCTGTACTGGCATGCCACCTCGCCCTCCAGGATATAGGCAGCGAGAAAGATGGAAACATGTGCGCAGAGGGAGAAGGAGGGCCATCAAGGCTCTCAACAAGAGGCCTTACCCTCAGAGGCTATTCCGAGAGCACTTCTCCTACCTTCAATTAAGCGAGGAGCAGTGTATTAGAAGGCTTCGCTTCCCCAAGCAGGTGGTCACAGAACTTTGCCACCTCCTGCAACCTAACCTCCAGCCTCAGATTGGGGCGACCACGGCTCTCTCAGTGGCAGTCAAGGCCACTGTGGCCCCCAATCTCTTCACCAGCGGATCCTTCCAGTCTGCAACAGGAGACATAGCTAACATCTCGCAGTTCGCCATCCATCGCTGCATCTAGGAAGTCACAGAGGCTCTGTACAGTGGGAGAAGGGACTGCATTGGTTTCCCCTACACCAGAGAGAAGCAGCACGAGTGTGCATGTGGTTTTCCCAGGATAGCAGGCTTTCCATGGTGCAGGGCGCCATTGACTGCACCCATGTCACTTTGCGGGCGGTGTCGCATGACAGTGCTGAGATGTTCTGTAACTGCAAAGGCTCCCACTCACTGTGCAGTCAGTGTGCAACCACACATGCAGAATCCTCACCGTCAATGCCCGCTATTCTGGCTGCAGCTACGATGCCTTCATCCTGCTTCAGACCGGTGTGCCAGCTCTCTTCCAGCCACCACATCAAGCTCGCGGCTGGCTATCCACTCTCCACCTGGCTCATGACTCCCCTCCGCAACCCCACTGCCCCTGCCCAGCACTTGCACAATGAGAGCCACACCGCCACCAGGAACATCATCGAGCAGACCATCGGAGTGCTGAAGCAATGGTTCCATTGCCTTGACTGCTCTGGAGGAGCGCTCCAATATTCAGCTGAGCAGGTGTTCCATTTCGTGATGGTCTGTTGCACACTCCACAACTTGGCCACCATAAGGGCACAGCTCTTGCCATCAGGGATTGCGGGACCAACTTAGGAGGAGAAAGAGGGAGAGGAGGAGGAGGAGGACGTGGAGGACAAGAAAGATGAGGAGGATGAGGAGGAACAGGAGTGAAGGTGGAGGCAGCCACTCAATCAGCCTGCCAGATGGGCGGTTTGTGACTGCCTCATCAGACTGCTGTTGGAATGATTTAAACTCCAGATCCCTGTCGCTCACCACTTTCCCATCATTCCATCCCTGTCACAGGCCATATTACAGTGCAAAGCTGAAAAGAGACACCACAAAACAATCCAAACTTATTGAATACATTTATAAAAAGTCAGTGAGCAAATATTTACACCAAAAATAGTAACTATTCACCCTTGTGCAATCCCTTAGCCTCTCGTTACTGTGCCTTTGCCTACATGAAGTGTTGGCCCGATGGCTGCAGCAGATCTGGTGGAAACCTGCTGAGTGTCCATGTGGGAGACTACAGATTGCCTTGCAGGATGTCCTCGACCAGCTCTGGGCCTAGAAGGCCTGGCTGTAGGCTGCACCACCTCAGGCTGGGCGGTGGCAGTGTGGGCTGGCTGGGTGATAGGCAGTGACAAGTGCAATGGCGGAGTGGCAGTGGTGGGCTCAGGAATGCTGTCATCCTGAGAAAGGACAGCAGGTTCCTGCTCCACTGACCCACTGCCATTCCTCTGGGGCAGTATCTCAATATCCCTCCCAATTGGCTGGAGCACAGAGTGGTGGCCTGCTGTGACACCGTCAGATCCCCGGTGGACTGTGGTGGACCCAGCGGCGATGGCAGCAGTCAGAGCATCCGTGGCATCCAGCTGAGACTGCATGAGAGCAGTCTGAGACTGGATGCCACTAAGCATAGACTGCATTACAGCACTATGTTGTTGCTTCACTTCTGCCTGTGCTGCAATGGAAGCTGCCACATCACCCATCACACACGGTCACCACGGTTTCTCTGGGAGCCTACCATCCTCTGCAGAGTGGAAATGATGGGCTCCATGATGTGCACGGAGTTCTGTGCCATGTTGGAGGCTGTCTCCTCCACACTCCTTACCATTGCCGAGAGGTTCTCGGGAACCCTTGCCATTGCACCTATCATCTCGCTGTGCATGGCCATCCCACTTCTTCTAAAGGCTTCCCCATCGAGGTCCTCATCTGAGTCCTGTGCAGCAGAACTCAAGCACAAGCTCGCCCTCCGGGGAGCTGGCCCCCGAGCTTCCCTTTCCCCCTGGCCTTGCAGCCCGCTCGCCCCCAGTGTCTCACCCAGTGCCGACCCTGATACTATACTAGCCTTTGAGCTGGTGCCTGCAGGTGAGACATGCAGTGAAGCAGTGTGTTCATCCTCCTCCTTTTCTTCCACCTCGCTCTCTACAGTGCCCTCAGGGACAGGCTGCTGAGGTGCTTGCTCATTATGTGAAAACATAAAGGCACAGGAGTCGGATTAGGGTGAGGGGAGGGGCCAGAACGGGAGCGAAGTAGGCAAACAGCATGATTAGCTGGAAAGTGTGAAATGCTTGTGGGGTGAGGGGGAAGTGGGATGTGAGCAGAGGAATAGAGATGAACATAACTGTTGCTGTCCCCAAGGCGGGGGGTGGGGGGTCAACGTCGCTGGTGGCCATGGCGCCCACCACCTGGCACCCAATGATCTGCAGCACTCTATTCTCCAGCACAGACAATGGTTGTATGTCGGCTTATCTCCCGCACGTGCACTCCCGCTCCCTCCACCTGTGTGTTCCTGTCCCCTCTTGTTGTAAGCCACCTTGGCCTGCGAGAGAAAGGAAAGTGTGTGAGTGAGTGTGGAGCTTGTGTTTGGGGATGTGCCTGCCATAGTTGAATAGCTATCATTGTGTGCAAGGCGTGAGATGAGGGTGTGAGTGTTGGTCGGTAGAGGTTGTTAGTGGGTGAGTGCTGGGGGTGTGGTGCTTTGGGCAGTGTGTTCAGATGATGGTATGTAGTATTTATTGAAGCATTCACTCACCCTGATTACCTGAGTGAGGCTGTTGAATTTCTTCCTGCACTGTATGTGGGTCCTGGGGACCACCGTGCTGCCTGCGACGTGCTGCCCGAGTCACACTGCCCGAGTCACACTGCCCGAGACACGCTGCCCGAGACACACTGCCCGAGACACACTGCCCGAGTCACACTGCCCGAGTCACACTGCCCGAGTCACACTGCCCGAGTCACACTGCCCGAGACACTCTGCCCGAGACACACTGCCCGAGTCACACTGCCCGAGACACTCTGCCCGAGACACACTGCCCGAGTCACACTGCCCGAGTCACACTGCCCGAGTCACACTGCCCGAGACACGCTGCCCGAGACACACTGCCCGAGACACACTGCCCGAGTCACACTGCCCGAGTCACACTGCCCGAGTCACACTGCCTGAGTCACACTGCCCGAGACACGCTGCCCGAGACACACTGCCCGAGACACACTGCCCGAGTCACACTGCCCGAGTCACGCTGCCCGAGACACGCTGCCCGAGACACACTGCCCGAGACACACTGCCCGAGTCACACTGCCCGAGTCACACTGCCCGAGACACGCTGCCCGAGACACTCTGCCCGAGACACACTGCCCGAGTCACACTGCCCGAGTCACACTGCCCGAGTCACACTGCCCGAGTCACACTGCCCGAGACACTCTGCCCGAGACACACTGCCCGAGTCACACTGCCCGAGACACTCTGCCCGAGACACACTGCCCGAGACACTCTGCCCGAGACACTCTGCCCGAGACACGCTGCCCGAGACACACTGCCCGAGTCACACTGCCCGAGACACACTGCCCGAGTCACACTGCCCGAGACACTCTGCCCGAGACACACTGCCCGAGACACTCTGCCCGAGACACTCTGCCCGAGACACGCTGCCCGAGACACACTGCCCGAGTCACACTGCCCGAGACACACTGCCCGAGTCACACTGCCCGAGACACACTGCCCGAGTCACACTGCCCGAGACACTCTGCCCGAGACACACTGCCCGAGACACTCTGCCCGAGACACGCTGCCCGAGACACACTGCCCGAGTCACACTGCCCGAGACACACTGCCCGAGACACTCTGCCCGAGACACGCTGCCCGAGACACACTGCCCGAGTCACACTGCCCGAGACACTCTGCCCGAGACACTCTGCCCGAGACACTCTGCCCGAGACACACTGCCCGAGACACTCTGCCCGAGACACACTGCCCGAGTCACACTGCCCGAGACACTCTGCCCGAGACACACTGCCCGAGTCACACTGCCCGAGACACTCTGCCCGAGACACTCTGCCCGAGACACGCTGCCCGAGACACACTGCCCGAGACACACTGCCCGAGACACTCTGCCCGAGACACTCTGCCCGAGACACGCTGCCCGAGACACACTGCCCGAGTCACACTGCCCGAGACACACTGCCCGAGACACTCTGCCCGAGACACGCTGCCCGAGACACACTGCCCGAGTCACACTGCCCGAGTCACACTGCCCGAGACACGCTGCCCGAGACACAATGCCCGAGTCACACTGCCCGAGACGTGCTGCCCGAGACACACTGCCCGAGACACACTGCCCGAGTCACACTGCCCGAGACACTCTGCCCGAGACACGCTGCCCGAGACACAATGCCCGAGTCACACTGCCCGAGACACGCTGCCCGAGACACAATGCCCGAGACACACTGCCCGAGACACACTGCCCGAGACACTCTGCCCGAGACACACTGCCCGAGACACACTGCCCGAGACACACTGCCCGAGTCACACTGCCCGAGACACACTGCCCGAGTCACACTGCCCGAGATACACTACCTGAGAAGTGTTGCCCGAGACACTCTGCCCGAGTCACACTGCCCGAGATACACTACCTGAGAAGTGTTGCCCGAGACACTCTGCCCGAGACACACTGCCCGAGTCACACTGCCCGAGATACACTACCTGAGAAGTGTTGCCCGAGACACTCTGCCCGAGACACACTGCCCGAGTCACACTGCCCGAGATACACTACCTGAGAAGTGTTGCCCGAGACACTCTGCCCGAGACACACTGCCCGAGTCACACTGCCCGAGTCACACTGCCCGAGATACACTACCTGAGAAGTGTTGCCCGAGACACTCTGCCCGAGACACACTGCCCGAGATACACTACCTGAGAAGTGTTGCCCGAGACACTCTGCCCGAGTCACACTGCCCGAGTCACACTGCCCGAGATACACTACCTGAGAAGTGTTGCCCGAGACACTCTGCCCGAGACACACTGCCCGAGTCACACTGCCCGAGACACACTGCCCGAGACACTCTGCCCGAGACACACTGCCCGAGATACACTACCTGAGAAGTGTTGCCCGAGACACTCTGCCCGAGTCACACTGCCCGAGTCACACTGCCCGAGATACACTACCTGAGAAGTGTTGCCCGAGACACTCTGCCCGAGACACACTGCCCGAGTCACACTGCCCGAGATACACTACCTGAGAAGTGTTGCCCGAGACACTCTGCCCGAGACACACTGCCCGAGTCACACTGCCCGAGATACACTACCTGAAAAGTGTTGCCCGAGACACTCTGCCCGAGACACACTGCCCGAGACACACTGCCCGAGACACACTGCCCGAGACACACTGCCCGAGACACACTGCCCGAGACACTCTGCCCGAGACACACTGCCCGAGACACACTGCCCGAGACACACTGCCCGAGACACACTGCCCGAGACACTCTGCCCGAGACACACTGCCCGAGACACTCTGCCCGAGACACACCGCCCGAGACACACTGCCCGAGACACGCTGCCTGAGGACCCGAGACACACTGCCCGAGACACACTGCCCGAGACAGGCTGCCCGAGACACACTGCCCGAGACACACTGCCCGAGACACTCTGCCCGAGACACACTGCCCGAGACACACTGCCCGAGACACTCTGCCCGAGACACACTGCCCGAGACACTCTGCCCGAGACACACCGCCCGAGACACACTGCCCGAGACACTCTGCCCGAGACACACTGCCCGAGACACACTGCCCGAGACACGCTGCCTGAGGACCCGAGACACATTGCCCGAGACACACTGCCCGAGACAGGCTGCCCGAGACACACTGCCCGAGACACACTGCCCGAGACACTCTGCCCGAGACACACTGCCCGAGACACACTGCCCGAGACACTCTGCCCGAGACACACTGCCCGAGACACTCTGCCCGAGACACACTGCCCGAGACACACTGCCCGAGACACTCTGCCCGAGACACACTGCCCGAGACACACTGCCCGAGACACTCTGCCCGAGACACACTGCCCGAGACACACTGCCCGAGACACTCTGCCCGAGACACACTGCCCCAGACACACTGCCCCAGACACACTGCCCGAGACACTCTGCCCGAGACACACTGCCCGAGACACACTGCCCGAGACACTCTGCCCGAGACACTCTGCCCGAGACACACTGCCCGAGACACTCTGCCCGAGACACACTGCCCGAGACACACTGCCCGAGACACACTGCCCGAGACAGGCTGCCTGAGGACCCAAGACACACTGCCCGAGACAGGCTGCCCGAGACACACTGCCCGAGAGACGCTGCCCGAGACAGGCTGCCTGAGGACCCGAGACACACTGCCCGAGACAAGCTGCCCGAGACACACTGCCCGAGACACTCTGCCCGAGACACACTGCCCGAGACACACTGCCCGAGACACTCTGCCCGAGACACACTGCCCGAGACACACTGCCCGAGACACAATGCCCGAGACAGGCTGCCCGAGACACTCTGCCCGAGACACAATGCCCGAGACACAATGCCCGAGACAGGCTGCCCGAGACACACTGCCCGAGACACTCTGCCCGAGACACACTGCCCGAGACACTCTGCCCGAGACACACTGCCCGAGACACACTGCCCGAGACACTCTGACCGAGACACACTGCCCGAGACACACTGCCCGAGACACTCTGACCGAGACACACTGCCCGAGACACACTGCCTGAGGACCCGAGACACACTGCCCGAGACACACTGCCCGAGACACAATGCCCGAGACACAATGCCCGAGACACTCTGACCGAGACACTCTGACCGAGACACACTGCCCGAGACACACTGCCTGAGGACCCGAGACACACTGCCCGAGACACACTGCCCGAGACACACTGCCCGAGACACACTGCCCGAGACACACTGCCCGAGACACTCTGACCGAGACACACTGCCCGAGACACGCTACCCGAGACACTCTGCCCGAGACACACTGCCCGAGACACTCTGCCCGAGACACACTGCCCGAGATGCACTGCCCGAGACACTCTGCCCGAGACACACTGCCCGAGACACTCTGACCGAGACACTCTGACCGAGACACTCTGCCCGAGACACACTGCCTGAGGACCCGAGACACACTGCCCGAGACACTCTGCCCGAGACACACTGCCCGAGATGCACTGCCCGAGACACACTGACCGAGACACACTGCCCGAGACACACTGCCCGAGACACTCTGACCGAGACACACTGCCCGAGACACACTGCCCGAGACACTCTGCCCGAGACACACTGCCCGAGACACACTGCCTGAGGACCCGAGACACACTGCCCGAGAAGACACACTGCCCGAGACACACTGCCCGAGACACTCTGACCGAGACACACTGCCCGAGACACACTGCCCGAGACACTCTGACCGAGACACTCTGACCGAGACACACTGCCCGAGACACTCTGCCCGAGACACACTGCCCGAGACACACTGCCCGAGACACTCTGCCCGAGACACACTGCCCTAGTGACACTGCCCGAGACACTCTGCCCGAGACACACTGCCCGAGACACACTGCCCGAGACACTCTGCCCGAGACACTCTGCCCGAGACACTCTGCCCGAGACACTCTGCCCGAGACACACTGCCTGAGAAGTGTTGCCCGAGACACACTGCCTGAGGGCCCGAGATGTGCTGCCCGAGACACGCTGCCCGAGGGCCCGAGACACGCTGCCCGAGACATGCTGCCTGAGACACACTGCCCGAGACGTGCTGCCGTCCACACGCTGCCCGAGACGCACTGCCCGAGACACTGTCTGAGAGACACTGCCCTCCACACGGTGCGGAAGACTTGTGGCGAGGGCCTCCTGCCACTTGCCGGGTAGATTAGCGCCCTCCGTTTCTCCACAGTGAACACTAATGTCTCCAATGCTTGATGGCAGAATCTGTGGGCTCTCTCCCTGGGGTATGGATCTGCCATGAGTACAGCTGCTTCAGTCCTCCGGCTCCTTCTCCTTGACCTGATGCTGCTTGCTGAGGCAGCTGCACTATCGCCCCTCTCTATCGCTGTAATCTCTTTCAACCTCACAACCCCCTCCTCTAATTCTGCGCTCTTGAGCAGCCCTGATTATAACTGCTCAACCATCGGTGGGTGTGCCTTCAGATGCTTAAGCCCCAAGCTCTGGAACTCCCTGCCTAAACCTCTCCACCTTTCTCTTTTCCCTCCTTTAAGATGCTCCTTAAAACCTACCTCTTTATCAATCTTTCGATCATCCGCCTTAATTTCTCCTTATGTGGCTTGGTGTCAAATGTAACTGTTTTGTCTCATAACATTGCTGTGAAGTACCTTGGGATGTTTTACTATGTTAAAGGTGCTATATAAATAAAAGTTGTTGTTGCAGCATCAATGAACCTCCCCTTTAAGAACTGAAAAAAGCCTGTGGCAATCATGACTTGCGATTAGACTGCACCGGATCTTGGTCTATCCCTTGAGTATAATGCCAATGAGCTTGGGCTTTAAGACTTGAATTAGTGCTCCAATAATTTCTTTGAGCATTGAGCACAAATTTTTCGTGCAGTCTTACACATTTGCACCTGGCAATAATTCTCCAACTTCTCCACTGACACCGCTCACTCCTTGGTTATAATGAATTTCTAGCCCAATATGTGTTACCTTACAGACAGATAGTTGGAGCAAAATCCCTTCTTATCTTCCTGAACTGTAATTTCAGAGTCTTAATTCCTTGTCTTTGACTCTTCAGTATCCATTTCTATCCTAACATTGAACCTATGTTGTGATCGCTATTTACCAATTGTTCTCCTATTCTAACCTTCTAAAACATTTTTGTGCCCTAGAAACTGCGATAGAATCCTTCACAAACATTGCTACCCCACACCTTTTCCTTTCCCCATCACTCCTAAAAATATTATAACCAGGAATATTAAGTTCCCCGTCCTGATCTAGCATAGCGACTGTATCCTATTGCAGTTAGTAGTGCTTGGCTCTCTCCAGGTTTGCTCGGAATGCTGTATTCATTCACACACAGACCACTCAAACCAGACTCCAGTTTTGGAATGTTGACCCTTATTCTTTTTCCTGGTTTTCTCTTTTAGTTTTTGTCTTTCCCTCTCTTTGCTCCTTTAAGACGCTCCTTAAAACCTCCCTCTTTGACCAAGCTTTTGCTCACCTGCGCTAATTTCTACTTATGCGGCTCGGTGTCAAATTTTTATCTCATAATACTCCTCTGAAGCGCCTTGGGACGTTTTACTATGTTAAAGGCACTATATAAATACAAGTTGTTGTTGTTGTCCCTTCTCCAATAGTGATGCTATCTCCCACCACCTTCTCATAATATTTCCTCTATTTATTTCAGCTAAACCTTGTGCTTCTATTCCAACAGCTTTATTAATTCTACTCCCCTCACTTCTTCCAAACCTAGACTTCCCCCACCCCGGCCACATCAGTCCAACTGCTCTTCCTCTGCTCCATTTTGCCTCTCCACGGGACACTGGTATTGATTCAGTTCAGGGTGAAGACCATCTCTTTGGTACAACCTTTCCTTGTTCTACAACTTGCTCCAATGCCCCAGGAACATGAAGCATTTCCTCCCATACCAACCCTGCAGCCACACATTGACCTTCCTGGTCTATTTCTCCTTAACCTGCCACACTGAAGGAATCTGGAGATTCCCACCATTGGGGTCTTGTGTTTCTCTGTAAACTCCCTCTACAGGATCTCACCCATACTTTATCCATGTCCTTTGTTCCAACATGGACCATAACATTTGACTTCTTTCCCTCCCTTTCCAGAAGTTTCTCCATCCGTTTTTCTGATCTCCTGCATCCTGGCTTCTGGGCGGCAATGTACCATCTGGGACTCTCAGTCACAGCTGCAAAAAACGGTTGGCTACACTATAGAAAAAAGAAAGATTTGGATTTACATAGCGCCTTTCACGACACCGGCCGGGGCTTTGTGCAAGTTAGGGCATGGGCAGGGATATGGGGATTGGGCAGGAAAGTGGAGTTAATGTAAAAGTTCTTAATGAAAGGCACAGTATGCTCGAGGTGCTGTATGACCTACTCCTATTTCTTATGTTCTTAAACTGTCGAATCTCTAATTTGTTACAGTTCTGATGAAAGATCATCGAGGGTAGTAGAGGCAGAAACTCTCACTGCAATTAAAAAGTACTTGGATATGCACTTGAAGTGTCGTATCCTATGGACCAAGAGCTGAAAAGTGGCCGGTACAGACACGACAGGCCGAATGGCTTCCTTCTGTGCCATAAATATCTATAATTCTATGTTTCTGAAACATTAACTCTGTTTCTCTCTCCACAGATGCTGCCTGTCCTGCTGAGTATTTCCAGCATTTTCTGTTTTATTTCAAATTTCCAGCATCCTGTGGTGCAAAGATCCAAGGCACACTGGTACTGAAGCAGCTGATGGCTAAATGCATGGTTGAGTGCTGAAGGCTTATGAGAGACGAATTACTTTCTCTAACCTGTCAAACAGAACTGAGTACAGTTTGAATTGAAACAAGAAGAGACATTTATAGAGTGACAATCGAGTTGGCCAATCAGCGAAAGGGTCAAGTTATCTCTGACCAATCAGAACTGGACATCAGATGGCCAGGAGGAGGCAAAGTATAAAAACTTCAAGACAAAGGAATCTTCTTTCTCTTAGAAGCAGATTTCATGAGGGAACTTTTGCTGAGCCGGCAAGAAGAACCATATGAGAGGTATAGTTAGGTTGAATTGATCACTTGACGCACTATAAAAAAGCCATCGGGCATTGGGGAGTTGTGTATGACCAAGTAACTGGAGGGGGGTGCATAGTTATTGCCAGGAATAGGATTGGGTTTAATTCTACTTAAACTGTCTAACTTAGAGCATAGAAGTTGCTTGTATGAATGGATGAATCTGAAATCGGTAAGTGGATAATTTGTCATTTGGTTTGATTTTAAACCTGCACTCGATATGTTGAACTAGGAATTTATAGTCATTTTAAATTTTTGTAATAATGTCCATTGTATTGGAAAATCTCAGTGTTCTTTGGTGTTTGAAACCCGTAGGAAAAATCCTACAGCACTCCCTCTTTTGCCATAGTCTCAGAGGGAAGAAGCCCAGAGGTTGGGTAAAGGTCTTTGCACTGCGATCCGGGCACTCTCCAAACAGCCGCTGATTGGTAGCACATACAGACATTTCAGGGGGCTAAACCCATATACCTTTCACTAGTAATGCAAATATTTCCTGCACAGAATTGTGACCATTAGTTTGCTGAATATTTACCGATATGACAACAAATCCACATCCATAATACTCGGATCTTTTCCAGATCGGTGCTCGCATACTGCAGGAGGTCCTTCACCAGACCAGTCACTGTACCCTTTGCAGAAAGCTGTTAGGACAAATGATATTTCATTGTGAATACAATTGCTGTAACTGTTAGATAGCCTTTCCTTAATCACAGAGCCATATTTGCATGCACTTTGTAACTGTAGCTGAAATCGGAATGATCCTTTCAGTTTGTCAACTAACCAACAGGGAAAAGTAAAATCAGGACATCTGCCCTTTAAGAGGTGGAAGTAAGTCATTTATCGCTCTTTGCACGGCGGTAAGAATCCCATGTAGAGTCATTCCAGCACAGAAGGGGGCCATTCGGCCCAACGAGTCCATGCCGGCTCTCTGTAGAGCAATCCACTCAGTCCCATTCCCCTGCTCTATCCCCATAGCCCTGTAAGTTTATTTCCCTCAAGTGCCTATCATTGATCGTCTCCGCTTCCAACACCCTCGTAGGCAGCGAGTTCCAGGTCATTACCACTCGCTGCGTAAAAAAGTTCCTCCTCACATCCCCCCTGTATCTCTTGACCAAAACCTTAAATCTGTGTCCCCTAGTCCCTGTACCATCAGCTAATGGGAACAGCTTTCCTTTGTTCACCTTATCCAAACCCGTCATAATCTTGTACACCTCTATCAAATCTCCCTTCAACCTCCTTTGCTCCAAGGAGAACAACCCCAGCTTCTTCAACCTAACCGTGTAGCTAAAATCCCTCATCCCTGGAACCATTCTGGAAAATCTCCTCTGCACCCTCTTCACATCCTTCCTAAAGTGTGCTGACCAGAACTGGATGTAATACTCCAGTTGTGGCCTAACCAGAGCTTGATAAAGGTTCAGCATAACTTCCCTGCTTTTGTACTCAATGCCTCTATTTATGAAGCCCAGGATCCCATATGCTTTGCTAACTATTCTCTCAATGTCCTGTCACCTTCAAAGATCTATGCACATGAGCTCCCAGGTCCTCTGTCCCTGCATACTCTTTAGAACTGTGCTATTAAGTCTATATTGCAACTCCCTATTCCTTCTAAAAAATACATCACTTCACACTTCTCTATTAAATTCCATCTGCCACTTGTCTGCCCATTCTGCTAGCCTATCTATATCCTGTTGCAGTCGATTGGTATCATCCTCACTGTTTGCCACACCTCCACGTTTGGTATCATCGGTAATTTTTGAAATTTTACTCTATATTCCAATATCCAAGTCATTTATATATATCAAAAAAAGTAGTGGTCCTGGCACTGACCCCTGGGGAACATCTCTGTCCACCATCCTCCCATCTTTAAACCATTCACCATGACTCGCTGTTTTCTGTCCTTGAGCCAATTTCTCATCCAAGCTGACACTAACCCTCCTATCCCAAGAGCCTCAATTTTGTTAACCAGCCTTTTATGTGGCACTTTGTCAAACGTCTTCCTAAAATCCATATGGACAACATCCACTGCATTCCCTTCATCAACCCTCTCTGTTACTTCATCAAAAAGTTCAATTAGACTAGTCAAGCACGATCTGCCTTTTATAAATCTGTGCTTGCTCTCCTTAATTAACTTAAACCTTGAACTCAAACCTCTCCAAGTGCTTGTTAATTTTTTCCCTGATTATTGTTTCTAAAACCTTACCCACCACTGATGTTAAACAGACCGGCCTGTAGTTACTGGGATTGTCCTTACACCCTTTCTTGAACAAGGGTGTCACATTTGTCACTTTCCAATCCTCTGGCCCCTCCCCTGCATCCAGGGAAGATTGGAAGATTATGGCAAGCCCTTCCGCTATCTCCACCCACACTTCCGTTAGCAACCTGGGATGCAAGTCATCGGACTTTATGTGGTTTTAGAAGGTTTTAGAAACAACAAGAGCGGGATCAGCGGGGAGTTCAAAATCACCACGAGAGCAGGAGAAGCCAGACTTCAAAAACAGTGCAAATGGACCTGTGAGGGGAAAATAAAGTCAAAGTGTGATGTCACAGGAAAACAGGTAAGTGATTGGTTGGTGAGTATTTCACTCTTTTTTTCCTAAACTTGGGCATCGGTTTAAATTAAGAGCCTTGATTACAGATTAAAAATGATACACAGATGATTGAAATTTCAAAACTCGAAACCATAATTAGTTAAATAAAATACATTAGAGATGGCAGGGCAGGCGATGTGTTACTGCTGCAGCATGAGGGAGCTGGTGGACACCAGTGTGATCCACGGCGACGACATCTGCAGCAAGTGTCTGCAGCTCGAGGAACTTCGGCTCCGCGTCGATGAGCTGGAGTCTGAGCTGTGGACACTGCGACACATCAGGAAGGGGAGAGTTACCTGGACGCTGTGTTCCAGCAGGCAGTCACACCCCTTAGGTTAAATATGAGAGTTACCTAGCAAGAAATATAAAAACATTCATTGTTCATAGGTTTATATGTAACCTTTAGAGCTGCTGACCGAGGGCCGTGCGGCTCTTTGTCGGCCGGCGCGGATACGATGGGCCAAAATGGCCTCCTTCCGCGCTGTAAATTTCTATCTATGTTTCTGACGTCACCCCCGAACGCCCTAGCTCTAATTTTAAGGTTTGCCCTGTTTTTTTGGATTCCCCACTAGAGGAAATAGTTTCTCTCTATCTACCTCCTGTCAAATTCTTTAATCATCTTAAACACTTCAATTAGATCACCCCTCAACCCACTAATAACAGGGAGATACAAGCCCAGCCAGTGAAACCTTTACTAGAATGGTTCCAGGGATGAAGGATTTCAGTTATATGGATAGACTGAAACCGCTGAGGTTGTTCTCCTTGGAGCAGAGAAGGCTGTGAGGAGATTTGCTAGAGGTGCTTAAAATTATGAGTCCATGATCGGATCAGCCATGTCTTATTAAATGGCGGAGCAGGCTCGAGGGACCGTATGGCCTACTCCTGCTCCTATTTCTTATGTTCTTATGTTTATGCACCCTATTCATCTTTTCTACTTCTGTATGCTGGTGCCCACCCTCCTGACAATTTAGTTTAAACCCTCCCCAACCACACTAATGAACCTCCCTATGAGGACATTGGTCCCAGTCCTGTTGAGGTGCAACCTGTCCCTTGTGAATAGGTGCCTCCTGCCCCAGAACTGATCCTAATGCCCCAAGAATCTGAAGCCGTCCCTCCTGCACCATGCCTCAAGCCACGCATTGATCCGTCCTATCTCCCTATTTCTACTCTCACTGGCGTGTGGCACTGGGCGTAATTCAGAGATTACTACCTTCGAGGTCCTACTTTTTAACTTCCTCCCTAGCTCCTGAAAGTCTGACTGTAGGACCTCAATACCTGCCCTCTCGATGTCATTGATACCGATGTGTACCACAACTTATGGCTCTCCCCATTGCCCCTGAAGAAGATTCTGCACCCTCTCTGTGATGTCCTTTACCCTGGCACCAGGGAGGCAACACACCATGTGGGATTCACGATAATGGTTACAGAAATGCTAACTATGGAATCTCTTATAACGACTGCAGGTCTACACTTTGCTCTTCTCCCCGTGCAGTCCCTTGCCGAGGTGTTTGAGAGTGGCACACACACCGAAGATTCCTGCACTTCCTGCATCTTCCTGCTGTTCCGGATGGCCACCTATTTATGATTGCAAACTCTCTCTGCCTGTGGGGTGGGCAGCCCTTTGAACATACGATCCAGGAAACTCTCAGCCTCCCTGATGCCTTGCAATGACTCCAGCTGCCCCTCAAGCTCGGAAACCCTGAACTCGAGCCCAAGCTGAAAACACTTCCTACACACATGGTCCCCCAGACACATGGAGTATCCTGAAGTTCCCACGTGGTGCAGGAATTGCAAGCAACAGGTCTCAGCTGCCCATTCATGATCCATAAAATCGCTATGGTGATCTTTAGTTCTTTTTGATTCAACAAGCCAGATATTAGGAGTTCCTGCACCTCTTACAAGAGAGATTTAAAACATTTTTTTACGAAAGAACTGATCTTTAAAAATATGATTGTGAACGTTAGCATTACTGTTTATAAATAATGTTTATATGTGTGTCAGCCATGACTCCGTGCATAGCGCCCTCGCCTCTGAGTCAGAAGGTCGTGGGTTCGAGTCCCACTCCAGAGATTTGAGCACAAAATCTAGGCTGACACTCTAGTGCAGTACTGAGGGAGTGTTGCACTGTTGGAGGTGCTGTCTTTTGTATGAGACATTAAACCGAGGCCCCGCATGCTCTCTCAGGTAGACGTAAAAGATCCCATGATGCTATTTTGATGATAGCGGAGAAGTTCTCCCTGGTGTCCTGGTCAATATCTATCACATCACTAACATAGATTTCTGGTAATTATCTCATTGCTGTTTGTGGGAGCTTGCTGTGTGCGAATTGGCTGCTGTATTTCCTACATTACAACAATGATTATACCTCAAAAGTACTTCATTGGCGTAAAGTGCTTTAGGGGATCCTGAGGTTGTGAAAGGTGTTAAGTAAATGCAAGTCTTTCTTTTCTTTATAAAAAAAGATATTAAACAGAGTTACATAGACTATGAAGGATGGTACCTCCTAAATAGGCTGCTCTGATTGGTCAGAGGACAGGGACTGCAGACTGTAGAGTCTGGTGTCATTTCATGAATGAAATCTACTTCTATAGAACAATCTATATCCCCCTCTCGTCACTCATTGACCTGCCCAGCACTGATACCTAATAATCACTGCAACACTTCTGTTACAGCGCTTCTATCGGGCAAGTCAATCAGCACCCAGTGTTAAGACCCCAGGACTAGAATTTGAGACTCATTGTTGGGACTAACCTCATTTTTGGTGGGGTATAACATGTGTGTGCTATACAGACAGACCAGGGGAGGAGACCTAGGGTCTCCTCTGGCTAGTCTGAGCTGATTTCTCTTTCTCTTTTGATGACCTATGAGTTGTTCCAAGCACGAACGCTCCTCCTGGCTGACTGTTCTGATATTACTTGCCACTGTATATTTCTTATGCTGATCCATTGCCACTCGATTCACGTGTTTGAATTTGAAGTGACTCGGGGTTTGGAAGGGGTCTGCTCTCAGTGATGCTGCCCCTCATCGGTGGATAAATTTCAAGTCCACCAGCGAGGGATCTGGCAGATTCAGCTCAGTGCTGGGTGAGATGTAGAGCATGGCATCCAGTTCTGGGTACTGCACCTCAAACAATATAGTGGCCCTGGAGGGGAGGGAGCGAGGTTCAGCAGAATAATATTGGGGCTGAAAGGGTTTTGATTATGAGAACGGGTTCAGCATGGAGCGCGGAGAACACCAGCGGCAGGTCGGGCCATAAAAGGAGCGGCGAGCGACCTCGGGAGCAGCGTGGGGGCATACTACTCCGGGAGCAGTGTGAGCTGGTGCAGGGGGGCGACGGCAGTGAAGAGTGGCATCATCAAGGTCCAGGTCGATGATTGGCAGATACAGCAGGAGCGGCGAGAGACTGTGGAGGGATGTGATCGGGGCCCAGGAGGGTGTGAGTTCAGGATTAGAGGCCCAGGGGCAGCACGGGCCAGCCCACACTGCGACATGTGCGCACTAGATCCGTGCAGCAGAGCAGGTCTCCAGTCATCTTGGGTAATCCTTGCCACTGGACCAAGACCTAGCTCTGTCAAGCCTGTGTGGTGGCTGGTGTGCAATGGCCACACCACATTAAAAAAATTCACGCACAGGCATCTTCCACCCTTCAGGATGTAGTTCAGGTCCTTCATTGAAACACCTGTGAACTCATCCTTTTTTGGCGTGGAAGCAAATCATCCTCGTTTCATAGGACTACCTATGATGGATGATGAGGCAGTGCATTCTAAATACTAACTACTTGTTGCGTAAAATCGATTTTCCTCATGTTGCCTCCGGTTCTTTTGCTAATCATCTTAAATCTGTGCCCCCTGGTTATCGACCCGTCAGCCAATGGAAACAGTTTCTCTTTATTTACTCTGTCTAAACACCTCTAACAAATCTCCTCACAGCCTTCTCTGCTCCAAGGACAACAACTTCAGCTTCTCCAGTCTATCCATATAACTGAAATCCCTCATCCCTGGAACCATTCTCGTAAAGGTTCCACAGACTGGACTTATATCTCCCTGTTATTAGAGGGTTGAGGGGTGATCTAATTGAAGTGTTTAAGATGATTAAAAAATTTGACAGGAGGTAGATAGAGAGAAACTCTATCCTCTGGTGGGGAATCGAGAAAAACAGGGCAAACCTTAAAATTAGAGCTAGGACGTTCAGAGGTGACGTCAGAAACATAGATAGATAGAAATTTACAGCGCAGAAAGAGGCCATTTCGACCCATCGTGTCCGCGCCGGCCGACAAAGAGCCGCACGGCCCTTGGTCAGTCGCCCTGAAGGTTACATAAACCTACAAACCATGAACAATGGCGGAAAGGTAAAGAGCACCCAGCCCAACCAGTCTGCCCCACACAACTGCGACACCCTTATACTGAAACATTCTACACTCTATCCCAACCGGAGCCATGTGATCTCCTGGGAGAGGCAAAAACCAGATAAAAACCCAGGCAGTCGGGAAGCATTTCTTCATACAAAAGGTAGTGGAAATCTGGAACTCGCTCCCACCAAAAAGCTGTTGAGGCTGGGGGTCAAGTGAATAATTCAAAACTGAGATTAATAGATTTTTGTTGGGTAAAGGTATTCAGGGCGATGGAGCAAGGTGGGTAGATGGAGTTAAGATACAGTTCAGACATGATCTAATTGAATGGAGTAACAGGCTGGAGGGGCCTAATCCTCTTCCTATGGGCTTGTGACTGTTTTGACAATTTCACAGTGGATTTGCTGCAATGCTCAGAGGGGGTTTGAAGCAAACTGAAGCACATGCTGTAATACACAGAACGACTATGACTCCAGGCCCTCTTGACGACGAGCCTGAAAGGAAGAGAGCAAGATGGATTGAGCCAGAGCCCTGACCCAGACTCGTGCAACTCTGTCACTGGCTGCTCGCCAGTGGGCAATCAGTCATTCAGGTTGGGGGAACCATGCTCCGCCCAGCTTGGTGCCCATGCTGTTCATGTTAATGGACATAAGCATGGCAAGGGGCACTTCAATACTTGGTGCATGTTCCCATCCTGGGTGAGGATCCCAGCTGGGAACACCATTTCCTATGATTGCCCCTTTGGACTTTTCCCAACTCATTGAGGTGAATGACTAACCACAGGTAAAAGATCCAGACGGGAAACAACCACACTCTCTCTTCAGTTGCTGACGACCAATCTGATGTTGTAATCCACCACATCCAACTGTGACTGGTTACGTCAGGGTGCAGTGAATGACCACGTTTGTTGAACTGAGATTCCACATAGTCGGAGATGCCAGCAAAATACTGTATCATTATATGCTGCAGAGGATTGATGGCCGGAATTAACCTGGTGCTGAGCGTGTGGGTTTGGGGGGTGGGGCGGGCCCACAGTTACATTTGCATAAATTGACAGCGCCGGGAACCCGCCGTCATCCTGCCGACTTCCGCATTTAACTCCATTGTGATTGGAGGCACGGCTCAGACCCGCTCGGGAGTCGGCCAGCCTCATGGAGGCCAGTAACTGCTGGTCAAGTGACCCTTAGTTGCCTTTTTAACATCAGGTTTTGGCTTTAATTTCTTCAGCAGGGGATTGACGCAGCTCAGGAGCCTCGCCTGTGAAGGGCAGGCGGGAGCTCAGTGGCCGTTGTGTGAGTCCATTAAGTGACAGCTGGAAAAAACACATAAAAACTCACCCCTTTTCCTGCTTCCTTGCCGAAGGGAAAGGCTCTTGCTGACTCCATCTTGACAGAGCTAGGTCTTTATCCAGTAGCAAGGGTTAACCAGGACGAGTGGAGACCTGCTCTGCTGCACGGACCTAGTGAGCACACATATCGCAGTGTGGGCTGGGCCCGTGCTGCCCCTCGGCCCTTGATTCTTCTGGGCCCCGTACCCTCATTCGCTGAACCTCCGCCATTATCCCTCACCGCTCATCCGCCACGATTTCTCGCCATTCCACCGCCACATCTCTCACCGACCTCCGTATCAAATATAGAAAATAGGTGCAGGAGTAGGCCATTCAGCCCGTTTTCTCTCTCCCTTCTCCTCAATGACCTGATGCTGCACAGGAGAGAGGAGGTCAGCACAGAGCTGCCCCGGGGCCGGAGGCAATACCCCCAACACAGGGTATACAGGCAGTTTCCTGGACATGACGGAGCAGCAGTGCTTTGGGAGGCTCAGGCTATTGCGCCAGGTCATCACAGATATTTGCATATTGCTGGAGCAAGACCTGCTGCCCAGAGGTCCTGGTGGACACGCCTTACCAGGAGCTGTCAAAGTTACCACCGCCCTCAACTCTTTCACCTCAGGCTCCTTCCAGGGATCTGCAGCAGAAGTTTTGCAGGATCTCGCAGTCGGTCACCCACAGATGCATCACCCAGGTCATCAATGCCTTGTTTCACAAGTCAGACAATTATATACACTTTGCCACTGATGAAGCCAGTATTAGTGAGCGGGCGCTGGGCTTTGCGACTCTGGCTGGCTTCCCATTGGGGCAGGGCATCATCGACTACACACAGGTGACCATCAGAGCACCACATCATCACCCACTCCCTCAATGTGCGGATAGTCTGCAACTATAGGAAGATCATCATGCCTGTGTGCGCCAGATTCCCCGGCAGCTGTCCTGACTCTTGCGTCCGGCACCAGTCCGCCCTCCCTCAGCTCTTCACACCGCCAAACAGGCTTATTGGCCGGCTGCTTGGAGACAAAGGCTATCCACTAAAGACATGGCTGATGACACTATTGAGAAGGCCAAGCAATGAGGTTGAGGAGCGTAATACTGACAGCCACATGTCCACCAAATGTGTCATAGCGAAGAGTGATGTCAGCAAGGTCCAGGTCGATGATTGGAGCGTGGGCAGATACAGCAGGAGCGGCGAGGTCGGGGCAAAGGAGCGGTGAGAGACTGTGAAGGGATGTGATCAGAGCCCAGGGAAGGCATGATTTTGGGACCAGGGGCCCAGGGGCAGCACGGGCCAGCCCACACTGCGATGTGCGCACTAGGTCCGTGCAGCAAAGCAGGTCTCCAGTCGTCTTAGATAATCCTTGCTGCTGGACCAAGACTGAGCTCTGTCAAGCCCGTGTGGTGACTGGTGTGCTATGGCCACCACACGCTAAAAAAATCTACGCACAGGCATCTTCCACCCTTTAATATGTAGTTCGGGTCCTTCATCAAAATACCTGTGAACTCATCCTTTTTTGGCGTGGAAGCAAGTCATCCTCATTTCGAGGGATCGCCTATGACATAGAGCAAGCAATCAGCATAATGAAGATGCGCTTCAGATGCCTTGACAGATCTGGAGGAGCCCTTCAGTACACACCAGCCAGGGTCTCCAGAATCATCGTCGTTTGCTGCACCCTGCACAACATAGCCCAGCAGCGCGGATTAGCACTGCAGGAGGAGCAAGGCACTGAGCGCACAGCCTCTTAGGAGGAGGAGCAGAAAATTGAACAGGTGGAACACGAGGAGGAAGAGAAGGAGGAATCTGAGGTGGAGATGACACCAGCAGTGGCGTACATTGGTGCCTGGGAGGCCCGGGATGGCCTCATAATGGCCAATTTACTTAACTTGCACCAGTGCACCCATATGGCTGCCAGATGCTGCACCAACTAGCCTCCCCCCCCCCGCCCACCCCCCTCTCCACAACAGAGAAGTTTGTTGTAGGACAGCAGGTGCACAGGACCCACCGAGATGGTGCTGGGTCACCATCATCATCATCAGTAGTCCCTCGGAATCGAGGAAGACTTGCTTCCACTCTAAAAGTGAGTTCTCAGGTGAATGAACAATCTAATACAGGAATTACAGTCTCTGTCACAGGTGGGACAGACAGTGGTTAAAGGAAAGGGAGGGTGGGACTGGTTTTGCCGCACGATCTTTCTGCTGCCTGCGCTTGTTTTCTGCAAGCTCTCAGCGACGAGACTCGAGGTGCTCAGCGCCCTCTCGGATGCTCTTCCTCCACTTAGGGTGGTCTTTGGCCAGGGATTCCCAGGTGTCGGTGGGGATGTTGCATTTTATCAGGGAGGCTTTGAGGGTGACCTTGAAATGTTTCCTCTGCCCACCTAGGGCTCGCTTGCCATGTAGGAGTTCCCTCAGAGGCTAGAGGCTCCTCTGAGGAGTCGTCTTCCTCCTCCGCTGGACACTCGATGGACTTGTGGGAGAGTAAAGAGATGAGAGTAAAGAGATGAATTAGAAATGTTACAATAAGAATGTGTAACGTTACCATTATGCACACAATGACAATTCACTGGCTACTGACATCGGGCAGCATAGGAGTGACTACTGTATGCCATGTGGCTGTATGAGATGTGATGCTGACACCAGGTTGCTGGGATGTCCCCCTTTCTACATCTCCCACCACCAGCAGCTGTAGGGCCTTCTCCTCTGCTGGAGTCAAATTTGTGAAGACTGAAGGGCCACCTCCAGTTCTCTGTCTCCCTGTTGTTGTACGCTCTCTTCTCCTGCAAGGAGGGATACAAAAGAAGGTTGAGTGAGAGCGATAGAATGAGTGTAAGGAGTGGATGGGTTACACCTGTAGAGGGTAACTATGAGGGTGCGGGGTGCCAGTACCAAATGACCACCTTCAGTAATGTTACTCGCTATGATTGCATTAGGATGAGGGTGAGTGTGAGGGGGTTGTTAGTCAGATGGGGATGTGAGTAGGTACATAGATCTACAGCGAGGGATGGGTGGACGTGCAATGTTAGTTGGTGTGAGAGTGACGTGCAGGAGTACGCTTGGGAAGGCAGAGTGATGGGGTTAGAGTGACGGGCAGATCATGATGTAGGTGAGTGTGGCATTGTGCTCACCTGTCCTGACTTCATGAGATCAGTGAATCGCTTGCGGCACATATCCCTGCTGCTGACCTCCTCTGCGATGTCTAGCCATGCCCTCTGTGTGTCTCCGGCTGATCTTCTGCCATCACCAGTGCACCAGTGCAACACTTGCTCTCAGCTGGGCAATGCACCCAGAGAGACATCACTAAGTTTGTGGTCGTGGCCCTCCAAACCGTGGTCGAGGATCCACGTGGACTATGCGGGCCCATTTCTAGGCAAAATGTTCTTGGATGTCTTGGATGCTTACTCAAAATGGATTAAATGTGCAATAATGTCTGTAAGCACGTCCACGGCCACCATTGAGAGCCTACGAGCCATGTTTGCCTCGCACGGCCTGCCTGATGTCCTAGTCAGCAACAATGGGCCGTGTTTCACCAGTGCTGAATTCAAGGAATTCATGACCCGCAATGGGATCGAGCACGTCACATCTGCCCCGTTCAAGCCCGCATCCAAAGGCCAGACAGAACGGGCAGTTCAGATCATCAAGCAAAGCTTGAAACGCGTGTCGGAAGGCTCCCTGCAGACCCGACTATCCCAAGTGCTGCTCAGTTACCGCTCCAGACCCCACTCAATCGCTGGGGTTCCCCCAGCCGAGCTGCTCATGAAAAGGGCGCTTAAAACAAGGCTCTTTCTTGTCCACCCTGATCTCCATGATCACGTGGAGGGCAGGCGGCATCAACAACGTGTGTACCATGACCGCGCAAATTTGTCACGCGATATTGAGGTCAATGACCCTGTGTTTGTACTCAATTATGGACATGGTCCCAAATGGCTCGGTCACAGCCAAAGAGGGGAGTCGGGTGTTTCGGGTCAAATTGGCCAATGGAGTAATGTGCAGAAAACATTTGGACCAAATCAAATTGTGATTCACAAACAGTTACGAACAACCCAAAGAAGACACCCCAACTTTGACCCTCCAACACACACACAAGTGGCAACCTACATCACTGTTGACCATGAAGCCGAACTCACCAGCCCCAGCAGCCCGGCAAGGCCAGCTGCCCAGCAGCCCAGTGAAGAACCAACCAACTCACCCACACCCGCATTTGTACCGAGACGATCGACAAGGGAGTGAAAAGTCCCAGATCGTCTCACCCTGTAAATAAATGTACTATTAACTTTACAAGGGAACGCTTTTATGTATTTTAACCCCTTGCAACCTGTATCACACCTGACCACCAGAGGGCCTACCTGTCGGAGTCCCAAGGGATTCCAGCATCCCTTCGGAGCACTGTATATAAGCAGGCCACCCATGAGGTATTGACGCTCTGGAATCTTATTAAAGGAGCTAAGGTCACACTTGCTTATTGTTCACAGTACTCAGTTTCATCCTTTATTATGAGCGTATCACCCACCTTCTCAGGGCAACTGGGAATGAGCAATAATTGCCAGCCTTGCCCAAATAAAGGAAAGGGATTAAGGTTTTGTTGCAGAGGGGGATAGACAGAGGCTGGTGATGTGTGAGTGGAAGGAAGCAGTCTTGGTAATGACCTTGATCTTGGAAAGAAAGCTGGTCACAAGGTATCGCATTATGACAAGGTTCCAGGCCGCTGGACTGAGAGGGCAGGCAGGCAGGACAACAGGGCCAGGGTCAGGGCTGGGGTCGGGGGCAGGGTCAGGGTCAGGGTCGCTGACAGGAGCCGTAGAGGAATCATGTCAGTCTAGCCAGACATGAAGGTAGAGGTACTCCCAGGAATTTCAGGGTTAGTAGTAGTAATTGATTTAGATGATTCAGGTACAGAAAATAATCAAAAAGGCTAATGGAATGCTGCCTTTATATCGAGCGAACCAGAACACAAGGTGGTAGAAATTATGCTGTCGCTATGTCAGACTACACCTGGAGCACTGTGAGCAGTTCTGGGCATCACACCGTCGGAAGGTCTTGGAGGGAGTGCAGCGTAGGTTTACCAGAATGATACCCGGACTCCAGGGGTTAAATTACAAGGAGAGATTACACAAATTAGGGTTGTATTCACCAGAATTTAGAAGGTTAAGGGGTGATCTGATCAAAGTTTTCAAGATATTAAGGGGTAAGAAAGAAAGACTTGCATTTATATAGCACCATTCACGACCACTGGAGTTACTTTTGGAGTGTAGTCATTGTGGTAATATGGGAAACACGGCAGCCAATTTGCGCACAAGCAAGCTCCCACAAACAGCAATGTGATAATGACCATACAATCTGTTTTTGTTATGTTGATTGAGGGATAAATATTAGCCAGGACACCAGGGAGAACTCCCCTGCTCGTCTTCGAAATAATGCCATGGGATTTTTTTACATCCACCTGAGAGAGCAGGTGCCTCAGTTTAACATCTCATTCAAAAGACAGCACCTCTGACAGTGCAGCATTCCCTCAGCACTGCACTGGAGTGTCAGCCTGGATTTGTGTACTCAAGTCCCTGAGTGGGACTTAAACCCACAACCTTCTGACTCAGAGGTGAGAGTGCTACCCACTGAGCCACAGCTGACACTTGAAAACACATTTAGAAAGATGTAATGTATTTGCTTCATGAGTTCTTTGCTTAAGAACTCATAGTAACACATTGCTATTAACAACTAGTTGGTTTATTAACAACCGCACTGCACATTACCAGTTCATCCACCAGGCTCACCACCCCTTGCCTCATCGTGGATCCCCCGAACCCAACTGGCTGGGGTTTTATTGAGTCTTGTGAACATCATGTGACTGGCTAAGCCACTCTCAACTCAATAGCTCTACAAACCTGTGAGCATACTCACCGGTGCATACATTACAAAAGGGATAAGAGGGAGAATATTAATTTTTATTTATTTTAAATCTGAGATTGATAGCTTTTTATTAACCAAAGGTATTAAGGGATATGGAGCAACGGCAGGAATATGGAGTTAGGTCCAAGATCAGCCATGATCTCGTTGGCCAGCGGAACAGGCTCGAGGGGCTGAATAACCCACTCCTGTTCCTATGTTGCTAACTCCTAGCTCATAATTGGCCTGGTGTTGGGAGCTGAGCAAAGATGATGAATAGGAAACTGAGTACAAGTCTAATCCTGATCTTGCACAAAAGACATTACAAGGGAACATTTAAAGGGATGCAGCTACTTAAAGTTGAGCGGCGAGAGTGCTACCAACTGAGCCACCGACAGGGTGAAAACTCGCGACTTGCTGAGTGTTTTCCAGCATTTTCTTTTTTTATTTAAGATTTCCAGCATCCACAGTATTTTGATTTTGTGAAAAAAAATTGTTTTCTAATTGGAATAAAGGGAGTATTCTGGTCCAACTGAAGACTCAACATTTGGAAAGAGTATGGCCTGAAAAATACCGATTCCACCAAACTCTTTGATAAGTTACCTTACAAGCGAATTTGTCAAGAGCCTCAAATTCTTTCAAATCCATGCGCATGGACTTTAGGTTGTACATGTCATCTGAAAAACAAAGTTTATTTTTCATAGCTGAGAAATACATTGCTTACTTAATATTAGACCAGTTCAGTAAGCATCCTGATCTTAAATGGCCACCTGGTAAATGTCCTGCAAGTTATTTTTGTTGTGGGCTGGTGTTGTACACACTGGCAGACTTTAACTTGCCTGTTGACCTGTGACCTTATCTGCTTGGCCGACATGGCAAACTGTTTAGAATAGTTTGACCCTAGCTCTTCCACTCCAAAGGCAATGTGCTTTTAATCCTGGAAACTTAGCGACTCCAATGAGGAAAGAGTTATGTGTACTTGCGAGCAACAATGAAAGCTAGCTTCTCAGACTCGTGAGAATATTCTAGAATCGCAGCAAGGAATTTATCAAGGAAGCCTGTTATCCAATGAGTTTTCCAGTAAATATCAAGCAACCTTTCCTTCCCAAATGTGGCCTCTCTATGCATCATCTTCAGACCTTTAAGTCAGTGGCCATCTCAACATCAGCTTCACTATTAGCAGTGTGCTGAGGGTTATCAGTCACACTGCCCTTTTGTGAGCCTCAGTAAGGGGTTGAAGAAGAATTTCCAAGGTTTTGTGTGGGACAGGCTGGATAGACCACAGGGTCTTTACCTGTCTGCCATGGTTCCTATGCAGGAGAGTGTTGCAAGTAATATCTTCTCTCAGGATCTCTTGAACCAACAGTATTACAATAAAACACAGTACCATTTAATGTTCCAATATACTTATTTTCTGGAATTGTGCTTTAGACCAGGTCCTTGGCAGTTTCCTTATGTAGAAAGGTTTTAAATGTAATTACAGATACTTGGGGTCATTGGGACACGTTGAAGTAGTTTGGCTGTACACTGGACTTTGGACCAACATTCGGCACACATGTGTAAGAAAGGGACATCACTACTTCAAGGGCATGGTGAGGGGAAGTGTAGGTGGATGACTTTCAATGTAAATTACTCTTCTCAATCAGATAATGTTAAACAAACAAGGTGAATAATCTACTGTGTAGAAAATATTTACAGTTCTGTAATCCTCACCTGCCCCTGTGGAGAAACCATACAAAGCTTATATTCACTGGAATGAGAGGGGATCTCATAGAAACATATAAAACTCTGACAGGACTGGACAGGTTAGATGCAGGAAGAATGTTCCCGATGTTGGAAGTCCAGAACCAGGGGTCACAGTCTAAGGATAAGGGGTAAGCCATACAGGACCGAGATGAGGAGAAACTTTTTCATCCAGAGAATTGTGAACCTGTGGAATTCTCTACCACAGAAAGTTGTTGAGTCCAGTTCGTTGGATATATTCAAAAGTGAGTTAGATGTGGCCCTTACGACTAAAGGGATAAGGGGTATGGAGAGAAGGCAGGGGTGGGGTAGTGAAGTTGAATGATCAGCCATGTTCATATTGAATGGTAGTGCAGGCTCGAAGGGCCGAATGGCCTGCTCCTGCACCTATTTTCTATGTTTCTATGTTTCTATGTCACAAGATGAATAGGGACAGGGAAGGCCATTGTCCTGGAACAGCCCACAAGTGGTGCATTTGTTCCAATTTTGCATGTAGTGGTACAAAGTGAGAGTGTTTGTCTGAAGTGTCAGAGCTCAGTGAATTCTATCACAAAGGAATTCTACTGTAAGCACAGACATGAGACACTCTTTCCAAAGAGCTAAGTGCTACATTAAAATTACCAAATGGTTTGATGACAACACCTATCTGAGCAATGTAACTGATTTAAAAAGATACACTTATAGTTAGTCATTTAAAAGTGTGGTCTGCTTACATTATTGCCACTGCTATTTTAGAATCAAGTCCTGATTCTGGAAACAAGAACAAGAACCAGCTTGCTATTCAAGCATGTATTTACTGAATGTGGTGCCGAAACAATCACTATGCTTTGGCAATTGCTGAAATAAACAGACCCTATTGCTGGGAAAAATTACAGGTATGTCTTCTAGCGGGATCTGATCTTAAAAGGCCCTAGTCGGGCCCAAATGAAGATTCCTTTAATTGGCGTTAACAGATTTGATCATTAACTGTTCTTTGAATTATTTTTTTTGACAAAATTGAATATTAGCTGCTCTGAACAGATTCAATTAAAATCTTCTCTTGCTACAGTAGGGGGTTGAATTGGCATAAGTGAACAAAGAGTAGAACAGGCCTATGACCATAACACCTACCTGTAATTTCCTTTAGCTTATATTTTTGACCATTGGCAACACCTGCAATATCAAGACAATGTTTTTCAGAAGTGGTGCATCTTTGTGACATTACATGCAGTGGCACATTGTAAGATAAATCTATTTTAAAATATTTTGCATTTTAAGATCCTTTGGCAGATTTCTCATGCTGACAATCCCACAAAATATTCCCTGCTGCCTTGAATTGAAAACTTGACACATCTGGAGACCAGACCTCTGGCTTTCACTCTAAGAGCAGTCGTGGGGAGAGTGGAGTCAGATTTCCCCGGGGATTCTTTCAACCCTCTGCCGAAACCTCAGTAGGAGTTCTACGGCAACCCTGGAGAAATGTCCATTGTTCCAGGGTGTATGTGGATTATTGGGAGAATCCCAGGGGAAATTAATGGCCTAGGTGAATACGAGACCTAAGAAGGTAATTTTAACGTAACCCACCCACGGCAAACTGAGGTGATCAGACCGACCGCCTGCAATACAACCGGCCGACTGTACTCTCCATTGACCTCACGTAGAATTGGGCGGGGGGAGGGGTGGGGGGAACAGGTGGCCAATCCGCTTCCATTGGTTTCCTGCCGAGTGGGTGGAGTTAAAATCCCCCCCCCCAAACTTTACATTTATTAACCACTTAAAATATTAAATTGTTGAATTTTGTGCTGATTAACATAAGAGGTATTAACGCTGTTCAATTTTGGTCACCCCAGTGTCAACATCAAGCACTCCTAGCTCAGCCACACCACGGTTCACTGCAAGGGGAAACTGCCTCTGACAATGTACAATTTCACCCAATCTCAGAATAGCCCTTACTTTTCAATTCCCCCTACGGGCGATCCAGTGCTGCCTTTTGAGTGAGGTTGCCCATTGGTGATATCCCTACACCCATAGAAATGGGTTGAAGCTCTTGAAAGTTATTTGATATAAGACGAACAGATGGGGAAACTTTGATCTCTATTATCAACGTAGGTATGGGCTTGCCTTGCTGGTAGCCATCTGCGTCGAGAGACTAGGCTCAAGCACCACTCCAGGAGTGAGCGCCTAATCCAGGCTGATACTTCCACTGCAGTGCTGAGGGAGTGCTGCACTGTCGGAGGTGCCGTCTTTCAGATGAGAAATTAAACAGAAGCCCGATCAGCTCTCTCACGTGGACGTAAAAGATCCCACGGCAGAATTTGAAGAAAAGCTGGGGAGTTTTTACAGTGTCCTCATCGGAAATCTTTCCTCAACCAATAACAGCAGATGAACTGATCATTCATCTTGTTTACTCTTTGTGGGATCCTTCTGTGCACAAATTGACAGCTGTGTTTTCTCTCATAATAACAGTGACTGTTCTTGAAATGTAATTCATTGGAAGACATTGTAAGGTGCTATTTCTTTCTCATTCTATCCCATCTTTGCTTAACTGTACTATCTAGTCCCTCTTGTTGACATCCATTTTATTCAAACGCCCTGACCTTGCCTGAAAAGAGTTCTGAGTTTGAATGATGCATTCATGGTTACTTAGAACATTGAACTAAATATTCTAGTGTGCAAAACAAAATAAATCTCAAGAACTAGTTTGTTGAACTGAATATCTGTTTGACTAAAATTGTAGCACTGGGTCTCTCTGGGACTTGGGCTGAAATCGTGAAGAATCAGGTCTAATAGAAAGGCCGGCAAGGTTCAGTAATTCCACTCAGTCAGCATGGCGCACAGTTCAAAACTGCCTGGAGTTTGGCACCAAATTCCTAATCTCACCTAGAGAAGCCAGACAGGGCTGCATTGGAAAATAGCAAGTGTTCTTCCAGGTTTGAAGGGTTAATATCGCGTACCGGGTGCTTTGCTGACTAATGCTGTACCAGTACCATTTTATGAAGGTGTCTACTGCTGATACTGAGCATAAAAATGGGAAAGCACTAACATCTAAAGAAAGAAATAGCACCTTTGTATATATAATGCCTTTCACCACCTAATAATCTGTTATCCAAATAAGCACAAATACATTCCTAATCTTATAATCCCTAAGCCTGCAATCAGCACAAAATTATATCATTTAGGTTATGAATTATAGCATTTAATTATATTGCTTTTTATTATTTCTGTCTCCAAAAATACACGTCTTACAATACACCAGACTGATGTTTGATTAATATGCTTTATTTATAATGAGCTAAACAAGAGCAGATTGAACAAACGCTCCTAATTGCTCATTCCTTTTTAGTGCAACTAACCGAAATGTTGCTATGACATCTATTCTCTCCGGGTCATAGACCACCATCATTTATATAGAGTGAAGTACAGTTCAGCTCTCTGCTTACGAGCATGATCGATGTTTATAAAACAAGAAAAGGGAATTTCTGCTGTAAGCACAATCTGGTGCTATCTGGTCCTGAGATGACACAAGGCCATGTGAAAGGGATACATTTGGGTGTCCTTCCTCAACTGCTGAAAAGGGGAATTGGAATGCTTATGACATGCCCTCGTGTCAAGTCCTAGTACCCACCCCCCCTCTCACCCATAGAGAGGCTTTGGTTGACATGTTGTGTGACTCAAGGGAGTTTGGAGAACATTGCTTGGATAAAATCAAATGACTTGTTCATATTTCCCAGCCGAGGTGACAACGCATCCGGCAGCTGCCATTGTTGATGCCCGGCGATGCTACAGGGGGCGGGAGCGAATATTGCATCCGGGGCGCTGCGCACTGGATGGTGTCATGATCATCGGGGCACAAGAGAGCGAGGCGGTAAGTGTTAGTGCCAGTTCAAAACTGGCAGGGAAGTTTGTGGGCACTAGTGGGTTTGCCGCACACGATCAGTAACCACTTAGTGCCCCATTACTGCCCCCCCGCAGGCGCTAACAGGAGGCACAAACCAGGCCAATTTCTCCCCCTTAATCTTCAGTCTCACCTTCAAGAATTGTTTCTTAAAGAGGGCAATTTTAACGCAACAATGGAACAGTTCCCTGCAGATTTTTGGGGGAGAGAGTTCCAGACTCCCACTACCCTTTGTGTGAAGAAGTATTTCCTAACATCACCCCTGAATCATCATAAACACCTCAGTTAGATCAGCTATACAGTTCTACACTCAAGAGAATAAAAGCCTAGTCGGTGCAACCTGTCTTCATAGCCCTTTAAGCCCCGGTATCATTCAGGTGAACCTGTGTTGCTCCGTCTCCGAGGCAGATATATCCTTCCTGAGGGGTGGGGCCCAGAACTGAACACAGTGCTCGAGGTGGTGTCTGACCAGAGCTTGATACAACTGTAGCTTAACTGTAGCATAACGTTAGCAGGGATATTTATTATAAGGTTGGTACGAACAACGTTAATTTTAATGAAAGTCAGTCTGCTTTATGAAGAGAATTGTATGAAAGCTAAATATACCAAACCTTTCTCTTTGTCATCCGGCACAGGTTCAACTACTTTCTTGATTACTGGTTTTTCTGTGAAAGGTTTTAATCATCAGTTCAGATTAAGAATTCCTGTTAAATAAGACTGATAGTATTTACAACAACAACAACAACGTGTATTTATATAGTGCCTTTAACTTAGTGAAACGTCCCAAGGTACTTCACAGGAGTATTATGCGATGAAAATTTGACACCGAGCCACATAAGTAGAAATTAGCACAGGTGACCAAAAGCTTGTTCAAAGAAGTATGTTTTAAGGAGCATCTTGAAAGAGAAAAGAGAGGTAAAGAGGGGAGAGGTTTAGGGAGGGAGTTCCAGTGCTTAGGTCCCAGGCAACAGAAGGCACGGCCACCGATTATTCCTGCTCTCTGTTTTATGTCTGTTAACCAATCCTCAATCTTTGTTAATATATTACCCACAATCCCATGAGCCCTAATCTTGTGTAACAACCTCTTGTGTAGTATGCCATCTGAAATCTTATCGAATGCCTTCTGAAAATCAAAACATACCACATCCACTGATTTCCCCCTCAACCACCCTGCTAGTTACAACCTCAAAAAATTCTAATAGATTTGTCAATCATGATTTCACTTTCATAAAACCATGTTGACTCTGCCTAATGAAAATTGATTTTCCAAGTGCCCTGTTACCACATCCCCAATAATGTATTCCTGCATTTTTCCAGCTGATATAAGGCTAACTGGCTCTCGTTCCTTCCTTTCTTGCATTTGTTACATTGCAATCCACTGGCAATATTCTAGGATCTAGGGAATTTTGGAAGATCAAAACCAATGCGTCCACTACCTTTGTAGCTACCTCTTTCAAAACCCATGGGTGTGGGCCATCAATTCCAGTAGATTTGTCGGCTTTTAGTCCCATTAATTTTTCCAGTACTTTTTCTTTACTAATATTCATTACTTTAAGCTTCACATTCTCATTAGCCCCTGGGTTTCCCCAGAATTTCTGGTTCATTGTGTTTCCTACGGTGAAGACAGTTACAACAGTCGGAATTTTCACAGGAAGAAAACAGGTGGGTTGGAGGAGTGGGTGGGGGATGGGTGGAAGTGAAAGTTGTAAAAATCCAAAACACAAACCCAACCCACCATCAACTCGCCCAGTTTCACCTATTACTCAGGCCGCACGAGGGGTGGACAGCTAACCCACTGGTAGGAGATAGGTTGACAACTTAATTGAGTCCTTTAGCCTCTACTTTAACCTGCTTTGCAGGTTTTACTGCAGGTGGCCGGGGATTCCAAGGCTCTGGATTCCCGGTAGCTGCAATGAGGCGGCCTCAGCCCCTGGGAGCAATCCTGGTCGGGAAGAGCAGGAGTGAAACATAGAAACATAGCAATCTACAGCGCAGAAGGAGGTCATTTCAGCCCATCGTGTCTGCGCCGGCTGACAAAGAGCCGCACGGCAGATGAACAAAGGGACCTTGGAGTGCTTGTCCACAGTTCCCTGAAGGTAGCAGGCCAGGTATAAAGGCATACGGAATGCTTGCCTTTATTAGCCTGGGCATAGAATATAAGAGCAGGGAGGTTATGCTTGAACTGTATAAAACACTGGTTAGGCCACAGCTAGAGTGTAGAGTTCTGGTCACCAAATTACAGGAAAGATGTGATTGCACCAGAGAGGGTACATTGGAGATTTGCAAGGATGTTACCAGGACTGGAGAATTTTAGCCATGAAGAAAGATTGGATAGGCTGAGGTTGTTTTCTTTAGAACAGATGAGGCTGAGGGGAGACCTTATTGAGGTGTATAAAATTATGAGGGGCCTAGATTGAGTGGATCGGAAGAACCTATTCCCCTCAGCAGAGGGGTCAACAACCAGGGGGCATAGATTTAAAATAATTGGTAGAAGTATTTGAGGGGTGTTGAGAACTTTTTTTAAATGTGGTGGGGGTCTGGAACTCACTGCCTGAAAGGGTGGTAGAGGCAGAAACCCTCACCACATTTAAAAAGTACTTGGAAGTGCACTTGAAGTGCTGTAACCTACAGGGCTACGGACCAAGAGCTGGGGTGTGGGATTAGGCTGGATAGCTCTTTTTTGGCCGGCATGGGAACGATGGGCTGAATGGCCTCCTTCTGTGCCGTAAAATTCTATGATTCTATGATTAAGGTTCATCATAACTTCCTTGCTTTTGTACTCTATGCCTCTATTTATGAAGCCCAGGATCCCGTAAGCTCTTTTAACCATTTTCTCAACCTGCCCTGCTACCTTCAATGATTTGTGCACGTATACCCCCAGGTCTCTCTGTTCCTGCACCCGCTTTAGGATTGTACCTTTAGTTTATATTGCCTCTCCTCGTTCTTCCTACCAAAATATATCACTTTACACTTTTCTGCGTTAAACTTCATCTGCCACGTGTCAGCCCAACCCACCAGCCTGCCTATGTCCTCTTCTCCTTACTGTTCATTATACTTCCAAGTTTTGTTTCATCTGCAAATTTTGAAATTTTGCCCTGTACACCCACATCCAAGTCATGAATATATATCAAGAAAAGTAGTGGTCCCAGTACCGACCCCTGGGGAACACCACTGTATACCTTCCTCCAGTCCGATAAACAACCGTTCACCACTACTCTCTGATTCCTGTCACTGAGACAATTCCGTATCCATGCTGCCGCTGTCCCTTTTATTCCATGGGCTTCAACTTTGCTGGCGTCTATTACATACGAATATACGAACAATGGCGGACAGGTAAAGACTCTCTGGTCCATTGAGCCTGTCCCACACAATTGCGATGCCCTGTGTATCACAACATATACCCTTCACCCCACCCGAAATCATGTGATTTATTATGTGGCACTATAAGTAACCCTGTCTCATTACACAATACTAGATCTAAAACAGCCTGTTCCTGATTTGGCTCCTCACATTTTGGGCTTGGACAGCAGCGTTTGTAATGACAGGTTGGTCTAATGAGATGTGAACTCTTGGACTGATACAATGCAGCTTCACTTCTGAACATAGTGATTGCTGGATGCAGGTCCAGCTAGTTCTCCCTCTACCATCCTGGTCGTCTCACGATACGACGACATAACTTACTCACTGAAATATTGGGGGAAGTTTTAAACCCCCATTATGGGCAGGGGTTAAATTCTTCAAAATAGTACAAACCGATCCCGAAGCCACCACGATCTTGTCCACTTCCCGTTTAACTGGGGCGGGTTGGAGGTGGGAAAGTAGCCTGTTCTCTACAGTAATTATATTGGCCCAGAAATTGCAGTCGGGGGCTTCCTGCGGGCGGACGCCTCAAACCGAATTTTTTTTCCCGAAAATACCTGGTGGTCCCGGAGGAACATAGACTTGCGGTCCGAGGCCTTCAGTCGTTGCCCAGCGTATGGGTTCACACATCCCAGGAACGTACGTGCTACCTGGAATCATGTGGGCCTGGACTACCAATCAACATGGAGTTTTCTCATTGACAATGGGAGCTCTGTTTGTACGGGCTCCCATTATTATCAATGGGAATACCCCCGAAAACACAGAAACATAACACAATAAATAAAAAAACCTCACATATTTAAAATTAATTGAAATTGCGTTTAATTAAATGTTTTAGAAAAAAAAACTATTTTGAATTTTTAAAATATTTTTTAATAGGGTTAAAAATAAACTTACTGTACCTTAACTTACAAGGTTTTTAATATAAAAATTTGTGATTAAAAGTTAATTTTTCTATATTTTAAAACACGCTGGTAAAAGTAAGCTATCCCACTGTTTTACCAGACGTAAGAGTTTGAAGGACATTAGCTGGACAGGAGTTGGGCAAATAGCCCAAATCTCCACCCACAAAGGCCCTTCTCCCGGGGATGCGTACGATCTGTCAAAAGACATTTTGACCATTTGCGAATGCCAGCACCTTGCGAGGCCTCTTCGGGTCCTTGCGCACACCGTACGGGCCCAGAGAGGCCGCAATTTATGGCCCAATATTTAAATGAGGCTGCATGCCTCAGATTTTAGCAGCCATGTGGATTTAACGGCTGCAGGCCGGGATTCCCGGGGCTCGGGAAAACCAAAAGCTGAAAGGAGGCGAGAGCTGTCAGATCCAGCAGGTAAATGCTTTTCCAGCATTGCTTGTGGGCCAGGAGGAGCATGTGTGCTTCTCCCCACCCCAGTCCCCCTGCCCTCCACCCCCCCCCCCCAAAAAGTCAACTTTCCGTGATCTGCCTCCACATAATCCAATCCCCCCTGCAATCCGATTCCGATCCTTGCTCCCCGTCTGTGATCCATCCTTTCATGTTCCCTCTTCCCTGCCCCCCGGCAACCCCCAAATTCTCTCCCTCCCTCTCTGCGCTCTCGACCCAGCAGGAGCCTTCCACTACAAACCTCCCCAACCAATAGCCAGCCAGCCTCTCAAACCGGCCGGCTATTGGGCGGGAAATGGAGAAAATAAAATTAAAATGAGGTGCTGCCCTTAAATTCGTTAGGACCTCTGCGTTCCCTGTATTTCCGGGGTTCCTGCCGCTAAATGTAGTCCCACTCCCTCCCTGCCCCCCTGTAAATATTGGGGCCATCGTTTCCGCAGATTCGATTTCAATTTACCCCCGTTCAAGCACAGATCCTGTCCTCTGGTTGTATTGCTCTAGGTACGGTCAAACAGCTGGTCACAATCTCCATTATCCAGTCCCGTTAATCGTAGAACCTTTCAACCAGCTCTTTCCCAGTGAGAACATGCCTAATGTACATAATTAGTTCTCATGGTCGATGCTGCCACCTTCTCCACAGGTGGAAGATTAAAGCATCCCCATCATGCAACTGTGGAGCTCCCAAGCAGACCCTGGAGCACATCATTGAGCACTGTCCTCAGGGAATTCACAGACAGTCGACAAGATATCTGTCATGTATTCAACCAGCATTGTAACCCGCATAATCTGACCTAAGTTGTACACTGTGAGAACAATGACCACTAGGTGGGAGACACTTCTAACCTGGACCTTCAGGTATAAAAGGGGAAGCTCCACCCACCTTCATCACTTGAGTGCTAAGGAATAAAGGACAGGTCACAGACTGACCTTCTCTCAAGCATGGGCCTCGTGTGCATTTATACTGTGTAGTAAGGACGTATCAATATCCACACTGTTACACTGGACCGGAAGCTTTGGCCTGGATATCTGGCTTAGATATTGACGTTTGATTAGCTTTGCTACTACCGTACAGAAGAAGATGAAGTTTTCCTAATCCAATTTCTCGATCTCCTCAATCATTCTGCTTGCTTTTTTCTCTATCCTCTCAATAGCTGCTACTGTATATCCGTTCTGTACTGTGATGAGCAGAACTGTACACGGTAATGTAAGCGAGTATTCAAACTTCGATCATTTGCTACATCTGGTAGTTGCAGTATAATATTCTAACAACATCTGACTGTACAATTAACCCACCCCCACCCCGCGATAAAACCATGTGAAAGGTTAACCTCCGTTACCTTTAGTATCCAAGGCAGGTTCCTTGTGGTCCAAGACATCTCCCTGGATTTTTTCCTTTGATTGCTTTCCTGTATAAAGGTTTATTGACATAATTATACAGTGATATTGTAATTGGGAGTATTTAGTGTGCGTCTATTAGAAGGCAACCAATCAGTCCTCACAACAAGATTATTGCATTGTCATAACATCACATGATCAAAAGATACTTACTTTGGGAAAGTCCATCAGTTCCTAATTAAGTCATTCATCCAGACATCCTGAATCCCCCCATTGTAGCTCCCAATTGCTTTAGAACATAAGAACATAAGACTTAGGAGCAGGAGTGAGCCATACTTCCCCTTGACCCTGCTCCACCATTTAATACAATCACTTCTGATCTGATCATGGACTCAGCTCCACTTCCCTGCCTGCTCCCCATAACCTCTTATTCCCTTATTGGTTAAGAAACTGTCTATCTCTGTTTTAAATTTATTCAATGTTCCAGCTTCCACAGCTCTCTGAGGCAGCAAATTCCACAGATCCACAACCCTCTGAGAGAAGAAATTCCTCCTCATCTTAGTTTTAAATGGGCGGCCCCTTATTCTAAGATTGTGCCCTCTAGTTCTAGTCTCCCCCATCAGTGAAAACATCCTCTCTGCATCCACCTTATCAAGCCCCCTCATTATCTTATACATTTCGATAAGATCACCTCTTATTCTTCTGAATTCCAATGAGTAGAGGCCCAACCTATTCAACCTTTCCACATAAGTCAACCCCCTCAACTCCGTGATTGCCGGTATTTTCAGCTCATGCACTCTATCGAAGTTTATTCCATGTGTTGATCATTCATTGTGTGAAGATGAATTTCCCGGTATCATTTCTAGATTTACCTTTTACTGGATTGCACCAGTGTCGCTATTGTTCCATCCTCACAGTCTGGTTCCAGATCTACCTTCTCCATTCACTGAACTATCTAATAAATCTCTCTAAGCTCACCTCTCACACACTTCCATTCCCAGCTGGAAAGCTCAATTTTCTGTGGCTTTCCCTCAGGCCCCCTGACTCCTCTCTAAGTGGAGAGGGCAGCAGTCTGGTGGGGTGGGTGGCTGGGTGGGGGTGTAGTCCAGTGTGAGTGACTAACTGAAGAAAAGTCAAACTATTATGGCATCCCAGGCATCCGAAACAGGAATTTCTGTGGTTGGTCTGGCGTTGAGTGCCCTATCTTCATTTTTCTCCTCCTCGCCATCGGAATCACCATCAGATGATGAGTGATATGTGGCTTTTTACTGCTCCACCTGTGGTCCTCTCCGTAGTGCTATGTTGTGCAGAACGCAGCACACCATGATTATCCAAGGGACCCTCGCTGGCGAGCATTGAAGGGCGCCTCCAGATCTGACCATATCTTGACCATGCCAATGGTTTTTGGATGACGCATCTGGTTGTCATGTGGCTGTGGTTGTCGTGCTCCTTAGGTTAATTGGTCGGGTTCCTCAGAGGTATCATCAGCTCGGTTTGAAGGAGGTATCCTTGTCGCCGAACAGTCACCCTTTAAGGGTACTTCCAGGTATGAACAGGTCGGGGATGTTGGGCTGTTGCAGTCTGAAAGCATCATGGCAGCTCCCAGACAACAGCAACTTGTATTTATATAGCGCCTTTAACATAGTAAAATGTCCTAAGGTGCTTCACAGGAGTGTTTTAAGACAAAACAAATAAATTTTACACCGAGCCAGATAAGTAGAAATTAGTGCAGGTGACCAAAAGCTTGGTCAAAGAGGAAGGTTTTAAGGAGCATCTTAAAGGAGGAAAGAGAGGTAGAGAAGCGGAGAGGTTTAGGGAGGGAGTTCCAGAGCTTGGGGCCCAGGCAACAGAAGGCACGGCCACCGATGGTTGAGCGATTATAATCAGGGATGCTCAGGAGGGCAGAATTAGAGGAGCACAGACATTTTGGGGGGTTATGGGGCTGGAGGAGATTACAGAGATAGGGAGGGGTGAGGGCCATGGAGGGATTTGTAAATAAGGATGAGAATTTTGAAATTGGAAGGAACCAGCGGCAAAAAGTTTGAAGGTGGTGATGACTTTCTCAGCCATTGGTAATGCAAGGCCGCAGGGAGCAGATGTCTGCAACTAACTGACGTGATGATCTCAACCCCTGGAAGCACTGCTCTTCCGAGAGGTTGAGGAAGCTGAACCTCTGTTTGTACACCCTGTTCGATGGGTAGTGCCTCCTGTGGACACGACCTCTCTGTCACCCCCTCACCATTGCCCCCCTCACCATTGCCCCCCTCACTGTTACCCCTCACTGTCACCCCCTCACTGTTACCTCCCTCATCATTGCCCCCCCTCACTGTTGCCCCCCCCTCACTGTTGCCCCCCCCTCACTGTTGCCCCCTCCTCACTGTTGTCCCCTCACTGTTGCCCCCTCACTGTTGCCCCCTCACTGTTGCCACCTCACCGTTGCCCCTCACCGTTGCCCCTCACCGTTGCCCCCCTCACTGTTGCCCCCCTCACTGCCGCCCCTCACCGTTGCCCCTCACTGTTGTCCCTCACTGTTACCCCCCTCACCGTTGCCCCTCACTGTTGCCCCTCACTGTTACCCCCCTCACCGTCGCCCCTCACCGTCACCCCTCACTGTTGCCCCTCACTGCTACCCCCCTCACCGTCGCCCCTCACCATTGCCCCTCACTGTTACCCCCCTCGCCGTTGCCCCCTCACCGTTGCCCCTCACCGTTGCCCCCCTCACTGTTGCCCCCCTCACTGCCGCCCCTCATCGTTGCCCCTCACTGTTGTCCCTCACTGTTACCCCCCTCACCGTTGCCCCTCAATGTTGCCCCCTCACCATTGCCCCTCTCACCGTTGCCCCTCTCACTGTTGCCCCTCTCACCATTGCCCCTCTCACCATTGCCCCTCTCACCATTGCCCCTCTCACTGTTGCCCTCTCACTGTTGCCCCCTCTCTGTTACCGCCCTCGCCGTTGCCCCCTCACAGTTGCCCCCTCACCATTGCCCCCTCACCATTGCCCCTCACTATTAGCCCCCTCACCGTTGCCCCCTCACCGTTGCCCCTCACTGTTACCCCACTCACCGTTGCCCCTCACTATTAGCCCCCTCACCGTTGCCCCCTCACCGTTGCCCCTCACTGTTACCCCCCTCACCGTTGCCCCTCTCACTGTTGCCCTCTCACTGTTGCCCTCTCACTGTTGCCCCCTCTCTGTTGCCCCCTCACTGTTACCCCCTCACCGTTGCCCCTCAATGTTGCCCCCTCACCATTGCCCCTCTCACTGTTGCCCTCTCACTGTTGCCCCCTCACTGTTGTCCCCTCACCCTTACCCCCTCTCTGTTGCCCCCTCACTGTTGCCCCCCTCACCGTTGCCCCTCACCGTTGCCCACCTACAGCTCCCCCCACAGCTCGACCTCGCTGCTGCTGATGCCGATTGCCTTCCGTGCCCGAAGTCCATTCTGAAGCCGCCGTGATGCCACCCATCCTGATATTCAGCGTGTGATCATCTCCAAACTGTACAACAAGCACCCTCACCTAACCCTTTCTGCAGGAACTGAGGAGGCAGCTGTGAGCACTGTGCCTTCATTAACCTCAGGTCTCCTGACTCTTAACTCACCCCATGAAATGCTGCTCAATCTCGCCTCGTTTTTACTGATGTGTTTCCCGTACCCTGGGAAAGAGACATTCGTTTCAAATCACTGCCAAAATGTCAGGATAGGCGCATCAGTTAAATATTCTAATCACGGACCTACCTCTCCAGAGCGAGTTACTTGCCCGCCCCTAAAACAGAAATAGATGCGTTTGCGATGGGTTAGTGTCAGTTTTCACAAGCTTGATAATTTAAGCTGCACATCGGGCAAGAGATTGTCGTTTGGGATGGGTGGGGGGGAAGGGGGGAGGGGGTGGTGGGGAGGCACTAACATGGAACCCATTGCTTGCGCAGATTAGTTTTGAACTTACCCCTGCCTTTAAGCGCAGGCCATGCCCCCTGGTTCCACTGTTCGGGACAAGCAGGTCATCATCTATCGCAATCACATCGCCTCTCAACCAGCTCTTCTCCAGTGACAACATGCCCAATTAATGTCATAGGCCTCATAATCCAATCCCTCCATCCCTTCAATCATTCTGCTTGCTTTCTTCTCCATCCTCTCAATAGCTGCAGTATCCTTTCTGCATTGCGGCGGCGAGCACCATACACAGGATTCTAAGTGCGGTCACACTTGGAATGTTTGTTATATCTGGCAATTGCAGTATAATATTCTAATGGCAGCTGACTGTACAATTAACCTCCTCGCCCCCATAAACCCATGCGAGAAATTAATCTCCATTACCTTTAAAATCCAAGACAGGTTTCTTCTTATCCAAGGTTTGACTCGGGCTCCCAGCTATTTGCATATCCTTTCATGGCTTCCATTTCTGTACACCATTTTATTCTCAAATTTATACAGTGACATTGGAATTGGCAACGTAGCATGAGTGTTTGTTAGAAGGCAACCATTGAGTTACTGCAGCCAGGTTATTGCATGGACATAACATCACAAGATACTTACTTTAGTAAAGGCTATTAGCTCACTCTTAATTCATTCTCTGCATTGTCTCAAAGGCTAGAAAATCTTCTTTGTGTCTTGGTGCCCAGATCTGGACACAGTACTGAAGGTGAGGTCTATCCAGAGCCCTGTAGAGTATTATCCCCAGACTCTACAGTTTCGGCTCAATGTAGTTTAACTTCCTATTGGCTTTGTTGAGTGCTGCTCTGAGTTGGTTGAACGTCTTGATGTTGGGTCTATTAAGACTCCTAGGTCCTAATAGACCTCCTTTTGGATATGTCAACGCCATTCATAGAGTGTGTGTGTGTCACACATGTTTCGCTCCTAAGTTTATCCACTATTGTTCAACTCATTTACATATTTTGTCCAACTCATTCTGTCACTGCTGGTCTGTCTCCTCCGATATCACTGCTCCCCTGCCTACTTATACAGAAACAAAGAAACATAGAAACATAGAAAAATAGGTGCAGGAGTAGGCCATTCGGCCCTTCGAGCCTGCACTGCCATTCAATGAGATCATGGCTGATCATTCCCTCACTACCCCTTTCCTGCTTTCTCTCCATACCCCTTGATCCCTTTAGCCGTAAGGGCCATATCTAACTCCCTCTTGAATATATCCAATGAACTGGCATCAACAACTCTCTGCAGCAGGGAATTCCACAGGTTAACAACTCTCTGAGTGAAGAAGTTTCTCCTCATCTCAGTCCTAAATGGCCTACCCCTTATCGTAAGACTATGTCCCCTGGTTCTGGACTTCCCCAACATCGGTAACATTCTTCCCGCATCTAACCTGTCCAGTCCCGTCAGAATCTTATACGTTACCTAACACCATTGGCGCTGCGGGTTTGGCCCCGGAGCAGTGTGAAAGGCGGCGGTGAGGTTCTCCAGCACCCCACCGCGATCCTCTGTTCCGGTTTAGCGGCAGCGCGGAGCAGCACCAGCGGGAAGAGCTGCGCCCGGTGTGCAACACCCCTGGTTGTAACACCGACGCGAGTTTTGAGTCTTGGCCGATCCAGAAGTGCGCCCCACAATGACCGCTTGGGAAATCAGGGCAGTCCGACATAGCCAGCGACAGAGAGGAAGGTAATGGACTCTAAAAGTAAGTGTGAGTGTTTCTTGTTTTATATTTTCATGTGATTTCTGTTGCAGTGGCGTGGGCAATGTTTAGGAATGTTTTTGTATATTTTTAGATCCCCCCGCCCGCCCGCCCCCAGGACTATCTCGGAGCCCTCTCTGGCTGGCTCTTTAGCTCGGGAGTTTCCCATCCTTGCGCCGAGAGTTGTACAACGCCTCCCTGATGTAGGGCCCAGATGCCCAAACTTAATGATTATTCTCGGTCGGTAACTTTCCCACCCCACCGCCGTTATCACCCCGAAACCAGGAAAGCTGAAAATCCAGCTCACTTTGCTCCGCGAATGTCCTTCTCCCGGGCATGCGTGCAAATTTTGATTCTTGCCCCATGTGCATCGCGCATCGAGAACCGCTATTTGCGAGGCCTCTTTGGGTGCGTGTGCACATCGTGCACACCTGGAGAGGCTGCACTATTCGACCCATTATTATTCAGGGTTGGTCTAAAGAGCATTTAAATGAAAGGACAGGGAAATAATAAGCTTCAGTCTATAGCTCTTCACTAACTGACACCACTGCAATGTCAGCTGACTATACAATTAATCCAGAATGTAGCAAATTTTATTACCTGTTTCTTCTGAGGAAGTCGAGCTTTGATACGAGTCACCTTCCACATCGCTTTTTTGTTGAGGCTTTCCTGTAACGAGTTTTAATCTCGTATTAGTAAGCTGACATTGGAATCAGTGCGAGGGAAAAACACAACCAATGCATCATCATTAACAGGATTACACAGGAGTACATCAGATATACAGCACAGAAACAGGCCATTTGGCCCAACCAGTCCATGCCGTCGTTTATGCTCCACTCGAGCCTCCTCCCATCTTTCCTCATCTAAATCTATCAGCGTAACCCTCTATTCCCTTCTCCTTCATATGCTTGTCTAGCCTCCCCCTTAAATGCATCGATACTATTCGCTTCAACCACTCCCTGTGGTAGCGAGTTCCATTCTCTGGGTAAAGAAGTTTCTTCTGAATTCCCGATTGGATTTCTTGATGACTATCTTGTGATATATTCTTACAACATCACTAACAACCACACTCTACAAGATGGCTCTTAACAGGAACTGTCATCATGTGACCTTGCCACATGATCCTTTATTAATTATATCAGTAGTTGCAGTACATCAGTGTACCACTAGGTGAGGAGTAATCCACTAGTTGGAACTTTATTACACTTCTCCCTCCTTAATGAAGAAGTAATCATAACAAAATAATCATCATACATAACTTGCATGGTTATAGACAACAAAATATGTGGACTTATTCTTCCATATTACAAATCAAACTTAACCACTGGTTTTCTATTTCGAAGAGGATACCTTCGATCTTGAACGGAACTTTCCAAACTTCAGACTGTTTGTCTGCCTGACTTGGACTCGGACTTAAATTCTGACTTTCTCTTGGACTTGTTTCTAGTACATCTGATGTAGGATTTGCTACTCATCATAATCATCATCATCATAGGTAGTCCCTCGAATCGAGGATGACTTGCTTCCACGTCAAAAAGTTCACAGGTGTTTCAATGATGGACCTAAAATTCCAGATCCGAGCTAAATTTTGAAGGGTGGAAGATGCCTGTGCTTGGATTTTTTAACGTGTGGTGGCCGTTGCACACCAGCCACCACACGGGCTTGACAGAGCTAGGTCTTGGTCCAGTGGCAAGGGTTAACCAAGACAACTGGAGACCTGCTCTGCTGCACAGACCGAGTGCGCACACATATCGCAGTGTGGGCTGGCCCGTGCTGCCCCTGGGCCCTCGGCTCTTTTGGGCCCCAAACTCGCGCCTCTCCTGGGCCCCGATCATGTCCCTCTATAGTCTCTCGCCGCTCCTTCGCCCTGATCTCGCCGCTCCTGATGTACCCGCCCACGCTCCAATCACCGACCTGACCTTGATGACATCACTCTTCACTGCTGTTGCTCTCCTGCTCCAGCATGTGCTGCTCCCTGGAGTGGTACACTGCCACGCTGCTCCTCCGCTCCCCGGCTTGCTCTGATGGTGCTCACAGGCCAGGGGCCGCACAGACTGCTGGGCTAGGCCGCGACGCTACTGGTACTCTACTTGTAACAAGACTATCTGATGAGTCAGAAATAAGCAAATCATTCCAACTTTCAACTCCTTCCACATCTGTAGGTAAAATATGATCAATGTGAACAAACCTAACCTTTCCATAATCAAACATCTTGACCAAATATATGCGAGGACCACATATCTTCACTACTCTTCCTGATAACCAATTTAACCATTTATGGTGATGGTTCTTCACTCTCACCTTCTGATTCTATTTCACACTTCTCTCTCTTACTCTATTTCTATCATGATTCGCTTTTTGTCTTGATTGTTTCTCTTCTACTGACTGTGCCAAGTTTGGCTTTAACAACAATAACGTGGTTCGTGGCTGTTGTTTGAGAAACAACTCTGTTGGTGTTCTACCAGTAGATGTATGAGGACTTTTACACTAAGTAATTAGAAAGTATGTTAGGTTGTGATCCACTGACAACTGCTGTTTCTTTGGATTCGGATTCAACATTTGCTTGATGAGGGCACGTTTTACAATTGTACTCTGCACTCTGCGACACCATTTGAAGCAGCGTGGTACGGTGGAACTTTGTATATTTCACACCGTGTCTGCTCATGAACTATGCAAATTCTTCTGAACAAAATTGTAGCCCATTATCAGACACAATTTCTTCCGGGAGGCCATATGAAGAAAACAATCTTTGCAAATTATCTAGTGTTTTACTTGTTATTATTTTCCGCATCGGAAACACCTCTACTCATTTTGAATGGCTATCAACCACAATGAACAATTGTTGTCCTTCTCGCTCAGCAAAGTCTACATGTAACCTTTGCCACACCCTGGGAGGCCATGGCTGTAATGGTACTGATGGTGGTTTCTTGTTTACTGATTGGGGGGGATTGGCAATACTGAGAAGGACAGCAACAAATTACAGGAGGACTTTAATGAACTTGCAGAATGGGCATAGAATTGGCAAATGAAGTTCAACACAGATAAATGTGTGGTATTACATTTTGGTAGGAAGAATAGGGAGGTCACTTATTACTTGGAGGGTGAGAGTCTGGGTGGGGTAGAGGAACAAAGGGATCTCGGAGTACAAATACACAAATCACTAAAAGTTGCGACACAGGTTAGCAAGGCCGTAAAATAAAAGCACACCAAGCACACGGGTTTATTTCTAGAGGTATAGAATTGAAAAATAGAAAAGTTATGCTAAACCTGTATCGAACTTTGGTTAGACCACACTTGGAGTAGTGTGTACAGTTCTGGTCAACATATTATAAAAAGGATATAGAGGCACTGGAGAGGGTGCAGAGAAGAATTACAAGGATGATATCAGAAATGCGAGGGTGTACATATCAGGAAAGGATGAACAGGCTGGGTCTCTTTTCTTTTGAAAAAAGAAGGCTAAGGGGTGATCTAATAGAGGACTTTAAAATTATGAAACGTTTTGATAGAGTGGATACAGAGAGAATGTTTCCACTTGTGGGGAACAGCTAAACTTGAGGCCATCTATATAAGATATGTAATAGCGCTCCTCCTAGTAGACTACTGCTCCACCTAGTGGACTACTGATGTACTACAACGAATGATGTAAATAATAAAGGATCATGTGGCAAGGTCATGTGATCACAGTTCCTGTTAAGAGCCATCTGGTGGAGTGTGTTTCTCAGTGATATAGTAAGAATATATCACATTGGTGACGAGGATAGGACTTCTGGATTCTCTAGCTGTAATTTTTGTTGGTGGATGATCCAGCCAACCGACAGAGAGACTTTGAGAACAGCTAAAAATCCAAGGTAAATTACAAGCACGCTTGGCTGAACTGTTGATGTTACCAGAATCCATAGAGCCATGCATGTGGGAATAATAGGGTGCTTGGGTGAGTTCCATTGCAACCGAGAGACTTTCTGAGCATATGTGGAGCGGCTAGAAATATCTTTCAGTGCAAATAGTATTGTCAAAGTCTCCAATGATGAAAACCATAGCCGGATGCTTTTAGAAAGAAAACAGTCTATTTTCTTGCCTGAAGCAGGCCGAGAGGTGCATGAAACCCTAAAAAATGTGCTTATTCCTGTCAAGCCGAAGGACACACCACTGATGGAGATTAGAACAGCATTACAGTCCTGAGCCCCTGGAAATTGCTGAAAGTTATCGTTTTGGAATACGAAATCAATTAAATGATGAGAGTGTCAGTGACTACATTGTAGCTTTAAAAAAGCTATCCATGCACTGTCATTTCGGAAACTTTCAGAAACTTGCATTTGGAAATGAGCATTGTGTGATCACTTTGTTTGTGGGATGAAAAACGAAGCAATCAGAAGGAAGTGGTTGACAATCCCTTTACTTGATTTTGGATTTACCTTGTCAGCTGAGGGTATCTAACAGCGATTCGCAAAGTATCATCAACCAAGTAGACATTGCAGAAGCCAGGATACCAATGGAAATTGAAATTGGTGCATCCGTGAACGTAGTACCGGAATCACTATATCTCAACAAGTTGCATGATTTTTCACTGAAGAAGTCGAAGATAGAGCCACGAGGCTACTCAAGAGAGAAAATCCCTGTTGTAGAATGTATCACTGTACCAGTGAAATACAAGGATCAGTTTCAAAGCTTGTCTCTCATAGTATTGGCAGGAGACAAGCCTGCGTTGACAGGTAGAAATTGGTTGGGATCACTGAATGAGATTTTTCATGTAGAAACAAAATTTGCATGAAAGATGATGTCATCAAGCAGCATCCGAAGATGTTCCGTGAAATAAGCAGTACGATTCAAGACTTCGAGCTGAGTGTCAGAATGCAGAGAAAGAAGCCTCTCTCAGGGCGCTCCGTGGCCGGCTGTTTACCTCGGGATTTTCAGTTGCCCTAGTGCCCTGAGGGAGGTGTGTATCACCTCCCTTAGCACTCCGCCCCACACTCAGGGCCCAGCTAGAATTTTGTGGCTGGAAGCACAAACCATTTCCCAGCGCAAAATTTACCGCACCGCCTGGATTAACGCTGCAACAGAGGCGCGACCAAATTTCCACCCCCATGAGTTTGATTCATTTATTTAATGTATCCCCTTTTTAAAATTTTAAATGCACTTATTTTATTACTAATCATTCAATGTCATGTACACCTGTTCTATCTCCCTGGTAAATACCAAAGCGAAATAATTGTTTAATATTTCTGCCATCTCTCTATCGTTACCACAGTATTATCCTGTTATTTCTTAATGGCCATATTCCTATCCCAACCTTCCTTTTTTATTGATGTACCTGTAAAATACTTTACTATTTTGTTTTATGTTCCTTGATATTTTAATTTCATAGTTCAACTTTTCCTTCCTAATTGTTTTTTTGACTTCTCTCCTAATCTCTTTATATTCTCCCTTACTGTGCATTCCCCTGTTGTCTGTGAACTTAATATATGCTTCTTTTCTTAAACTCAATTGTTCCCTTATGGCTTTTATTCATCCATGGAGTCTCATTAGTGATTAGTTTGTTCTTTCCTTTTAGCAGAATATATTTTTGCTGCACTCTGTTGAACACTGTTTTAAATGTTTCCCATTGCTATTCGATACTTTTGTTTGCCAATATTGTTGCTCATTTTATTTTTCAAAGTTCTATTTTCAGCCCTTCAAAATCAACTTTTCTCCAAGCTATTACCCTGGTTTCCATCATACTTATTTCCTTCTCAATTATCATCTTAAAGCGTAATATGATGTTCCCCTACTTTTACTTCTCTTATCTGCTCTGGTTCATTCCCCATTTCTAGATCCAATAGCAAATCCTCCTTTGTTGGGCTTTTTACAGAAGAACATAAGAAATAGGAGCAGAAGTAGGCCATTTGGTCCCTCGAGCCTGCTCCGCCATTCAATAAGATCATGGCTGATCTGATCTGATCTAAATACACAACATCTACTGGTTCCCCATTATCCACCTTGCTCATACATCCTCAAAGAACTCCACTTCCCTGCCCGCTCCCCATTACCCTTAACATTCAAAAATCTGTCTATTTCCACCTTAAATATATTCAATGACCCAGCCTCCACAACTCTCTGGGACAGAGAATTCCAAAGATTCACGACCCTCTGAGAGAAGAAATTCCTCCTCATCTCCATTTTAAATGGGTGACCTCTTGTTATGAAACTATGTCCCCTCGTTCTAGATTCCTCCATGAGGCGAAATATCCTCTCTGCATCTACCCTGTCAAGCCCCGTCAGAATATTATATGTTTCAATAAGATCACCTCTCATTCTTCTAAACTCAAATGACTATAGGCCCAAACTGCTCAACCTTTCTTTATAAGATAACCCCTTCATCTCAGGAATCAACCTGGTGTACCTGCTCTGAACTGCTTCCAATGCAAATATATCCCTGCTTAAATAAGGAGACCAAAACTGTACGCAGTATTACAGGTGTGGTTTCACCAATACCCTGTACAGCTGTAGCAGGACTTCCCTACTTTTATACTCCATCACCCTTGCAATAAAGACCAACATTTCATTTACCTTCCAAATTACTTGCTGTACCTGCATGCTAACTTTTTGTTTTTCATGTACAACGACCCCCAGATCCTTCTGTACTGCAGCATTTTGTAATCTCTGCCCATTTAAATAATAATTTGCTTTTTTATTTTTCCTACCAAAGCGCATAACCTCATATTTTCCCACATTATACTCCACCTGCCAAATCTTTGCCCACTCACTGAGCCTGTCTGTATCCTTTTGCAGATTCTTTGCATCCTCCTCACAATTTGCTTTCCCACCTATCTTTGTATCATCAGAAAATTTGACTACATTACGCTCGATCCCTTCATCCAAGTCATTAATATCGAGTGTAAATAGTTGAAGCCCCAGCACTGGCACCCACTAGTTACAGTTTGCCAACCTGAAAATGGCCCATTTATCCTGACTGTCTGTTTTATGTTAGTTCACCAATCCTCTATCCATGCTAATATATTACCTCCAACCTCGTGAGCTCTTATCTTGTGCAGTATACTTTTATGTATTACATCCTCAACGAACTCCAGCAATTTTGTCAAACATTATTTCCCTTTCATAAATCCATGCTGACTCTGCTTGGCTGTATTCTGATTTTCTAAATGTCCTGCTACTATTTCCTTAATAATGGACTCCAGCATTTTTCAACATATTGAGTTAGAAAGGAGTCCTGTGCACATTGCAGGAACTCCATTCCCTTATCCCCTTTACCTACCTCTTCTGCCCAATTAATATTGGGGTAGTTGAGATCCCCCATGATTATTAATCTATGTTTTTTACTTATTTCCCTAATTTGACTGCATATTTCTTCCTTCACCTCACTTAGTGTGATTGATCCTTTATTATCTTTTAGCTCTATCCACGTGGATTCTATTTCTGTCTTGCTGATAGCTGCGTCACTTTTTTCCACTGCCATTATGTTATCCCTAATAAGTACAGTTATTCCGCCTTCCCTTTTTCCCTCTCTATCTTTTCTAAACATGTTATACCCTGGAATGTTTAATTTTAAGTCCTGTATTTTCTGTAGCCATTTCTCAGTAATCCCAACTATGCCTGGTTCCTCGAAATGTATGATTATCTCCAGCTCCCCTGTTTTATTACGGACACAGAGGATGAAATCCTGTCCAAAATGTGGTGCACATACCCCTCGTTGGCTGCCATTACTGCTACAATGATTGCGGCATCCATCCGACCAAAATTCAGCGATTTTTCCCCAAAAAATGGCAGCCAGTTATTGGCCGGCGGGAATCGGCACTTTGCAGCGGTGTGGGTGGGGAGCTTGGGGCGGAGTTTGCACGGGGAAATTCACCTGCTCTTGATTTGGTCTTAATGAGCCAGCTGCTCCCTGGCCTTCTTAAAGGCCCGGGTTTGCAGCTAGGCCCTGAGGAGGGAAGGCGTTTGAATGAAGGCCATGGCTGCTGCAGCTGTAGCGAGGAGGGTAACCCGTTTTTCAGATGCAGAAGTGGAGACACTGATGCAGGCTGTGAAGGGAAGGAGCCGAGTTCTGTACCCCGACACAGGCAGACTGGGGCGCAAGGTCTTCACCAATGCCTGGAGAGAGATCGCTGTGGAGGTCTCGGGGACCTCCATTCATAACCAGACCACCATCATCAGTCTGATGAAAGTGAGTACCTGTTGCACCAACTGCAGACCTTCCATCTGCGAGCCTGTCCTTCATCCTTAGTTCCCACCTTCACTATATAGTCACTGAAGCAGAATTTCACTGTTGAGGCCTGTATATATATATATAGGTGTGTATGTGTTCTCGCAATGGAGGCTCCTTTTCATGTCACAGTTACAGCTGCATGTCAGAGACACACACTGAAGCCTCATGACACTGCTCTCAGCGGCATTCTTTGTTTTGCAGGCCAAGGTTGTGCACAACCGAATGGAGCGGAGGAGGACTGGTGCTGGCGAGGCTGAGCTTCAGATCCTGACACCTTTGGAGGAGAGGGTCGAGGCGCTAGTGGGCACACATGCTGCCTTCCCTGTGGCCTCCAGTACTGTGGACAGCGTGGGTAAGTGAGCCCCTTCTTTAATGCTACCTCCCCCTGAAAGCGCCAGCGCCTACTGTACCTTTCCTTAAAGTGTGCAAGTTGCAGCCTCCATTCCCCAGCCCCCCATGGCAGATCTTGTGCCAATTATGCTTGCAGTAACAGAGGTCAAATGACAGCCAACGAGAGGGTCCTGGCGCTGGTGCGAGTGGGAGGGCAATGCAGGATGACAACCTTGAAGGCACTGGCAGCCGAGGCCAGGGAGAGGATGTCATGGAGACTGGGAGGCGAGGCCTGGACGACTGCTTTGAAAGCCATGGAGATCCTGACACCCTAGAGGACGTTGGGGGCTCGAGCCTCGATGACTCTTAAGCCCTCTCCATCCGTTGAAGTCAACTCAGATGAAGGCAGAGGACGAGGGGGACACTGCTGGCAGCAGCATGTCGCTGCTTCCACTCACACGCGCCGGCTCCGATATCGGGAATACGCGATCCGATCTATTTGTTATAGCAGAGGGTTCTGCACTGGGTGTTGCACCGGGGCCTAGCGGGTTGCAGCATGGTGACGGGCAGAGGGAACCTTGGGTATGGGCTCTCAGGTGAGTCCGCACGGGAGTTCTGCTGAGGAGGACTCAGACAAGCCCATCGATGTTGGGGCTTATGAAAGAAGGGTGGAAGCCATGCATTCCCAGTTGTTGGGGGCAGTGGCAAGGGTGCCGGACAGGCTGTCGGAAGTGGTGAGCAGTGTGGAGGAGTCCGCCTGCCGAATAGTCGACAGCTCTGCGCACACCATGGAGCCCATCATTGCCTGTGTGCAGCAGGTGGAGTCCCAGAGTGACCGTGCGGATCCAGCTGTGATGGTGATATGGTAGCTGCCGTTACAGCACAGGCACAAGTGAACCAGCGTATCGGTGCTGGTTTGGAGAGGATGGCCGCGGCCCTGGAAGCTCAGAATGCTCTTATGCACTCTGGGCAACAGGCCACGAAGCGTCTTACTGCTGTCATCTCTGGTGGCCTTGAGACTGTGTCTGCTCTCATGCAGCCTCAGCTGGATGTCACCTGACACCTCGGTGTTGTCTTCGCGACTGGGTCCATCGCCGGCCATGGGGGACCTTCCAGTGTGGCGCCACAGCACCGACCTGAGCTCCCTCAGATTGGTGCCGGTGTTGATGTGCTGCCCCCGGAGAGTGATGCAGGCTCCTGATGATATGCTCCCTCAGGATCACACCATTCCCGAATCCAGACCTGCCACTCCGCCATTGCCTCCAAGGCTGAGCAAAGGCCGACTGAACCCTCCCAGGAGGGTGCTGACCAGTCTCCAGCCGGCCCTTCCAGGGATAAAGCTGGTCGAGGGCGTCCTAGAAGGAAATCTGTAGCTTCCACACAGGAAGCTACGTCTGGGGGTACAGCAAGGCAAACCGGCTATAACCAAAGAACCCCGAAACGCAAAACAGCCCTAGCTGTCAAAGGAAACATAGAAACATAGAAAATAGGTGCAGGGTTAGGCCATTTGGCCCTTCGAGCCTGCACCGCCATTCAATAAGATCAAAGGACCTGGTGAGCATGAATCCGTGGAGCCCTAGAGTTTGATCTAGTTAGAGAGTGAGTGGGAGGTGGGAGGTATTTCTGTTGTGTTTATTACCTGTAATAAAGTGTTCCCCATTGTTTAGAACTGTTTTGTAAGATTTTACAGTTTTATTGGAGTGTATTTGTGTTATTTGCTTTCTTGAATAAAACCCAAACCTTTTTTGTACAAAACAGTTGTCTGCTGCACTTTATCACACCCTGATTAATAAATCCAGGCTCGAGAACCAGGGAGTGGGAGCGACTCGCAACCGCTCTGGTCAGGAAGGCAAGCTGACAGACCCAGCACCCCTACAGAATGGAAGCTGTCATCGGTCCCGGCACCAGAGGGTGCTGGACAAGCCCGAGCTGAACTTAAGGATTGTATCAGGGAGGGAAACACAAAATATATAGGACACTGCAGAAAAACTGCAGTCACCCGGTGAGGTCCGGTTTAGGTTCCACCTGCTGTAAAAACGCAGAGATCAAGTGTTAAATAGTTTGTACTATGAGTGTTTTACTGTGTATTTTTGTGAAACTGGAGAATTGGAGGGGCGTTGGACCCCCTCTATGCTATAATGTAAGTTATAACAGAATTTACCTGTAAACAGCAATACATCTCAAAGGGGAATGTCCGTTTGGGTTTAGCTAGGTAAATTACAGGGGAAGGTTGGCTCTCGGGAATCAGGAATTTTGTTCACTTAGGATGACACTCTGTGGTGAAGAGTGTCAAATGGAGGCCTGTAAGATTCCACAATTCGTGGAAACCCCCCAGTGTTTGGACTCACTGAAAAGGAAATTCGATTTGGGACTATTAAGCAGAAAGTTTGGGATCCTAAAATACAGATGGAAGAAATCTACGAGTTTTAACCAAGATTGGGATTTTAAAAAGGTGCATGTTGGGTATGTGTGAAAAGGGCTGCAAGACAGGTGTGGGTTCCACCTCTGAAAAGCCCGTTTGGATATTGGAGCTAATCAAATTGTCTGGGGAACTGTTTACCCTCAAACCTGCCCCCTAGAAGACATTTACATTTCAACAATTGACCCAAGGAAGGAGAGTTTTAGTCCAAGCACAGAACCCATCCAACACATGCATAATGCTAATCACCTTTCCGTCCTGCATAGAAAGCTCAGACCCAGGCAGACAACTCAACACCAGTAACTAACTTTAACAATTGCGACTTGAAACCAAAGGATAATTTCAACAATTGACAAGAGCTCGTCAGCTCAGAAAAGTCTATCAACACCAGATTAAAACACATGTTGATAATCAAGTTTCAGTTAGCTGGGCAGCAAAACTTAAACAAAAGAAACATTAGATTTGGTGCAAAGATTAAGGAGCCTCTCAGAGTATAATTAAGGGCCTATCATACCAAGAGAGCGATCTCTATTCTGACCAAGCACTTCGGAACAACAAGATCGAGAGCATACGGCGAGAAAACGCAGGAAGAAACATTGCAACATCGGAGAAAAGAACTCGACCCAACTGGCTTCAATATGCAGCAGAGATCTTCTACAACGTCCGGGGTACGGCAAGCCAAACTGGCTGTAACCAACGAACCCCGAAACCGCGAAACAGCCCTAACTGTCAAAGGAAAGGACCTGGTGAGCATGAATCCCTGGAGCCCTAGAGTTTGATCTAGTTAGAGAGTGAGTGGGAGGTGGGAGGTATTTCTGTTGTGTTTATTACTTGTAATAAAGTATTCCCCATTGTTAGAACTGTTTTGTAAGATTTTACAGTTTTATTGGAGTGTATTTGAGTTATTTGCTTTCTTGAATAAAACCCAAAACCTTCTTTGTACAAAGCAGTTGTCTGCTGCACTTTATCACACCCTGATTAATAAATCCAGGCTCGAGAACCAGGGAGTGGGAGCGACTCGCAACCGCTCTGGTCAGGAAGGCAAGCTGACAGACCCAGCACCCCTACAGAATGGAAGCTGTCATCGGTCCCGGCACCAGAGGGTGCTGGACAAGCCCGAGCTGAACTTAAGGATTGTATCAGGGAGGGAAACACAAAATATATAGGACACTGCAGAAAAACTGCAGTCACCCGGTGAGGTCCGGTTTAGATTCCACCTGCTGTAAAAATGCAGGTCACGTGTTAAACAGCTTGTACTATGTGTGTTTTACTGTGTATTTTTGTGAAACTGGAGTAATGGACCACCTCTCTGCTGTAATATAACTTATAACAGAATTTATCTGTTAACAGCAATATATTTCAAAGGGGAATGTACGTTTAGGTTTAGCTAGGTAAATTACAGGGGAAGGTTGGCTCTCGGGAATCGGGAATCAGGAATTTTGTTCATTCAGGATGACACTCTGGCGTAGAGTGTCAAATGGGGGACTGTGAGATTCCAAAATTCACGGAAACCCCCCTCACCCCCCAGTGGGACTCACTGAAAAGGAAATTCGATTTGGGACTATTAAGCGGAAAATTTGGGATCCTAAAATGTAGATGGAAGAAATCTACGAGTTTTAACCATGTTTGGGATTTTAAAAAGGTGCATGTTGGGTATGTGTGAAAAGGGCTATAAGACCAGGGGTGGGTTCCACCTCTGAAAAGCCCGTTTGGATATTGGAGCTAATCAAATTGTCTGGGGAACTGTTTACCCTCAAACCTGCCCCCTAGAAGACATTTACATTTCAACAATTGACCCAAGGAAGGAGAGTTTTAGTCCAAACACAGAACCCATCCAACACATGCATAATGCTAATCACCTTTCCGGCCTGCATAGAAAGCTCAGACCCAGGCAGACAACTCAACACCAGAACCTAACTTTAACAATTGCAACTCGAAACCAAAGGATAATTTCAACAACTGACAAGAGCTCGTCAGCTTAGAAAAGTCTATCAACGTCAGATTAAAACACTCGTTGATAGAAACATAGAAACATAGAAAATAGGTGCAGGAGCAGGCCATTCAGCCCTTCTAGCCTGCACCGCCATTCAATGAGTTCATGGCTGAACATGAAACTTCAGTACCCACTTCCTGCTTTCACGCCATACCCCTTGATCCCCCGAGTAGTAAGGACTTCATCTAACTCCCTTTTGAATATATTTAGTGAATTGGCCTCAACTACTTCCTGTGGTAGAGAATTCCACAGGTTCACCACTCTCTGGGTGAAGACGTTTCTCCTTATCTCGGTCCTAAATAGCTTACCCCTTATCCTTAGACTGTGACCCCTGGTTCTGGACTTCCCCAACATTGGGAACATTCTTCCTGCATCCAACCTGTCCAAACCCGTCAGAATTTTAAACGTTTCTATGAGGTCCCCTCTCACTCTTCTGAACTCCAGTGAATACAAGCCCAGTTGATCCAGTCTTTCTTGATAGGTCAGTCCCACCATCCCGGGAATCAGTCTGGTGAATCTTCGCTGCACTCCCTCAATAGCAAGAATGTCCTTCCTCAGGTTAGGAGACCAAAACTGTACACAATACTCCAGGTGTGGCCTCACCAAGGCCCTGTACAACTGTAGCAACACCTCCCTGCCCCTGTACTCAAATCCCCTCGCTATGAAGGCCAACATGCCATTTGATTTCTTAACCGCCTGCTGTACCTGCATGCCAACCTTCAATGACTGATGTACCATGACACCCAGGTCTCGTTGCACCTTCCCTTTTCCTAATCTGTCACCATTCAGATAATAGTCTGTCTCTCTGTTTTTACCACCAAAGTGGATAACCTCACATTTATCCACATTATACTTCATCTGCCACGCATTTGCCCACTCACCTAACCTATCCAAGTCACTCTGTAGCCTCATAGCATCCTCCTCGCAGCTCACACTGCCACCCAACTTAGTGTCATCCGCAAATTTGGAGATACTACATTTAATCCCCTCGTCTAAATCATTAATGTACAATGTAAACAGCTGGGGCCCCAGCACAGAACCCTGCGGTACCCCACTAGTCACTGCCTGCCATTCCGAAAAGTACCCATTTACTCCTACTCTTTGCTTCCTGTCTGACAACCAGTTCTCAATCCACGTCAGCACACTACCCCCAATCCCATGTGCTTTAACTTTGCACATTAATCTCCTGTGTGGGACCTTGTCGAAAGCCTTCTGAAAGTCCAAATATACCACATCAACTGGTGCTCCTTTGTCCACTTTATTGGAAACATCCTCAAAAAATTCCAGAAGATTTGTCAAGCATGATCTCCCTTTCACAAATCCATGCTGACTTGGACCTATCATGTCACCATTTTCCAAATGCGCTGCTATGACATCCTTAATAAATTGATTCCATCATTTTACCCACTACTGAGGTCAAGCTGACCGGTCTATAATTCCCTGCTTTCTCTCTCCCTCCTTTTTTAAAAAGTGGGGTTACATTGGCTACCCTCCACTCGATAGGAACTGATCCAGAGTCAATGGAATGTTGGAAAATGACTGTCAATGCATCCGCTATTTCCAAGGCCACTTCCTTAAGTACTCTGGGATGCAGTCCATCAGGCCCTGGGGATTTATCGGCCTTCAATCCCATCAATTTCCCCAACACAATTTCCCGACTAATAAAGATTTCCCTCAGTTCCTCCTCCTTAATAGACCCTCTGACCACTTTTATATCCGGAAGGTTGTTTGTGTCCTCCTTAGTGAATACTGAACCAAAGTACTTGTTCAATTGGTCTGCCATTTCTTTGTTCCCCGTTATGACTTCCCCTGATTCTGACTGCAGGGGACCTACGTTTGTCTTCACTAACCTTTTTCTCTTTACATACCGATAGAAACTTTTGCAATCCGCCTTAATGTTCCCTGCAAGCTTCTTCTCGTACTCCATTTTCCCTGCCCTAATCAAACCCTTTGTCCTCCTCTGCTGAGTTCTAAATTTCTCCCAGTCCCCAGGTTCGCTGCTATTTCTGGCCAATTTGTATGCCATTTCCTTGGCTTTAATACTATCCCTGATTTCCCTAGATAGCCACGGTTGAGCCACCTTCCCTTTTTTATTTTTACGCCGGACAGGAATGTACAATTGTTGTAATTCATCCATGCGGTCTCTAAATTTCTGCCATTGCCCATCCACAGTCAACCCCTTAAGTATCATTAGCCAATCTATCTTAGCCAATTCATGCCTCATACCTTCAAAGTTACCCTTCTTTAAATTCTGGACCATGGTCTCTGAATTAACTGTTTCATTCTCCATCCTAATGCAGAATTCCACCATATTATGGTCACTCTTCCCCAAGGGGCCTCGCACAATGAGATTGCTAATTAATCCTCTCTCATTACACAACATCCAGTCTAAGATGGCCTCCCCCCTAGTTGGTTCCTCGACATATTGGTCTAGAAAACCATCCCTTATGCATTCCAGGAAATCCTCCTCCACCGTATTGCTTCCAGTTTGGCTAGCCCAATCTATGTGCATATTAAAGTCACCCATTATAACTGCTGCACCTTTATTGCATGCACTCCTAATTTCCTGTTTGATGCCCTCCCCAACATCACTACTACTGTTTGGAGGTCTGTACACAACTCCCACTAACGATTTTTGCCCTTTAGTGTTCTGCAGCTCTACCCATATAGATTCCACATCATCCAAGCTAATGTCTTTCCTAACTATTGCATTAATCTCCTCTTTAACCAGCAATGCTACCCCACCTCCTTTTCCTTTTATTCTATCCTTCCTGAATGTTGAATATCCCTGGATGTTGAGTTCCCAGCCCTGATCATCCTGGAGCCACGTCTCCGTAATCCCAATCACATCATATTTGTTAACATCTATTTGCACAGTTAATTCATCCACCTTATTGCGGATACTCCTTGCATTAAGACACAAAGCCTTCAGGCTTGCTTTTTTAACACCCTTTGTCCTTCTAGAATTTTGCTGTACAGTGGCCCTTTTTGTTCTTTGCCTTGGGTTTCTCTGCCCTCCACTTTTCCTCATCTCCTTTCTGTCTTTTGCTTTTGCCTCATTTTTGTCTCCCTCTGTCTCCCTGCATAGGTTCCCATCCACCTGCAATATTAGTTTAACTCCTCCCCAACAGCAAGATAATCAAGTTTCAGTTAGCTGGGCAGTAAAACTTAAACAAAATAAATGTTAGATTTGGCGCAAAGATTAAGGTGCCGCACAGAGTATAATTAAGGGCCTATCGTATCTCTATTCTGACCAAGCACTTCGGAACAGCAAGATCGAGAGCACACGGTGAGAAAACATAGGAAGAAACATTGCAACATCGGAGAAAAGAACTCGACCCAAGTGGCTTCAATACGCAGCAGAGATCTTCTACAACGTCCGGGGTATGGCAAGCCAAACCGGCTGTAACCAACAAACCCCGAAACCGCGAAACAGCCCGAACTGTCAAAGGAAAGGACCTGGTGAGCATGAATCCCTGGAGCCATAGAGTTTGATCTAGTTAGAGAGTGAGTGGGAGGTGGGAGGTATTTCTGTTGTGTTTATTACCTGTAATAAAGTATTCCCCATTGTTTAGAACTGTTTTGTAAGATTTCACAGTTTTATTGGAGTGTATTTGTGTTATTTGCTTTCTTGAATAAAACCCAAAACCTTCTTTGTACAAAGCAGTTGTCTTCTGCACTTTATCACACCCTGATTAATAAATCCAGGCTCGAGAACCAGGGAGTGGGAGCGACTCGCAACTGCTCTGGTCAGGAAGGCAAGCTGACAGACCCACCACCCCTTACAATGTGAGGGTTGGAATCCCTTTCTGTTCATAAACATCTCAGTATGGGTTTGCGGCGCCCTCAGTCCGACATGTGTGTAGTCGATGGCCCCTCCACCCTGGGGAAGCCCACAATCTGGACAAATCCGGCCTGCTACTCCACCTGCTTCTCCCTGCTCTGGGAAACTAGTGTATTGCCCTCTCCTGTACAAAGCATCTCTGCCTTGACGGATGGAGCGATGGGCAGTGAACGGAGAGATATTAGAAATGTCTGTAATTGGGGACTGGAAAGAGCCAGTTGCGTAGAAATTTCACGCTATGGTGACTTTTGTTTCCACGCTCAGCGCTGCCCTCAGCCTTGTCCGAGGCTGTAGATCTGGCCGCAGGAGATTGCACAGCTCCCTCAGGCTGTCCTTCCTGAATTGGAGCCTTCGCATCACTGAGCTCCAGGAATGAAAACTGCTGTCGGTACACCCTTGCATGGTCGGGCCTCCTTTCCCCAGGTCTGTGCCGGGCCCCTCCAATGGCAGCTAGCTGATTGCCTTCTCCCTCATCCTCTTGATGCTCCTCAGCCTCTGCAGGCTGAAGCTGGCAAGCATCTGGCTCCTCGGCTACTTTCTGGTGCGGAGGTGGTGTCAGCGTACCTGACCCTCCTCCTTCCTGGCCAACCTCTCTGCCTTGTGGTCTGCGGCCATCACCAGGCCCCCTCTCCATGTTGGCCAACCGTAGCTGCTGCCTCCCTTGCCCGCTGCCTCTGGACCTGTTGTTGATGGTGCCACCTTCTCCTCTGTGCCGCCCTGCCTCTCACAATGTGGGCAAGGTGTTCTCCTGCTAACATTGAGCACATTGCGTCTGCAGACTCAACCTTCACTCTGGGGCCACTAGTAATCACTGCCGATGTCAAAAGGGCGAGTGAGAAACTTTTCACAAGTCCGCAACAGTTTTTACAACTCTGCCAAATTTTATTACACAAAAATCTCAATTCCACCAAAACTGCTTTCTCCTCTGCTGGTGGTCTCGAGCAGCACTCTGACACAAAGAGCTGTCGGGGGCACCGTCCAGAAGCAAGTTGTTTTTTTTATGGTGAATTTGACTTCCGGGGCATAGAGGCAGTGGTGCGCGCTCTGATCACGTTGTTACGGCCTCATTCACACTACCACGATGGGACGGGGGGAGCGGAGCAGGAGCGGGGTGCGAGTGGGGGGAGCGGGGCGGGAGTGGGGAGAGAGCGGGGCGTGAGTGGGGAGAGAGCGGGGCAGGAGTGTGGGGAGCGGGGCGGGAGTGTGGGGAGAGAGCGGGGCGGGAGTGGGGAGAGAGAGGGGCGGGAGTGGGGAGAGAGCGGGGCAGGAGTGTGGGGAGCGGGGCGGGAGTGGGGAGAGAGCAGGGCGGGAGTGGGGGGAGAGCAGGGCGGGAGTGGGGGGATAGCAGGGCAGGAGTGGGGAGAGAGCGGGGCGGGAGTGGGGGGAGAGCGGGGCGGGAGTGGGGAGCGAGTGGGATGGGAGTGGGGGGGGAGCGGGGCGGGAGTGGGGAGAACGCGGGGCGGGAGTGGGGTGAATGGGGCGGGAGTGGGGAGAGAGCGGGGCGGGAGTGGGGAGCGAGCGGGGCGGGAGTGTGGGGAGCAAGGTGGGAGTGGGGAGCGAGCGGGATGGGAGTGGGGAGAGAGTGGGGCGGGAGTGGGGAGAGAGCGGGGTGAGAGTGGGGAGAGAGCGGGGCGGGAGTGGGGAGAGAGCGGGGCAGGAGTGTGGGGAGAGAGCGGGGCAGGAGTGGGGGCAGAGCGGGGCGGGAGTGGGGAGAGAGCGGGGCGGGAGTGGGGAGAGACCGGGGCGGGAGTGTGGGGAGCGGGGCGGGAGTGGGGAGAGAGCGGGACGGGAGTGGGGAGAGAGCGGGGCGGGAGTGGGGAGAGAGCGGGGCGGGTGTGGGGAGAGACCGGGGCGGGAGTGTGGGGAGCGGGGCGGGAGTGGGGAGAGAGCGGGGCGGGAGTGGGGAGAGAGCGGGGCGGGAATGGGGAGAGAACGGGGCAGGAGTGGGGAGAGAGCAGGGCGGGAGTGGGGTGAACGGGGCGGGAGTGGGGAACAAGCGGGGTAGGAGTGGGGAGCGAGCGGGGCAGGAGTGTGGGGAGCAGGATGGGAGTGGGGAGAGAGCGGGGTGGGAGTGTGCGGAGCAGGATGGGAGTCGGGAGAGAGCGGGGTGGGAGTGGGGAGAGAACGGGGCAGGAGTGTGGGGAGCAGGATGGGAGTGGGGAGAGAGCGGGGTGGGAGTGGGGAGAGAGCGGGATGGGAGTGGGGAGCGAGCGGGGCAGGAGTGTGCGGAGCAGGATGGGAGTGGGGAGAGAGTGGGGTGGGAGTGGGGAGAGAGCGGGGTGGGAGTGGGGAGCGAGCGGGGCGGGAGTGGGGAGAGAGCGGGGTGGGAGTGGGGAGAGAGCGGGGTGGGAGTGGGGAGCGAGCGGGGCGGGAGTGGGGAGAGAGCGGGGTGGGAGTGGGGAGAGAGCGGGATGGGAGTGGGGAGAGAGCGGAGCGGGAGTGGGGAGAGAGCGGGGTGGGAGTGGGGAGAGAGCGGGGTGGGAGTGGGGAGCGAGCGGGTCGGGAGTGTGGGGAGCAGGGTGGGAGTGGGGAGAGAGCGGGGTGGGAGTGGGGAGCGAGCGGGATGGGAGTGGGGAGAGAGCGGGGTGGGAGTGGGGAGCGAGCGGGATGGGAGTGGGGAGAGAGCGGGGTGGGAGTGGGGAGCGAGCTGGGCGGGAGTGGGGAGAGAGCGGGGTGGGAGTGGGGAGCGAGCGGGATGGGAGTGGGGAGAGAGCGGAGCGGGAGTGGGGAGAGAGCGGGGTGGGAGTGGGGAGAGAGCGGGGTGGGAGTGGGGAGCGAGCGGGTCGGGAGTGTGGGGAGCAGGGTGGGAGTGGGGAGAGAGCGGGGTGGGAGTGGGGAGAGAGCGGGGAGGGAGTGGGGAGAGAGCGGGGCGGGAGTGGGGAGAGAGCGGGGCGGGAGTGGGGAGAGAGCGGGGCGGGAGTGGGGGGAGAGCGGGGCGGGAGTGGGGAGAGAAGGGCGGGATTGTGGAGAGAAGGGCGGGAGTGGGGAGAGAGCGGGGCGGGAGTGTGGGTACGGGGCGGGAGTGTGGGGAGCGGGGCGGGAGTGGGGAGAGAGCGGGGCGTGAGTGGGGAGAGAGCGGGGCGGGAGTGTGGGGAGCGGGTCGGGAGAGGGGAGAGAGCGGGGCGGGAGTGGGGAGAGAGCGGGGCGGGAGTGGGGAGAGAGCGGGGCGTGAGTGTGGGGAGCGGGGCGGGAGTGGGGAGAGAGCGGGGCGGGAGTGGGGAGAGAGCGGGGCAGGAGTGTGGGGAGCGGGTCGGGAGTGGGGAGAGAGCGGGGCGGGAGTGGGGAGAGAGCGGGGCGGGAGTGTGGGGAGCGGGTCGGAAGTGGGGAGAGAGCGGGGCGGGAGTGGGGAGAGAGCGGGGCGGGAGTGGGGAGAGTGCGGGGCGGGAGTGTGGGGAGCGGGTCGGGAGTGTGGGGAGCGGGGCGGGAGTGTGGCGGGAGTGGGGAGAGAGCGGGGCGGGAGTGTGGGGAGCGGGGCGGGAGTGGGGAGAGAGCGGGGCGGGAGTGTGGGGAGCGGGGCGGGAGTGGGGAGAGAGCGGGGCGGGAGTGTGGGGAGCGGGGCGGGAGTGGGGAGAGAGCGGGGCAGGAGTGTGGGGAGCGGGGCGGGAGTGTGGGGAGTGGGGCGGGAGTGGGGAGAGAGCGGGGCGGGAGTGTGGGGAGCGGGGCGGGAGTGTGGGGAGCGGGGCGGGAGTGTGGGGAGCGGGGCGGGAGTGGGGAGAGAGCGGGGCGGGAGTGTGGGGAGAGAGCGGGGCGGGAGTGTGGGGAGAGGGGCGGGAGTGTGGGGAGAGGGGCGGGAGTGTGGGGAGCGGGGCGGGAGTGTGGGGAGCGGGGCGGGAGTGTGGGGAGCGGGGCGGGAGTGTGGGGAGCGGGGCGGGAGTGTGGGGAGTGGGGCGGGAGTGTGGGGAGCGGGGCGGGAGTGTGGGGAGCGGGGCGGGAGTGGGGAGAGAGCGGGGCGGGAGTGTGGGGAGAGGGGCGGGAGTGTGGGGAGTGGGGCGTGAGTGGGGAGAGAGCGGGGCGGGAGTGTGGGGAGAGGGGCGGGAGCGGGGCGGGAGTGTGGGGAGCGGGGCGGGAGTGGGGAGAGAGCGGGGCGGGAGTGTGGGGAGCGGGGCGGGAGTGGGGAGAGAGCGGGGCGGGAGTGTGGGGAGCGGGGTGGGAGTGGGGAGAGAGCGGGGTGGGAGTGTGGGGAGTGGGGCAGGAGTGGGGAGAGAGCGGGGTGGGAGTGTGGGGAGCGGGGCAGGAGTGGGGAGAGAGCGGGGTGGGAGTGTGGGGAGTGGGGCGGGAGTGGGGAGAGAGCGGGGCGGGAGTGGGGGGAGAGCGGGGCGGGAGTGGGGAGAGAGCGGGGCGGGAGTGGGGAGCGGGGCGGGAGTGGGGAGAGAGCGGGGCGGGAGTGGGGAGAGACCGGGGTGGGAGTGTGGGGAGCGGGGCGGGAGTGGGGAGAGAGCGGGGCGGGAGTGGGGAGAGAGCGGGGCGGGAGTGGGGAGAGAGCGGGGCGGGAGTGTGGGGAGAGAGCGGGGCAGGAGTGGTGGCAGAGCGGGGCGGGAGTGGGGAGAGAGCGGGGCGGGAGTGGGGAGAGACCGGGGCGGGAGTGTGGGGAGCGGGGCGGGGAGTGGGGAGAGAGCGGGGCGGGAGTGGGGAGAGAGCGGGGCGGGTGTGGGGAGAGACCGGGGCGGGAGTGTGGGGAGCGGGGCGGGAGTGGGGAGAGAGCGGGGCGGGAGTGGGGAGAGAGCGGGGCGGGAATGGGGAGAGAACGGGGCAGGAGTGGGGAGAGAGCAGGGCGGGAGTGGGGAGAGAGCAGGGCGGGAGTGGGGTGAACGGGGCGGGAGTGGGGAACAAGCGGGGTAGGAGTGGGGAGCGAGCGGGGCAGGAGTGTGGGGAGCAGGATGGGAGTGGGGAGAGAGCGGGGTGGGAGTGTGCGGAGCAGGATGGGAGTGGGGAGAGAGCGGGGTGGGAGTGGGGAGAGAACGGGGCAGGAGTGTGGGGAGCAGGATGGGAGTGGGGAGAGAGCGGGGTGGGAGTGGGGAGAGAGCGGGATGGGAGTGGGGAGCGAGCGGGGCAGGAGTGTGCGGAGCAGGATGGGAGTGGGGAGAGAGTGGGGTGGGAGTGGGGAGAGAGCGGGGTGGGAGTGGGGAGCGAGCGGGGCGGGAGTGGGGAAAGAGCGGGGTGGGAGTGGGGAGAGAGCGGGGTGGGAGTGGGGAGCGAGCGGGGCGGGAGTGGGGAGAGAGCGGGGTGGGAGTGGGGAGAGAGCGGGGCGGGAGTGGGGAGCGAGCGGGGCGGGAGTGGGGAGCGAGCGGGGCGGGAGTGGGGAGAGAGCGGGGTGGGAGTGGGGAGCGAGCGGGATGGGAGTGGGGAGAGAGCGGAGCGGGAGTGGGGAGAGAGCGGGGTGGGAGTGGGGAGAGAGCGGGGTGGGAGTGGGGAGCGAGCGGGTCGGGAGTGTGGGGAGCAGGGTGGGAGTGGGGAGAGAGCGGGGTGGGAGTGGGGAGCGAGCGGGATGGGAGTGGGGAGAGAGCGGGGTGGGAGTGGGGAGCGAGCGGGATGGGAGTGGGGAGAGAGCGGGGTGGGAGTGGGGAGCGAGCGGAGCGGGAGTGGGGAGAGAGCGGGGTGGGAGTGGGGAGCGAGCGGGATGGGAGTGGGGAGAGAGCGGAGCGGGAGTGGGGAGAGAGCGAGGTGGGAGTGGGGAGAGAGCGGGGTGGGAGTGGGGAGCGAGCGGGTCGGGAGTGTGGGGAGCAGGGTGGGAGTGGGGAGAGAGCGGGGAGGGAGTGGGGAGAGAGCGGGGCGGGAGTGGGGAGAGAGCGGGGCGGGAGTGGGGAGAGAGCGGGGCGGGAGTGGGGGAGAGCGGGGCGGGAGTGGGGAGAGAAGGGCGGGATTGTGGAGAGAAGGGCGGGAGTGGGGAGAGAGCGGGGCGGGAGTGGGGAGAGAGCGGGGTGGGAGTGTGGGGAGCGGGGCGGGGAGTGGGGAGAGAGCGGGGTGGGAGTGGGGAGAGAGCGGGGCGGGAGTGTGGGTACGGGGCGGGAGTGTGGGGAGTGGGGCGGGAGTGGGGAGAGAGCGGGGCGTGAATGGGGAGAGAGCGGGGCGTGAGTGGGGAGAGAGCGGGGCGGGAGTGGGGAGAGAGCGGGCGGGAGTGTGGGGAGCGGGGCGGGAGTGGGGAGAGTGCGGGGCGGGAGTGTGGGGAGCGGGTCGGGAGAGGGAGAGAGCGGGGCGGGAGTGGGGAGAGAGCGGGGCGGGAGTGGGGAGAGAGCGGGGCGGGAGTGTGGGGAGCGGGGCGGGAGTGGGGAGAGAGCGGGGCGGGAGTGGGGAGAGAGCGGGGCAGGAGTGTGGGGAGCGGGTCGGGAGTGGGGAGAGAGCGGGGCGGGAGTGGGGAGGAGGAGGGGCGGGAGTGTGGGGAGCGGGTCGGGAGTGGGAGAGAGCGGAGCGGGAGTGGGGAGAGAGCGGGGCGGGAGTGTGGGGAGCGGGGCGGGAGTGGGGAGAGTGCGGGGCGGGGAGTGTGGGGAGCGGGTCGGGAGTGTGGGGAGCGGGGCGGGAGTGTGGCGGGAGTGGGGAGAGAGCGGGGCGGGAGTGTGGGGAGCGGGGCGGGAGTGGGGAGAGAGCGGGGCGGGAGTGTGGGGAGCGGGCGGGGAGTGGGGAGAGAGCGGGGCGGGAGTGTGGGGAGCGGGGCGGGAGTGGGGAGAGAGCGGGGCAGGAGTGTGGGGAGCGGGGCGGGAGTGTGGGGAGTGGGGCGGGAGTGGGGAGAGAGCGGGGCGGGAGTGTGGGGAGCGGGGCGGGAGTGTGGGGAGCGGGGCGGGAGTGTGGGGAGCGGGGCGGGAGTGGGGAGAGAGCGGGGCGGGAGTGTGGGGAGAGAGCGGGGCGGGAGTGTGGGGAGAGGGGCGGGAGTGTGGGGAGAGGGGCGGGAGTGTGGGGAGCGGGGGCGGGAGTGTGGGGAGCGGGGCGGGAGTGGGGAGAGAGCGGGGCGGGAGTGGGGAGAGAGCGGGGCAGGAGTGTGGGGAGAGAGCGGGGCAGGAGTGGGGGCAGAGCGGGGCGGGAGTGGGGAGAGAGCGGGGCGGGAGTGGGGAGAGACCGGGGCGGGAGTGTGGGGAGCGGGGCGGGAGTGGGGAGAGAGCGGGGCGGGAGTGGGGAGAGAGCGGGGCGGGAGTGGGGAGAGAGCTGGGCGGGAGTGGGGAGAGAGCGGGGCGGGAATGGGGAGAGAACGGGGCAGGAGTGGGGAGAGAGCAGGGCGGGAGTGGGGTGAACGGGGCGGGAGTGGGGAACAAGCGGGGTAGGAGTGGGGAGCGAGCGGGGCAGGAGTGTGGGGAGCAGGATGGGAGTGGGGAGAGAGCGGGGTGGGAGTGTGCGGAGCAGGATGGGAGTGGGGAGAGAGCGGGGTGGGAGTGGGGAGAGAACGGGGCAGGAGTGTGGGGAGCAGGATGGGTGTGGGGAGAGAGCGGGGTGGGAGTGGGGAGAGAGCGGGATGGGAGTGGGGAGCGAGCGGGGCAGGAGTGTGCGGAGCAGGATGGGAGTGGGGAGAGAGTGGGGTGGGAGTGGGGAGAGAGCGGGGTGGGAGTGGGGAGCGAGCGGGGCGGGAGTGGGGAAAGAGCGGGGTGGGAGTGGGGAGAGAGCGGGGTGGGAGTGGGGAGCGAGCGGGGCGGGAGTGGGGAAAGAGCGGGGTGGGAGTGGGGAGAGAGCGGGGTGGGAGTGGGGAGCGAGCGGGGCGGGAGTGGGGAGAGAGCGGGGTGGGAGTGGGGAGAGAGCGGGGCGGGAGTGGGGAGCGAGCGGGGCGGGAGTGGGGAGCGAGCGGGGCGGGAGTGGGGAGAGAGCGGGGTGGGAGTGGGGAGCGAGCGGGATGGGAGTGGGGAGAGAGCGGAGCGGGAGTGGGGAGAGAGCGGGGTGGGAGTGGGGAGAGAGCGGGGTGGGAGTGGGGAGCGAGCGGGTCGGGAGTGTGGGGAGCAGGGTGGGAGTGGGGAGAGAGCGGGGTGGGAGTGGGGAGCGAGCGGGATGGGAGTGGGGAGAGAGCGGGGTGGGAGTGGGGAGCGAGCGGGATGGGAGTGGGGAGAGAGCGGGGTGGGAGTGGGGAGCGAGCGGGGCGGGAGTGGGGAGAGAGCGGGGTGGGAGTGGGGAGCGAGCGGGATGGGAGTGGGGGGAGAGCGGAGCGGGAGTGGGGAGAGAGCGGGGTGGGAGTGGGGAGAGAGCGGGTTGGGAGTGGGGAGCGAGCGGGTCGGGAGTGTGGGGAGCAGGGTGGGAGTGGGGAGAGAGCGGGGAGGGAGTGGGGAGAGAGCGGGGCGGGAGTGGGGAGAGGGCGGGGCGGGAGTGGGGAGAGAGCGGGGCGGGAGTGGGGGGAGAGCGGGGCGGGAGTGGGGAGAGAAGGGCGGGATTGTGGAGAGAAGGGCGGGAGTGGGGAGAGAGCGGGGCGGGAGTGGGGAGAGAGCGGGGTGGGAGTGTGGGGAGCGGGGCGGGAGTGGGGAGAGAGCGGGGTGGGAGTGGGGAGAGAGCGGGGCGGGAGTGTGGGTACGGGGCGGGAGTGTGGGGAGCGGGGCGTGAGTGGGGAGAGAGCGGGGCGTGAGTGGGGAGAGAGCGGGGCGGGAGTGGGGAGAGAGCGGGATGGGAGTGGGGAGCGAGCGGGGCAGGAGTGTGCGGAGCAGGATGGGAGTGGGGAGAGAGTGGGGTGGGAGTGGGGAGAGAGCGGGGTGGGAGTGGGAAGCGAGCGGGGCGGGAGTGGGGAGAGAGCGGGGTGGGAGTGGGGAGAGAGCGGGGTGGGAGTGGGGAGCGAGCGGGGCGGGAGTGGGGAGAGAGCGGGGTGGGAGTGGGGAGAGAGCGGGGCGGGAGTGGGGAGCGAGCGGGGCGGGAGTGGGGAGCGAGCGGGGCGGGAGTGGGGAGAGAGCGGGGTGGGAGTGGGGAGCGAGCGGGATGGGAGTGGGGAGAGAGCGGAGCGGGAGTGGGGAGAGAGCGGGGTGGGAGTGGGGAGAGAGCGGGGTGGGAGTGGGGAGCGAGCGGGTCGGGAGTGTGGGGAGCAGGGTGGGAGTGGGGAGAGAGCGGAGTGGGAGTGGGGAGCGAGCGGGATGGGAGTGGGGAGAGAGCGGGGTGGGAGTGGGGAGCGAGCGGGATGGGAGTGGGGAGAGAGCGGGGTGGGAGTGGGGAGCGAGCTGGGCGGGAGTGGGGAGAGAGCGGGGTGGGAGTGGGGAGCGAGCGGGATGGGAGTGGGGAGAGAGCGGAGCGGGAGTGGGGAGAGAGCGGGGTGGGAGTGGGGAGAGAGCGGGGTGGGAGTGGGGAGCGAGCGGGTCGGGAGTGTGGGGAGCAGGGTGGGAGTGGGGAGAGAGCGGGGTGGGAGTGGGGAGAGAGCGGGGAGGGAGTGGGGAGAGAGCGGGGCGGGAGTGGGGAGAGAGCGGGGCGGGAGTGGGGAGAGAGCGGGGCGGGAGTGGGGGGAGAGCGGGGCGGGAGTGGGGAGAGAAGGGCGGGATTGTGGAGAGAAGGGCGGGAGTGGGGAGAGAGCGGGGCGGGAGTGGGGAGAGAGTGGGGTGGGAGTGTGGGGAGCGGGGCGGGAGTGGGGAGAGAGCGGGGTGGGAGTGGGGAGAGAGCGGGGCGGGAGTGTGGGTACGGGGCGGGAGTGTGGGGAGCGGGGCGGGAGTGGGGAGAGAGCGGGGCGTGAGTGGGGAGAGAGCGGGGCGTGAGTGGGGAGAGAGCGGGGTGGGAGTGGGGAGAGAGCGGGGCGGGAGTGTGGGGAGCGGGTCGGGAGAGGGGAGAGAGCGGGGCGGGAGTGGGGAGAGAGCGGGGCGGGAGTGGGGAGAGAGCGGGGCGTGAGTGTGGGGAGCGGGTCGGGAGTGGGGAGAGAGCGGGGCGGGAGTGGGGAGAGAGCGGGGCGGGAGTGTGGGGAGCGGGTCGGGAGTGGGGAGAGAGCGGGGCGGGAGTGGGGAGAGAGCGGGGCGGGAGTGTGGGGAGCGGGGCGGGAGTGTGGGGAGCGGGGCGGGAGTGTGGCGGGAGTGGGGAGAGAGCGGGGCGGGAGTGTGGGGAGCGGGGCGGGAGTGGGGAGAGAGCGGGGCGGGAGTGTGGGGAGCGGGGCGGGAGTGGGGAGAGAGCGGGGCGGGAGTGTGGGGAGCGGGGCGGGAGTGGGGAGAGAGCGGGGCAGGAGTGTGGGGAGCGGGGCGGGAGTGTGGGGAGTGGGGCGGGAGTGGGGAGAGAGCGGGGCGGGAGTGTGGGGAGCGGGGCGGGAGTGTGGGGAGCGGGGCGGGAGTGTGGGGAGCGGGGCGGGAGTGGGGAGAGAGCGGGGCGGGAGTGTGGGGAGAGAGCGGGGCGGGAGTGTGGGGAGAGGGGCGGGAGTGTGGGGAGAGGGGCGGGAGTGTGGGGAGCGGGGCGGGAGTGTGGGGAGCGGGGCGGGAGTGTGGGGAGCGGGGCGGGAGTGTGGGGAGCGGGGCGGGAGTGTGGGGAGTGGGGCGGGAGTGTGGGGAGCGGGCGGGAGTGTGGGGAGCGGGGCGGGAGTGGGGAGAGAGCGGGGCGGGAGTGTGGGGAGAGGGGCGGGAGTGTGGGGAGCGGGGCGGGAGTGTGGGGAGCGGGGCGGGAGTGGGGAGAGAGCGGGGCGGGAGTGTGGGGAGCGGGGCGGGAGTGGGGAGAGAGCGGGGCGGGAGTGTGGGGAGCGGGGTGGGAGTGGGGAGAGAGCGGGGTGGGAGTGTGGGGAGTGGGGCAGGAGTGGGGAGAGAGCGGGGTGGGAGTGTGGGGAGCGGGGCAGGAGTGGGGAGAGAGCGGGGTGGGAGTGTGGGGAGTGGGGCGGGAGTGGGGAGAGAGCGGGGCGGGAGTGGGGGGAGAGCGGGGCGGGAGTGGGGAGAGAGCGGGGCGGGAGTGGGGAGCGGGGCGGGAGTGGGGAGAGAGCGGGGCGGGAGTGGGGAGAGACCGGGGTGGGAGTGGGGAGAGAGCAGGGTGGGAGTGGGGAGAGAGCGGGGCGGGAGTGGGGAGAGAGCGGGGCGGGAGTGTGGGGAGAGAGCGGGGCAGGAGTGGGGGGAGAGCGGGGCGGGAGTGGGGAGAGAGCGGGGCGGGAGTGGGGAGAGACCGGGGCGGGAGTGTGGGGAGCGGGGCGGGAGTGGGGAGAGAGCGGGGCGGGAGTGGGGAGAGAGCGGGGCGGGAGTGGGGAGAGAGCGGGGCGGGAGTGTGGGGAGAGAGCGGGGCAGGAGTGGTGGCAGAGCGGGGCGGGAGTGGGGACAGAGCGGGGCGGGAGTGGGGAGAGACCGGGGCGGGAGTGTGGGGAGCGGGGCGGGAGTGGGGAGAGAGCGGGGCGGGAGTGGGGAGAGAGCGGGGCGGGAGTGGGGAGAGAGCGGGGCGGGTGTGGGGAGAGACCGGGGCGGGAGTGTGGGGAGCGGGGCGGGAGTGGGGAGAGAGCGGGGCGGGAGTGGGGAGAGAGCGGGGCGGGAATGGGGAGAGAACGGGGCAGGAGTGGGGAGAGAGCAGGGCGGGAGTGGGGTGAACGGGGCGGGAGTGGGGAGCGAGCGGGGCAGGAGTGTGGGGAGCAGGATGGGAGTGGGGAGAGAGCGGGGTGGGAGTGTGCGGAGCAGGATGGGAGTGGGGAGAGAGCGGGGTGGGAGTGGGGAGAGAACGGGGCAGGAGTGTGGGGAGCAGGATGGGAGTGGGGAGAGAGCGGGGTGGGAGTGGGGAGAGAGCGGGATGGGAGTGGGGAGCGAGCGGGGCAGGAGTGTGCGGAGCAGGATGGGAGTGGGGAGAGAGTGGGGTGGGAGTGGGGAGAGAGCGGGGTGGGAGTGGGGAGCGAGCGGGGCGGGAGTGGGGAAAGAGCGGGGTGGGAGTGGGGAGAGAGCGGGGTGGGAGTGGGGAGAGAGCGGGGCGGGAGTGGGGAGCGAGCGGGGCGGGAGTGGGGAGCGAGCGGGGCGGGAGTGGGGAGAGAGCGGGGTGGGAGTGGGGAGAGAGCGGGGTGGGAGTGGGGAGCGAGCGGGTCGGGAGTGTGGGGAGCAGGGTGGGAGTGGGGAGAGAGCGGGGTGGGAGTGGGGAGCGAGCGGGATGGGAGTGGGGAGAGAGCGGGGTGGGAGTGGGGAGCGAGCGGGATGGGAGTGGGGAGAGAGCGGGGTGGGAGTGGGGAGCGAGCGGGGCGGGAGTGGGGAGAGAGCGGGGTGGGAGTGGGGAGCGAGCGGGACGGGAGTGGGGAGAGAGCGGAGCGGGAGTGGGGAGAGAGCGGGGTGGGAGTGGGGAGAGAGCGGGGTGGGAGTGGGGAGCGAGCGGGTCGGGAGTGTGGGGAGCGAGCGGGGAGGGAGTGGGGAGAGAGCGGGGAGGGAGTGGGGAGAGAGCGGGGCGGGAGTGGGGAGAGAGCGGGGCGGGAGTGGGGAGAGAGCGGGGCGGGAGTGGGGGGAGAGCGGGGCGGGAGTGGGGAGAGAAGGGCGGGATTGTGGAGAGAAGGGCGGGAGTGGGGAGAGCGCGGGGCGGGAGTGGGGAGAGAGCGGGGTGGGAGTGTGGGGAGCGGGGCGGGAGTGGGGAGAGAGCGGGGTGGGAGTGGGGAGAGAGCGGGGCGGGAGTGTGGGTACGGGGCGGGAGTGTGGGGAGTGGGGCGGGAGTGGGGAGAGAGCGGGGCGTGAGTGGGGAGAGAGCGGGGCGTGAGTGGGGAGAGAGCGGGGCGGGAGTGGGGAGAGAGCGGGGCGGGAGTGTGGGGAGCGGGGCGGGAGTGGGGAGAGTGCGGGGCGGGAGTGTGGGGAGCGGGTCGGGAGAGGGAGAGAGCGGGGCGGGAGTGGGGAGAGAGCGGGGCGGGAGTGGGGAGAGAGCGGGGCGGGAGTGTGGGGAGCGGGGCGGGAGTGGGGAGAGAGCGGGGCGGGAGTGGGGAGAGAGCGGGGCAGGAGTGTGGGGAGCGGGTCGGGAGTGGGGAGAGAGCGGGGCGGGAGTGGGGAGAGAGCGGTGCGGGAGTGTGGGGAGCGGGTCGGGAGTGGGGAGAGAGCGGGGCGGGAGTGTGGGGAGCGGGGCGGGAGTGGGGAGAGTGCGGGGCGGGAGTGTGGGGAGCGGGTCGGGAGTGTGGGGAGCGGGGCGGGAGTGTGGCGGGAGTGGGGAGAGAGCGGGGCGGGAGTGTGGGGAGCGGGGCGGGAGTGGGGAGAGAGCGGGGCGGGAGTGTGGGGAGCGGGGCGGGAGTGGGGAGAGAGCGGGGCGGGAGTGTGGGGAGCGGGGCGGGAGTGGGGAGAGAGCGGGGCAGGAGTGTGGGGAGCGGGGCGGGAGTGTGGGGAGTGGGGCGGGAGTGTGGGGAGAGAGCGGGGCGGGAGTGTGGGGAGCGGGGCGGGAGTGTGGGGAGCGGGGCGGGAGTGGGGAGAGAGCGGGGCGGGAGTGTGGGGAGAGAGCGGGGCGGGAGTGTGGGGAGAGGGGCGGGAGTGTGGGGAGAGGGGCGGGAGTGTGGGGAGCGGGGCGGGAGTGTGGGGAGCGGGGCGGGAGTGTGGGGAGCGGGGCGGGAGTGTGGGGAGCGGGGCGGGAGTGGGGAGAGAGCGGGGCGGGAGTGGGGAGAGAGCGGGGCGGGAGTGTGGGGAGAGAGCGGGGCAGGAGTGGGGGCAGAGCGGGGCGGGAGTGGGGAGAGAGCGGGGCGGGAGTGGGGAGAGACCGGGGCGGGAGTGTGGGGAGCGGGGCGGGAGTGGGGAGAGAGCGGGGCGGGAGTGGGGAGAGAGCGGGGCGGGAGTGGGGAGAGACCGGGGCGGGTGTGGGGAGCGGGGCGGGTGTGGGGAGCGGGGCGGGAGTGGGGAGAGAGCGGGGCGGGAATGGGGAGAGAACGGGGCAGGAGTGGGGAGAGAGCAGGGCGGGAGTGGGGTGAACGGGGCGGGAGTGGGGAACAAGCGGGGTAGGAGTGGGGAGCGAGCGGGGCAGGAGTGTGGGGAGCAGGATGGGAGTGGGGAGAGAGCGGGGTGGGAGTGTGCGGAGCAGGATGGGAGTGGGGAGAGAGCGGGATGGGAGTGGGGAGCGAGCGGGGCAGGAGTGTGCGGAACAGGATGGGAGTGGGGAGAGAGTGGGGTGGGAGTGGGGAGAGAGCGGGGTGGGAGTGGGGAGCGAGCGGGGCGGGAGTGGGGAAAGAGCGGGGTGGGAGTGGGGAGAGAGCGGGGTGGGAGTGGGGAGCGAGCGGGGCGGGAGTGGGGAGAGAGCGGGGTGGGAGTGGGGAGAGAGCGGGGCGGGAGTGGGGAGCGAGCGGGGCGGGAGTGGGGAGCGAGCGGGGCGGGAGTGGGGAGAGAGCGGGGTGGGAGTGGGGAGCGAGCGGGATGGGAGTGGGGAGAGAGCGGAGCGGGAGTGGGGAGAGAGCGGGGTGGGAGTGGGGAGAGAGCGGGGTGGGAGTGGGGAGCGAGCGGGTCGGGAGTGTGGGGAGCAGGGTGGGAGTGGGGAGAGAGCGGGGTGGGAGTGGGGAGCGAGCGGGATGGGAGTGGGGAGAGAGCGGGGTGGGAGTGGGGAGCGAGCGGGATGGGAGTGGGGAGAGAGCGGGGTGGGAGTGGGGAGCGAGCGGGGCGGGAGTGGGGAGAGAGCGGGGTGGGAGTGGGGAGCGAGCGGGACGGGAGTGGGGAGAGAGCAGGGTGGGAGTGGGGAGAGAGCGGGGTGGGAGTGGGGAGCGAGCGGGTCGGGAGTGTGGGGAGCAGGGTGGGAGTGGGGAGAGAGCGGGGAGGGAGTGGGGAGAGAGCGGGGCGGGAGTGGGGAGAGAGCGGGGCGGGAGTGGGGAGAGAGCGGGGCGGGAGTGGGGGGAGAGCGGGGCGGGAGTGGGGAGAGAAGGGCGGGATTGTGGAGAGAAGGGCGGGAGTGGGGAGAGAGCGGGGCGGGAGTGGGGAGAGAGCGGGGTGGGAGTGTGGGGAGCGGGGCGGGAGTGGGGAGAGAGCGGGGTGGGAGTGGGGAGAGAGCGGGGCGGGAGTGGGGGGAGAGCGGGGCGGGAGTGTGGGTACGGGGCGGGAGTGTGGGGAGCGGGGCGTGAGTGGGGAGAGAGCGGGGCGTGAGTGGGGAGAGAGCGGGGCGGGAGTGTGGGGAGCGGGGCGGGAGTGGGGAGAGTGCGGGGCGGGAGTGTGGGGAGCGGGTCGGGAGAGGGAGAGAGCGGGGCGGGAGTGGGGAGAGAGCGGGGCGGGAGTGGGGAGAGAGCGGGGCGGGAGTGTGGGGAGCGGGGCGGGAGTGGGGAGAGAGCGGGGCGGGAGTGGGGAGAGAGCGGGGCAGGAGTGTGGGGAGCGGGTCGGGAGTGGGGAGAGAGCGGGGCGGGAGTGGGGAGAGAGCGGGGCGGGAGTGTGGGGAGCGGGTCGGGAGTGGGGAGAGAGCGGGGCGGGAGTGGGGAGAGAGCGGGGCGGGAGTGTGGGGAGCGGGGCGGGAGTGGGGAGAGTGCGGGGCGGGAGTGTGGGGAGCGGGTCGGGAGTGTGGGGAGCGGGGCGGGAGTGTGGCGGGAGTGGGGAGAGAGCGGGGCGGGAGTGTGGGGAGCGGGGCGGGAGTGGGGAGAGAGCGGGGCGGGAGTGTGGGGAGCGGGGCGGGAGTGGGGAGAGAGCGGGGCGGGAGTGTGGGGAGCGGGGCGGGAGTGGGGAGAGAGCGGGGCAGGAGTGTGGGGAGCGGGGCGGGAGTGTGGGGAGTGGGGCGGGAGTGGGGAGAGAGCGGGGCGGGAGTGTGGGGAGCGGGGCGGGAGTGTGGGGAGCGGGGCGGGAGTGTGGGGAGCGGGGCGGGAGTGGGGAGAGAGCGGGGCGGGAGTGTGGGGAGAGAGCGGGGCGGGAGTGTGGGGAGAGGGGCGGGAGTGTGGGGAGAGGGGCGGGAGTGTGGGGAGCGGGGCGGGAGTGTGGGGAGCGGGGCGGGAGTGTGGGGAGCGGGGCGGGAGTGTGGGGAGCGGGGCGGGAGTGTGGGGAGTGGGGCGGGAGTGTGGGGAGCGGGGCGGGAGTGTGGGGAGCGGGGCGGGAGTGGGGAGAGAGCGGGGCGGGAGTGTGGGGAGAGGGGCGGGAGTGTGGGGAGTGGGGCGGGAGTGGGGAGAGAGCGGGGCGGGAGTGTGGGGAGAGGGGCGGGAGCGGGGCGGGAGTGTGGGGAGCGGGGCGGGAGTGGGGAGAGAGCGCGGCGGGAGTGGGGAGAGAGCGGGGCGGGAGTGGGGAGAGAGCGGGGCGGGAGTGTGGGGAGCGGGGCGGGAGTGGGGAGAGAGCGGGGCGGGAGTGTGGGGAGCGGGGCGGGAGTGGGGAGAGAGCGGGGCGGGAGTGTTGGGAGCGGGTCGGGAGTGGGGAGAGAGCGGGGCGGGAGTGTGGGGCGGGAGTGTGGGGAGCGTGGACTCCGCTGCATGGCTGCTGCTTTCCGGCGGTCAGTGGCCTTTTGGAGAGCTGATTTTAGGCCCCACTGTGTAACTTGCATTTTTTTAGCGCCTTCAACATAGTACAACACTGCAAGACACGTCAATGGAGCTGCATAAAGGGATAACAGTACAGGCAACCAAAAGCTTGGACAAAGAGGTTGGTGTTAAGGAGGGTCTTCAAGGAGGAGAGAGATGTTTAGCGAGGCGGAGGGGTTTCGGGAGGGAATTCCAGAGCTTAGGGCCCAGGCAGCTGAAGGCACAGCTGCCAATGGTGGAGCAAATAAAATTGGGTTTGCACAAGAGGCCAGAATTGGAGGGGACACAGAGTTCTTGGAGGGTTGTAGGGCTGGAGGAGGTTACAGTTAGGGAGGGGCGAGACCATGGAGGGATTTGAGCATAAGGATGAGAATTTTCAATACGAGGCATTGCTGAACTGGAAACCAATGTAGGTCAGCTTGGTGTGAGTTAGGATACAAGCAGCAGAGTTTTGGATGAACTGAAGTATATAAATGATGGAAGATGTGAGGCTAGCCAGGAGTGCTGGAATAGTTGTGTCTGGAGGTAACAAAGGCATGGATGAGCGTTTCAGTAGCAGATGAGCTGAGGCAAGTGCGGAGACTTCCATCCTTTCTTCCTTTATTCCCTCCTTCCTTTCTTTCAATTTCTGCTCATCCAATACTGGATGTCGGACAAGCAGCGTGACAAATCAGATGCAGTTGAGGGGTCGAGAGAGGTGATGGTGAGGTAGAGCTGGGTGTCGTCAGTGTGCATGTGGAAACTGATGCCGTGTTTTCAGATGATGTCACTGTGGGGCAGTATGTCATCATCGTAGGCAGTCCCTCGAAATCGAGGAAGACTTGCTTCCACTCTAAAAATGAGTTCTCAGGTGACTGAACAATCCAATACGGGAATTACAGTCTCTGTCACAGGTGGGACAGACAGTGGTTGAGGGAAAGGGAGGGTGGGACTGGTTTGCCGCACGCTCCTTCAGTTGCCTGCGCTTGCTTTCTGCATGCACTCGGCGACGAGACTCGAGGTGCTCAGCGCCCTCCCGGATGCACTTCCTCCACTTAGGGTGGTCCCCGGCCAGGGACTCCCAGGTGTCAGTGGGGATGTTGCATTTTATCAAGGAGACTTTGAGGGTGTCCTTGAAACATTTCCTCTGCCCACCTTGGGCTTGCTTGTCGTGTAGGAGTTCCGAGTAGAGCGCTTGTTTTGGGAGTCTTGTATCAGGCATGTGAACAATGTGGCCCGCCCAGCAGAGCTGGTTGAGTGTGGTCAGTGCTTCGATGCTGGAGATGTTGGCCTGATCGAGGACGCCAATGTTGGTGCGTCTGTCCTCCCAGGGGATTTGCAGGATCTTGTGGGAACATTGTTGGTGGTATTTCTCCTGTATGGCAGTATGTAGATGAGAAACAGGAGGGGGCCAAGGATCGATTCTTAGGGGCTACAGAGGTAACAGTGCGGAGGGGGAAGAGAAGCCATTGCAGGTCATTTTCTAGCTATGTCTGGATAACCGTATCAACAGCAAATGTGGGAACTACATAACACGCCTGTCACTATCTATCAAGAAAACACATGGGCTAACATTTTGGGTATTACACTTGTCATCGGAACGAAAAGGCCGCTGTATATTCAAAACACTCTGAGCGCTTGATTATCCCCAAAATCTTTAGGTGCTAAAGGACCTCTGAGATGGCCGTGATGCGGTTTATCCCGCCATCTTGGTGAAGGAGTTGAAGCCAGCGTTAGGAACGGGCATTCCGAGGAGTGTTAAGCAGCTGATTGCCATTTGAATTGCCTGCTGATGCTCATTGATGAGGCCGATCAGCATTTTGGTGGCTCGTGCTTGAACTTGTGTTCTCTCCTAACAACGACCAGTTGATTGGGAGTAAACTAGTCGTTGCTGAGGATTTGGAGCATTAATTAAAAGTATATCATCGTTTGCTCTTCACTTGCTGCTGCAGGTTTGAAGAGGACTTTTGAAACACATCGGGCGACTTTCTGGGACACTTTGTCAAGACTTCCCCAACACTCCAGCTACATGTATTCCAGAAAGATTAAGTGCTGTACTCCTCCACCTTATAGGAGTCACTTGGTAAAAGGGAGTGTTTGGTCATGGACATTTAGCTAAAGGTCCCCCTTGGTCTGCACGAGGAATGGGAAGAGAACACGAGAGCAGGCAGAGAATTACCAGCTACTACAGGTGGCGAGGGGGTGTTCTTCCCTCCTGCGGGTGCAGGGCATCCCTCCTCCTCTGGACCTCCTCCACCAGGACCTCCAGTGCCGTGTCCGTGAAGCTGTGTACCCTCTCCCTCGGTCCCTGAGCCATCCAGCAATGTGACAGCGCACTTCACACCTTCAGTGGAAATGGGTACGAGGAGCCTATGCACTGCTTCATGAAAATTGCATCTAATCAGCACTTGAATACTAAACCTGCAGATCATAGGATCATAGAATGGTTACAGCACAGTTGGAGGCCAGTCAGGTCGAGCCAGTGCTGGCTTTCTACAAAAACACTTCAGCGAGCCCTACTCCCCCACACTTTCTCTGTAGCTCTACAAATTTTTTTCCGACAGGTACTTATCTAATTTCCTTTTGAAAGCCATAATTGAGTCTGACTCCACCACCCTTTCAGGCCGTGCATTCCAGATCCTAACCACTTGCTGCGTAAAAATGTTTTTCCTCATGTCGCCTTTGGATCTTCTGTCAATCACCTTAAATCTTTGTCCTCTGGTTCTCGATCCTTCCGCCAATGGGAACAGTTTCTCTCGATCTACTCTTCATGATTTTGAATACCTCTATCAAATCTCCTCTCAACCTTCTCTGCTCTAAGGAGAACAACCCCAGCCTTTCCAGTCTATCCACGTAACTAAAGTCCCTCATCCCTGGAACTATTCTTGTGAATCTTTTCTGCTCCCTCTTTTAGGCCTTCACATCCTTCCTAAAGTGCGGTGCCCAGAATTGAACACAATCCTCCAGTTGTGGCTGAACCAGTGTTTTATAAAGATTCATCATAACTTCCTTGATTTTGTACTCTATGCCTCCCTGTATGAAGCCCAGGCTCCCGTATGCTTTTTAACCGCTTTCTCAACCTGCCCTGCCACCTTCAGCAATTTGTGCACATGTACCCCCAGGTCTCTCTGTTCCTGCACCCCCTTTAGAATTGTACCTTTAGTTTATATTGCCTCTCCTCGTTCTTCCTACCAAAATGTATTATTTGCACTTTTCTACGTTAAACTTCATCTGCCACGTGTCTGCCCATTCCACCAGCCGGCCTATGTCCTCTTGAAATCTATCCCTATCCTCCTCACTGTTCACTACACTTCCAAGTTTGTGTCATCCGCAAGTCCATGTACACCACATCAACCACATTGCCCTCATCAACCCTCTCTGTTACCTCATCAAAAAAACTCAATCACATTAGTCAAACACGATTTGCCGTGCTGGCTTTCCTTAATTAATCTGCACTTGTCCAGGTGACTGTTAATTTTGTCCCTTATACCCATGTCTAAAAGCTTCCCCCATACTGAGGTTAAACTGACTGGCCTGTAGTTGCTGGGTTTATCCTTGCACCCTCTTTTGAATAAGGGTGTAACATTTGCAAATCTCCAGTCCTCTGGCACCAGCCCCGTATCTAAGGGGGATTGGAAAATTATGGTCACCACTTCCAAAATTTCTACCTCAGCGTCCTAGGGATTCTCTGGTTTAGTACCTCCAGACAAATTCAAATCATGGTGATCAGCAATTAGGACCACAATTGTGTGCTAAATCCAGACTTTCAAACAGGCTAGTCTCAAACAGGTAAATGCACCAATTTCATCATAGGCAGTCTCTCGGAATCGAGGAAGACTTGCTTCCATTCCTGAACTGAGTGCTCAACACCCTCCCGGATGCACTTCCTCCACCTAGGGTGGTCTTTGGCCAGGGACTCCCAGGTGTCAGTAGGGATGTCGCACTATATCAGGGAGACTTTGAGGGTGTCCTTGTAACGTTTCCACTGCCCACCTTTGGCTCGTTTGCCGTGAAAGAGCTCCGCATAGAGCAATTGCTTAGGGAGTCTCGTGTCTGGCATGCGAACTATGTGGCCTGCCCAGCGAAGCTGATCGAGTGTGGTCAGTGCTTCAATGCTGGGGATGTTAGCCTGGATGAGGACACTGATGTTGGTGTGCCTGTCCTCCCAGGGGATTTGCAGGATCTTGCGGAGACATCGTTGGTGATATATCTCCAGCGACTTGAAGTGTCTTCTGTATATCGTCCATGCCTCAGACCCATACAGGAGGGCGGGTATTACTATAGCCCCGAAAACCATGAGCTTGGTGGTAGATTTGAGGGCCTGGTCTTCAAACACTCTTTTCCTCAGGTGACCGAAGGCTGCACTGGTGCACTGGAGGCGATGTTGAATCTCCGCATCAATGTCTGCCTTTGTTGACAAGAGGCTCCCGACGTATGGGAAATGGTCCACGTTGTCGAGGGCCGCGCCATGGATCTTGATGACTGGGGGGCAGTGCTGTGTGGCGAGGACAGGCTGGTGGAGGACTTTTGTCTTACAGATGTTTAGCGTAAGGCCCATGCTTTCACACGCCTCAGTAAATACCTCGACTATATCCTGAGTTCAGCCTCAGAATGTGCGCAGACGCAGGCGTTTTCCGCGTACTGTAGCTCGACGACAGAGGTTAGGGTGGTCTTGGACCTGGCCTGGAGACGGCGAAGGTTAAACAGGTTCCCACTGGTTCTGTAGTTTAGTTCAACTCCAGCGGGGAGCTTGTTGACTGTGAGGTGGAGCATGGCAGTGAGGAAGATTGAGAAGAGGGTTGGAGCGATGACACAGCCCTGTTTGACCCCGGTCCGGACGTAGATTGGGTCTGTAATGGATCCGTTGGAAAGGATCACGGTCTGCATATCATCGTGGAGCAGGCGAAGGATGTTGACAAGCTTTCAGGGGCATCCAAAACGGAGGAGGACGCTCCATAGACCCTCGCAGTTGACAGTGTCAAAGGCCTTTGTAAGGTCGAAAAAGGCCATGTATAAGGGCTGGCGCTACTCCCTGCATTTTTCCTGCAGCTGTCATGCTGCAAAGATCATGTCCGTTCTGCCCCGTAGGGGACGAAATCCGCACTGTGACTCCGGGAGGAGCTCCTCGGCCACGGGGAGAAGACGGTTGAGAAGGATTCTAGCGACGACTTTCCCAGTGGCTGATAGCAGGGAGATTCCCCTGTAGTTGCCGCAGTTGGACTTGTCCCGTTTTGTAAAGCTGGTCATGATCACTGCATCTCTGAGATCTCCCAGCATGCTCTCCTCCCTCCAGATGAGAGAGATGAGGTCATGTATCTGCACCAACAGCGCCTCTCTGCCATATTTTAGCGCCTCAGTAGGGATTCCATCCGCTCCAGTAGCCTTATTGTTCTTGAGCTGGTTTATGGCTTTTCCTAACTCATGCAACGTTGGGGTTTCAATGAGGTGGTGGCAGGTCGCATGCTGCGGGATGGAGTTGAGAACACTCGAGTAAAAGGCAGAGTCTCGATTGAGGAGATCTTCGAAGTGCTCCTTCCAGTGGGCCCTGACAGCCTCGGTGTCCTTGATGAGTGTTTCCCTGTTCTTGGCCAGCAGTGGGGTGGGGCCATGGGTGTTTAGACCGTATGTGGCCTTGACTGCGATGAAGAATCCTCGCATATCGTGGCTGTTGGCCAGTTGTTGTATCTCCTGTGCTTTCTCCATCCGCCACCTGTTCTTTAGGTCCAGGGTTTTTTGTTGGACCTCAGTCTTGAGCCATCTGTAATGTTGCTTTGCTGCTCCCGTGTTGGGTTGTTGCTTGAGGCTCAGAAATGCTCTGCACTTGCAATCTATTAGTTCTTGGATCTCCTGATCATTCTCATCAAACCAATCCTGGTGTTTTCTGGTTGAGTGACCAAGTGTCTCTTCATAGGCACTGGTTATGGAGGCCTGGAGGGCAGACCAAGCGCTTTGGGCATTCAGCATCTCAGGGTCATCAAGGCACGCCAGATTGGCTGTGAGGCGCTGGCTGTATAGGGTTCACTTAGCTGGGTCTTTAAGTGCCCCGGTATTGACTTTTTTGCGGCACTGCTTCTGCTGTCCCCTCTGCTTTGGGGCTATGTTGATGTCGATGATGGATCGGATTAGGCAGTAGTCTGTCCAGCAGTCATCAGCTCCTGTCATGGCGCAGGTGATGCGCACATCCTTGCGATCCCTGGCTCGGATGGTGACATAGTCGAGCAGGTGCAGTATTTGGAGTGAGGGCGTTGCCACGATACCTTATATTTGTCCCTCTGGCGGAACAGGGTGTTGGTGATGAGGAGTTCATGTTCTCGACATATTGTCAGAAATAGGGTGCTGCTGGAGTTGACTTTCCCTACCCCCTCTCTGCCAATCACGCCTCCCCACTGTGGTGCATTGGTTCCGGGATAGGGTGAGTCGAAGAGTCATGAATCGTTCATTAACCCCACAGGGGGAGTCTTTGAGGTGGTCGACCAGCTCATGTTTGATGGCGAAGCCGACTCTGTGAAGGCGGCATTCTTCCTCTGGTTTTCCTTTCCAGCAAGTGGTGTAACCTCCACCTTGTTCCTTGAGTTGGCTTTCCCTGCCCGCCAGGTCTCACTTAGGATGTCAAAGCGTCTAAGTTCCCGGGCGACTATGTCGTTGTGGCGTTCCGGCCTGTCGCTGTTGGAGTTGTCCATGAGGGTCCTGACGTTCCAGGTCCCGAACTTCATGTTAATGAAGTGGAAGATGCCTATGCGTGAGTTCTTTTAACATGGGTTGGCCGCTGCACACCGGCAACCACACGGGCTTGACAGAGCACGGTCTTGGTCCAGTGGCAAGGAGGTCCAAGACGACTGGAGACCTGACACTGCTGTATGGGCCTAATTGCCTATGGTGAGATGTTGGCTGCAAGCTCGGCACTGGGTAGCGCCCTTGATAGTAGGTAGCCGAGGCTTGGTTGGGGGCAGGCATTAGGAAGGTCAGTTGTCCACTGGAGTTCCGAGGGATGTTTGAAAAGTTTCTTCCAAAGTTTTCCAAAGTTATTTAAAAGTTTCTCCAGAGGTTTCAAAAGAAAAATTCCCCAAATTTTTAAAAGTTTAAAAATATTCCCAAATTGTTTAAAAAGTTTCTCAAGTTGATTAAAAGTTTAAAAGTAGATTAAAAGTTAATTAAAAGTTGATGAAATATCTAAAATGTAAGTCAGCAGTCTACATCCCAGTCAGTGTTCACCGCTAATGACCTTAGGTAGGTACAACCCGTCATTGGGCTGGGCCGGCTGGCTGAAGAGACCTGGAGTGCAAGGCTGGGCCGGGCCCTCTGGCCGAAGGGACCTGGAGTGCGAGGTTGGGTCAGGCCCTCTGGCTGAAGGGACCTGGAGTGCGTCATTGGCCGGGCTCTCTGGCCGAAGGGGCCTGGAGTGCATCGTTGGGCCGGGCCGGGCCCTCTGGCCGAAGGGACCTGGAATGCGAGGTTGGGTCAGGCCCTCTGGCCGAAGGGACCTGGAATGCGCCGTTGGGTCAGGCCCTCTGGCCGAAGGGACTGGAATGCGCCGTTGGGTCAGGCCCTCTGGCCGAAGGGACTGGAATGCGACGTTGGGTCAGGCCCTCTGGCCGAAGGGACCTGGAATGCGCCGTTGGGTCAGGCCCTCTGGCCGAAGGGACTGGAATGCGCCGTTGGGTCAGGCCCTCTGGCCGAAGGGACCTGGAATGCGCCGTTGGGTCAGGCCCTCTGGCCGAAGGGACCTGGAGTGTGAGGTTGGGTCAGGCCCTCTGGCCGAAGGGACTGGAATGCGCCGTTGGGTCAGGCCCTCTGGCCGAAGGGACCTGGAATGCGCCGTTGGGTCAGGCCCTCTGGCCGAAGGGACTGGAATGCGCCGTTGGGTCAGGCCCTCTGGCCGAAGGGACCTGGAATGCGCCGTTGGGTCAGGCCCTCTGGCCGAAGGGACCTGGAGTGTGAGGTTGGGTCAGGCCCTCTGGCCGAAGGGACCTGGAGTGCATCGTTGGGCCGGGCTGGCTGGCCGATGAGCTCTTCTACCAGCTACCACTATGCTACCGTACCCCGTGCATGAAAGGTCTACCCTTTGGCCAAAAAATCCCCACTGTCTTTATCAGGAGCTGATGTTAATGAGGTGTGTAGTCTTGGACTGTGGAGGAGCTATGCTTGGGATCTTTGTTACAACTGGAAGCAATCTGTTACCTGTGTCATCGGTGGACTTTAGTATTTTCTCTTCACTTTCCTCTTTTGTTTTTTTCTGTCCTGTAAAGAGGTTTAATCTCATATTTAGAAGGCAGCTTTGGAATTGTGAATATTTAGTATGTGTTAAGGCAAAAATGAGTCAATATTGCACTATCCGTAACGCATTGATCAAAATGGTACAGAATATCCATTATTATTTCTACTGTGAAAACTGCATCACTGATTTTGTATCAGTTCATGATGCAGTTTTAGGTTATTTTATTCTAAAGTTTGCAATAACAGAGTTAAAGAAACATGGAGCTATTTGCAATCTTCCAAAGTAGCATTAATATTTTGCACTAATTCAGATTTACTGCTATGCCCAAAAAGGACTTCTCGGCGAGCGATCAGCCCAGCGATATGTGGGTGATGTGGCAAAAGTTGCGTGGGCAATTACCTCGGCGATGGCAGGGTCATGTGTGCCGAAAGTTGGGCCGGCTATTAGTGGGTGATACTCCGGCCCAACTTTCCACTTTTAAGCTAAAATGGGCGATAGCCTGCCAATTTGGGTGATAGGTGGGCGATAGCTCGCCGATCATCAGTGGAAAGTCTGGTGTCTCGATGTGTATTGTATCATGTCACTTGCGAGTCTTGTGACTGCGCTGCAATTAATTAATAGTTCTTCATGCTCAACTAATCCACAGTCCTTCTGGCTGTCCTCCCATCCTCCACATTCTGTGAAATTTAGCTCAGCCAAAACTGCTCATATCCGACCCAACTCCTGTCCTTGCTGATCTACATTGGCTCCAATGTCACATAATTAAAATTCTCATCCTCATGTTTAAACTGCTCCATGGCCTTGCCCCTCTCCACTTAAATAACCTCCCCTCCCACCCCCCACCTCCTCTCCATTCCTCTGATTCTGGACCTGTGCATCCCTCCATCCCTCCCCCTGCCACTCCATGGCTGAGCTGTGCATTCAGCTGTCTCGGCCCCATACTCTGGACCTCCCCACAAACCTCTCCACTCCCTCCATCTTATTCTACTTCATTCATCATCATCATAGGCAGTCCCTCGGAATCGAGGAAGACTTGCTTCCACTCTTAACATGAGTCCTTAGGTGACTGAACAGTCCGAAATGAGAACCACAGTCTCTGTCACAGGTGGGGCAGATAGTCGTTGAGGGAAGGGGTGGGTGGGACAGGTTTGCCGCACGCTCCTTCCGCTGCCTGCACTTGATTTCTGCATGCTCTCGGCGATGATACTCGAGGTGCTCAGCACCCTCTCGGATGCACTTCCTCCACTTAAGGCGGTCTTTGGCCAGGGACTCCCAGTTGTCAGTGGGGATGTTGCACTTTATCAGGGAGGTTTTGAGGGTGTCCTTGTAACGTTTCCGCTGCCCACCTTTGGCTCATTTGCGGTGAAGTAGTTCCGAGTAGAGCGCTTGCTTTGGGAGTCTCGTGTCTGGCATGCGGACTATGTGGCCTGCCCAGCGGAGCTGATCAAATGTGGTCAGTGCTTCAATACTGGGGATGTTGGCCTGGATGAGGACGCTAATGTTGGTGCGCCTGTCCTCCCAGGGGATTTGTAGGATCTTGCGGAGACATCATTGGTGGTATTTCTCCAGTGACTTGAGGTGTCTACTGTATATGGTCCATATCTCTGAGCCATACAGGAGGGCGGGTATTACTACAGCCCTGTAGACCATGAGCTTGGTGGAAGATTTGAGGGACTGGTCTTCAAACACTCTTTTCCTCAAGCGGCCGAAGGCTGCACTGGCGCACTGGAGGCAGTGCTGGATCTCATCGTCGATGCCTGCTCTTGTTGATAGGAGGCTCCTGAGATAAGGGAAGTGGTCCACGTTGTCCAGGGCCACGCTGTGGATCTTGATGACTGGGGGGCAATGCTGTGCGGTGGGGTCAGGTTGGTGGAGGACCTTTGCCTTACTGATGTTTAGTGTAAGGCCCATGCTTTTGTACACCTCAGTAAATACATTGACTATGTCCTGGAGTTCAGCCTCTGTACATGCGCAGACGCAGGCATCATCGGCATACTGTAGCTCGACGACAGAGGTTGGGGTGGTCTTGGGCCTGGCCTGGACGAAGTCCAAGACCAGCCCAATCTCTATCGTCTACACCATGGCTGAGCTGTGCATTCAACTGTCTCGGCCCCATATTCTGGACCTCCCACCCTAAACCTCCCCACTCCCTCCATCTTACTCTATTTCATTCATACCCTTATTAAACCCCACTTCTTAGATCAGGCTGCTGGTCACCCTTCCTAATAACTCCTTTAGCTTGGCATCTGTACCTGTGATGAATTTTTGGGGGCAGTATTCTACATTAAACGTGCTATAAACCTGTAGGTTTGATGTTGAGAAAGTTATGCATTGACATACATTTTGAAGGCAACGCTACACAAAACCTATTTCTTATAAATGTGTTTGGAACAGGAAAATAGTTTTAATTATTGGGGGTTATTATGACTCGATGGCCAATTGCAATGAGGAACTAAATTTAGAAGCATTATGTCGCAATAATAACTTGTGGAAAGCCCAATTGTCCAGCATCATGCTGATAAAGAAGCATTAACTTCGACCTGGCTGAAGCAGTGCCGTGAGCATTGGAATAGTGATAGTGGAATAGGCGAGTCTGGAGGGAACAAAGGCATGGATGAGGAATCAGCAGCAGTGGGCTCAGGCAGTGTCGGGGATGGGCGATATCACAGAGATGAAGGTGGGCGGTCTTCGTGATGGAGCGTATATGTGGTTGGAAATTCAGATCTTGATCAAATAGGACGCGGAGGTTGTGAACAGTCTGTTTCAGCCTCAGACAGTGCCCAGGGAGTGGGATGGAGTCAGTGGCTCGGGGACAGAGTTTGGGGCGGTGACCAAAGACAGTTGCTCAGTCTTCCCAATATTTAATTGGAGGACATTTCTGCTCATTCAGTACCGGTTGTCGGACAAGCAGCGTGACTAATCAACGGCAGTAGTGGGGCCGTGAAAGGTAATGGTGAGGTAGAGCTGGGTGTCGTCAGCGTACATGTGGAACCGAATGTTGTGACCTCCTTTAAACAATCTCCTTAAAAACCCCTCTATGACCAAAGTTTGAGTCATCCCTCCTGATAGCTCCGTCTTGGGCTCGGTGTTGACTTTTGATTACACCTCTGTGAAACGCCTTGGGATAATATTCTAGGCTAAGTGCAAGTTGTTCTGAGATGGGTCAAATAGCCTTTCTCATCAGTAAACCTCGTTATCTTGTGAATGAAGTTTGAGTTGCTGGAGTGACAGGAATGAATTTCAGTCAGGTTTCTTGCTACAATAAGAGCTGATGGCAAGAGAGCTTATTACAATCGCTCAAACTTCAATCTACAATACCAACAAGCACAGCAAACCTGCATCAACATTTTGCTCCACGGGAACCCCTGCTTCTGAGTCCATTGAACGTTTTCCTGTCAATTAGAAATGAATATAAATATAGAGAGATTGTTCAATTATACTGGATAATAAACATTAGGAAAAGGAGTCTCCCTGTAAATACTGACACACTCCCGGGGACTCCCTGCAAATATTGACACACTCCCCGGGACTCCCTGCAAGTATTGACACATTACGGGTGTCATGTATTCAACCAGCATTGTAACCCATGTATAAACTGACCTAAGTTGTACACCGTGAGAACACTGACCACTAGGTGGGAGACACTCCTAACCTGGACCTTCAGGTATAAAAGGGGAAGCTCCACCCACCTTCATCACTTGAGTGCTAAGGAATAAAGGACAGTTCACAGACTGACCTTCTCTCAAGCATGGGCCTCGTGTATACTGTGTAGTAAGGACGTATCAATGGCGACAAGAAACTGGGATTTAAACCACGCGAGCATGGCCACTAGCAGGACAGACGAGAGGTACTGTGTTAAGGAATGGTTGGGACAGAGATTCAACATTGTTAAAGCAGCACACAGTTCTCCAGGCAGACAAGGGCAGTCAGGCATGCCCCAACATATAGTCGAACCCAGAGGGGGAGTTTGACAGAGACAATGGCAAGCTGAACAGCGATTCACACCATTGCAAGGGACAATGCGGCCAGTAATGGGGCCATCAACACCTGTTAATGGTGCACTCAAGGACAATTACAGGGGCAGTCAAGGACGATCGACTGGCAAGGGACCTTTTGTTTCAAACCGCAACTCATGCTGGAGGCGTGGAGGCATACATTCAGCTGGAGTTTGCAGAGTTGAGCAAAATACCTGCAGAAATTGCAGAAATGGACACTGGGGGAAATCGCTGGAAGCTGAAGTTCAGCGAGTTCATGTGGAGCACGTATACAGTTCATACACCAGGACGCCACCGATAATGATGAAAGTGCTCCTCAATGGCATCCCAGTATCAATGGAGTTAGACACGGGTGCCAGCCAGTCCCTGAAGGGTATCAAACAGTTTGAAAAGTTGTGGGCATCCAAGGCCAGGAGGCCAAAATTATTGCCGATTGATGCACAGCTACGGACTTACACAAAGCAGATCATTCCGGTGCTAGGCAGCGCCACGGTAGTCGTGACCCACAAAGATTCGGAGAACAGGTTGCCACTCTGGATTGTCCCAGGCGACGGTCCCGCACTACTGGGGAGAAGTTGGCTTGCTGTCATGAACTGGAAATGGGGCGATGTCAATGCAATTTCCTCTGTGGAGCGAGTATCATGCTCACAGGTCCTGGACAAATTTGACTCATTATTTCAACCCGGCATTGGCACTTTCATGGGGGCCAAGGTAGTGATTCACATAAACCCGGACGCCAGACCAGTACACCACAAGGCCAGAGTGGTGCCGTACGTGATGCGGGAAAAGATAGAAGGCGAATTGGACCACCTGTTGAGGGAAGGCATCATCTCGCCAGTCGAATTCAGTGACTGGGCGAGCCCAATTGTGCCGGTGTGCAAGGCGGATGGGTCGGTCAGGATATGTGGCGATTACAAGGTCACCATCAATCGGGTGTCACTCCAAGACCAGTACCCGCTACCGAGAGCGGAGGACCTCTTTGCGACGCTATCCGGTGGCAAATCTTTTTCAAAATTGGACCTGACTTCAGCTTACATGACCCAGGAGCTGGCGAGTGAGTTGAAGAAGCTGACCACCATCACGACACACAAGGGGTTGTTTGAGTACAACAGATGTCCATTCGGGATTCGCTGGCCGCCGCAATCTTCCAACGAAATATGGAAAGCCTCCTCAAGTCGATTCTAGGGACGGTGATTTTTCAGGACGACATCCTCATTACGGGTTACGATACTGAAGAACACCTCTACAACCTGGAGGAGGTGCTATGCAGACTGGACCGGGTAGGTCTGCGACTGAAAAAGGCGAAGTGCGTCTTCCTAGCTCCAGAGATAGAATTCCTGGGGATGAGGGTAGCAGCAGACGGGATCAGCCCTACTGCATCCAAGACGGAAGCGATCCAGAGAGCACCCAGACCCCGTAACACGACGGAGCTGCGTTCGTTCCTGGGGCTCCTGAACTATTTTGGTAACTTTCTTCTCAAATTGAGCACGCTGCTAGAGCCGCTACACGTGCTCCTACGCAAAGGTCGCGAATGGGTCTGGGGGGACAGCCAGGAAAGGGCTTTTAATAGAGCACGTAATTTGTTATGTTCCAACAATCTGTTAACGCTATATGACCCATGTAAGAAACTTGTGTTAACGTGCGATGCGTCGTCCTATGGTGTCGGGTGTGTGTTGCAGCATGTCAATGCCAAGGGTCAGTTACAGCCGGTAGCTTATGCCTCCAGGAGTCTGTCCCAGGCAGAAAGGGGCTACGGGATGGTAGAAAAGGAGGCGCTCACATGTGTATATGTGGTAAAGAAAATGCACCAGTACCTGTTTGGCAGGAAATTTGAGCTGGAGACAGATCACAAACCCCTAACGTCCCTTTTGGCCGAAAACAAGGCCATAAATGCAAACGCATCGGCCCGTATACAGAGGTGGGCACTCAAGTTAGTTGCCTATGACTACACAATTCGGCACAGACCGGGCACCGAAAACTGCGCCGATGCACTCAGCAGGCTCCCACTAGCCACCACTGAGGGGGCTACCGAGCATGCTGCTGAGATGGTCATGGCTGTTGAAGCTTTCGGAAGCGAAGGCTCACCCGTGACAGCCCGTCAGATTAAAGTCTGGACAAATAGAGACCCGCTATTGTCTCTAGTCAAGAAATGTGTCCTGAATGGGGACTGGGCAGCCACGTACAGGGCATGCCCTGAGAAATTTAAACCATTTCACAGGCGCAAGGATGAACTCTCGATTCAGGCCGATTGCCTACTGTGGGGAAACCGCGTAGTCATGCCCCAGATGGGCAGAGAGGTGTTCATCAGAGAACTCCACAATGGGCACCCGGGCATTGTCACGATGAAGGCAATTGCCAGGTCACACGTTTGGTGGCCAGGGATTGACGCAGATCTGGAACTTTGTGTTCGCAGGTGCAACACGTGTGCCCAGCTGGGCTATGCGCCCAGGGAAGCCCCCCTTAGCCCCTGGCCATGGCCCGCCAAGCCTTGGTCACGCATCCATGGGGAAAATGGTTGTAGTAGACGCCTACTCCAAATGGATCGAGTGTGACATTTTAAATTCAAGCATATCCTCTGCCACGATAGCAAGTCTACGGGCAATGTTCGCCGCCCACGGTCTACCGGACATCTTGGTCAGCGACAATGGCCCGTGCTTCACAAGCACTGAATTCCAGGACTTCATGGCAGGCAATGGAATTAACCATGTTAGAGCGGCACCGTTCAAGCCGGCCTCAAACAGCCAGGCAGAATGAGCACTGCAGATTATCAAACAGGGGATGCTCAGATTCCAAGGGGGTTCCCTACAAACCCGCTTATCACGCCTCCTGTTGGCCGATAGATCCCGATCACACTCGCTCACAGGGGTTCCACCCGCAGAGTTACTAATGAAAAGGACGCTCAAAACCCGATTATCCCTTATACACCCCACCATGAAAGAAATTGTCAAGAGCAGGCGCCAGTCACAATGTGACTACCATGACAGGAATGCGAGGGCGCGATGTATTGATGTAAATGATCCTGTTTTTGTCCTCAACTACGCTGCAGGGCCCAAATGGCTCGCAGGCACTGTGGTTGCCAAAGAGGGAAATGTGATTCTGGTAGTTAAACTTACCAATGGACAAATCTGCCGCAAACATGTGGATCAAACAAAAAGGAGGTTCAGCAACCCCATAGAAGAAGCAGAGGAAGAACACGATATAGAGTTCACTCCACCACAGGTGACCGAACACCGGAACCAAAGGGAGGAGAGCCCAGTCACTGTGGGCAGTCCGGACAGGCCTGAGGCACTGCAAACAGCAGATACTCAGGCCAGCGCCCAACAACCGGAGCCCCAACTCAGGCGCTCTACAAGGGAGCGTAAACCACCAGAGAGACTTAACCTGTGATCCCAATAAGACTTTGGGGGGGGAGGTGATGTCATGTATTCAACCAGCATTGTAACCCATGTATAAACTGACCTAAGTTGTACACCGTGAGAACACTGACCACTAGGTGGGAGACACTCCTAACCTGGACCTTCAGGTATAAAAGGGGAAGCTCCACCCACCTTCATCACTTGAGTGCTAAGGAATAAAGGACAGGTCACAGACTGACCTTCTCTCAAGCATGGGCCTCATGTGCATTTATACTGTGTAGTAAGGACGTATCAACGGGGACACCATGTAAATACTCAGACACACCCAGGGACCACCTGTAAATAATGACACACTCTAAGGGGATTCGTGCAAATACTGACACACTCCCGGGGACACCCTGTAAATACTGACATACACCCGGGAACTCCCTGTGAATACTGACACTCCTGGGGACCCCCTGTAAATACTGACATACACCCGGGAACTCCCTGTGAATACTGACACTCCTGGGGACCCCCTGTAAATACTGACATACACCCGGGAACTCCCTGTGAATACTGACACTCCTGGGGACCCCCTGTAAATACTGACACACTCCCAGAAAACGTTGTGAATACTGACACACACCTGGGGAATCCCTGTGTGGTAGCCCCGACCTGCGAGAACAAACCAGAGGCAGGTCGGGGCCATAAAAGGCAAGCGGGCCTGGAACCAATGTGGAGGCATACCACTTCAGGGAGCAGCGCGAATTGGTGCAGGAGAGCGACGCCTTGAAGGAGGGTGACTGGATTGGATGTCACCCTAACCCAGGTCGGTGATTGGAGCGTGGGCAGGTACAGCAGGAGGGGCGAGGTCGGGGCGAAGGAGCAGCAAGAGACGGTAGTGCAACGTGATCGGGGCCCAGGTAAGGCGTGAGTTCGGGGCTTAGGAGAGGCAAGGGCCCAGGGGCAGCACGGACCAGCCCACACTGTGACATGTGTGCGCACTAGGTCCGTGCAGCATAGCAGGTCTCCAGTCGTCTTGGTTAACCCTTGCCACTGGACCAAGACCTAGCTCTGTCAAGCCCGTGTGGTGGCTGGTGTGCAACGGCCACCACACGTTATAAAAATCCACACACAGGCATCTTCCATCCTTCAACATGTAGTTCAAGGACCTGGAATATTAGGTCCTTCATTGAAACACCTGTGAACTCATCTTTTTTTGGTGGAAGCAAGTCATCCTCGCCTCGAGGGACTGCCTAAGAAGAAGACTCCCTGTAAATCTTCTGGGGAACCTCTGTAAATACTGACACACTCCCAGAAAACATTGTGAATACAGACACACACCCGGGGACCCCCTGTAAATACTGACGCATCCCCGGGACCCCCTGTAAATACTGACACACTCCCAGGGACCCCCTGTAAATACTGACACACACCCAGGGACACCCTGTAAATACTGACACACTCACGGGGATCCCCTGTAAATACTGACACACTCCCGGGGACCCCCTGTAAATACTGACACGGTCTCGGGGACTCCCTGTAAATACAAACACATTCCCGGGAACGCTCTGTAAATACTGACACACTCCTGGGGACCCCCTGTAAATACAAACACGTTCCTGGGGACCCACTGTAAATACTGACACACTCCCGGGGACTCCCTGTAAATACTGACACACTCCCGGAGACCCCCTGTAAATACAAATACATTCCCGGGAACCCCTTGTAAATACTGACACACTCCCGGGGACCCCCTGTAAATACTGACACATTCCTGGGGACTCTCTATAAATACTGACACGCTCCCGGGGACCCCCTGTAAATACTGACACACTCCCGGGGACTCCCTGTAAATACTGACACACTCCCGGAGACCCCCTGTAAATACAAATACATTCCCGGGAACCCCCTGTAAATACTGACACACTCCTGGGGACCCCCTGTAAATACAAACACGTTCCTGGGAACCCCCTGTAAATACCGACACACTCCCGGGGACCCCCTGTAAATACTGACACACTCCCTGAAAACATTGTGAAAACTGACACACACCTAGGGACTCCCTGTAAATGCTAACAATCTCCTTTGGACCCTCTATAAATAATGAGACACTCCTGGGGAGCGTCTGTAAATATTAGCACACTCCCGGGGACCCACTGTAAATACTGACACACTCCCGGGGACCCCGTATAAATACTGACATACTCCTGGGGACCCCTGTAAATACAAACACGTTCCCGGGAACCCTCTGTAAATACTGACACACTCCCGGGGACCCCCTGTAAATACTGACACGCTCCCGGGGACCCCCTGTAAATACTGACACACTCCTGGAGACCCCCAGTAAATACAAATACATTCCCGGGAACCCCCTGTAAATACTGACACACTCCTGGGGACCCCCTGTAAATACAAACACGTTCCTGGGGACCCACTGTAAATACTGACACACTCCCGGGGACCCCGTATAAATACTGACATACTCCCGGGGACTCCCTGTAAATACAAACACATTCCCGGGGACCCCCTGTAAATACTGACACACTCCCGGGGAGCCCCTGTAAATACTGACACACTCCTGGGGACTCCCTATAAATACTGACACGCTCCCGGGGACCCCCTGTAAATACTGACACACTCCCGGGGACTCCCTGTAAATACTGACACACTCCCGGAGACCCCCTGTAAATACAAATACATTCCCGGGAACCCCCTGTAAATACTGACACACTCCTGGGGACCCCCTGTAAATACAAACATGTTCCTGGGAACCCCCTGTAAATACCGACACACTCCCGGGGACCCCCTGTAAATACTGACACACTCCCGGGGATCACCTGTAAATACTGACACACTCCCTGAAAACATTGTGAAAACTGACACACACCTAGGGACTCCCTGTAAATGCTAACAATCTCCTTTGGATCCTCTATAAATAATGAGACACTCCTGGGGAGCGTCTGTAAATATTAGCACACTCCCGGGGACCCCATGTAAATACTGACACACTCCCGGAGACTCCCTGTAAATACTGACACATTCCCGGGGACACCCTATAAATACTGACACGCTCCCGGAGACTTCCTGTAAATACTGACACATTCTCGGGGACACCCTGCAAATACTGACATATTCCCAGCGATCCCAGTAAATATTGGAACACTCCCTGACACCCCTGTAAATACTGACATACTCCCATAGATCACCTGTAAATACTGACATGCTCCTGGGGACCCCCTGTAAATACGCACACACAACTGGGGACGACTGGTTTGGGGGCAGATAAGGAATAATAAGGAGAAAAAGTCACTGGTGGGCGTAGTCTATAGGTCCCCTATCAATAGCTATACTTTTGGACGGAGTACAAATCAAGAAATAATGGAAGCTTGTAAAAAGGAACGGCAATAATCATGGTGATTTTAACCTCCATATTGATTGGCCAGGGTAGCCATGAGGAAGAGTTCATAGAGTGTATCTAGGATAGTTTCTTTGAACAGTACATTGTGGAACCAACCAGGGAGCAGGCTATCTTAGATCTGGTACTGTGTAATGAGACAGGATTAATAAACAATCTCCTAGGAAAAGATCTTCTAGGAATGAGTGACCATAACATGGTTGAATTTCAAATTCAGTTGGAGGGTGAGAAAGTTGGATCTCAAACCAGTATCCTAAGCTTAAATAAAAGAGACTACAAAGGTCTGAAGGCAAAGTTGGTTAAAGTGGACTGGGAAAATATATTAAACTGTGGGACGGTTGATGCGCATTGGCAGTGTCACTGATGGGCGATATCACAGAGATGAAGGTGGGCGGTCTTAGTGATGGAGCGTATATGAGGTCGGAAATTCAGATCTTGATCAAATAGGACGCGGAGGTTGTGAACAGTCTGTTTCAGCCTCAGACAGTGCCCAGGGAGTGGGATGGAGTCAGTGGCTCGGGGACAGAGTTTGGGGCGGTGACCAAAGACAGTTGCTCAGTCTTCCCAATATTTAATTGGAGGACATTTCTGCTCATTCAGTACCGGTTGTCGGACAAGCAGCGTGACTAATCAATGGCAGTAGTGGGGCCGTGAAAGGTAATGGTGAGGTAGAGCTGGGTGTCGTCAGCGTACATGTGGAACCGAATGTTGTGACCTCCTTTAAACAATCTCCTTAAAACCCCTCTATAACCTAGGTTTTAGTCATCCCTCCTGATAGCTCCGTCTTGGGCTCGGTGTTGACTTTTGATTACACCTCTGTGAAACGCCTTGGGATAATATTCTAGGCTAAGTGCAAGTTGTTCTGAGATAGGTCAAATAGCCTTTCTCATCAGTAAACCTCATGTGAATGAAGTTTGAGTTGCTGGAGTAACAGGAATGAATTTCAGTCAGGTTTCTTGCAACAATAAGAGCTGATGGCAAGAGAGCTTATTACAATCGCTCAAACTTCAATCTACAATACCAACAAGCACAGCAAACCTGCATCAACATTTTGCTCCACGGGAACCCCTGCTTTTGAGTCCGATAAATGTTTTCCTGTCAATTAGAAATGAATATAAATATAGACAGCTTGTTCAATTATACTGGATAATAAACATTACGAAAAGGAGTCTCCCTGTAAATACTGACACACTCCCGGGGACTCCCTGTAAATACTAACACACTCCCGGGGACTCCCTGTAAATACTGACACACTCCCAGGGTCTCACTGTATATAGTGTCACACTCCCGGTGACCCCCTGTACATACTGACACACTCCCGGGGACTCCCTGTAAATACTGACACACTCCCGGGGACTCCCTGTAAATACTGACACACTCCCAGGGTCTCACTGTATATAGTGCCACACTCCCGGTGACCCCCTGTACATACTGACACACTCCCGGGGACTCCCTGTAAATACTGACACACTCCCGGGGGCTCCCTGTAAATACTGACACACTCCCCGGGAGCCCCTCTAAATAGTGACATACCCACAGGGACCCCCTACACATACAGACACACTCTCTTGGACTCACAGTAAATACTCACACACACCTAGGAACCGATGTGAATGTTGACACACTCCAAAAAGACTCCTTGTAAATACTGTCACACTCCCAGGGGCCTCTGGAAATACTGGCACACTCCCTGGGACCCCCCGGTAAATACCAATACTCCCAGGGACCCCCTGTAAATAATGACACACGTACAGGGAAGCCCAGTAAATACTGACACACCTTCGGGGACTCTCTGTAAATTCTGATACATTGTCGGGGACTCCCTGTAAGTACTGACACACTCCTGGGGACCCCCTGTTAATACTCACATGCAACCGAGGACCATCTGTAAATACTGACACACTCCCAGTGAACCCCTGTAAATACTAACAGAGTCCTGCGGATCTCCTGTAAATACTAAAATACACAACCAGGGACGTCCTGTAAATACTGGCACACTCCCGGGGACGCCCTGTAAATACTGACACACTTCCAGGGACCCCCTGTAAATACTGACACACTCCCGGCGAACCCCTGTACATGCTGACACACTCCCGGGGACCCCCTGTAAATACTGACACACTCCCGGGGACCCTTGTAAATACTGACGCACTCCCGGGAACCCCCTGTAAATACTGACGCACTCTCGGCGCTCCCTGTAAATACAAACACACCCATTGCTACTCCCTGTAAATGTTAACACACACTCGGGGACCATCTGTAATTTCTGACACACTCTGCAGACCCCCTGCAAATATTGACACATTGCCGAAAAATCCCTGTAAATACTGACACACTCCCGGGGACCCCCTTTAAATACTGACACACTCCGGGGGACCCCTGTAAATACTGACACACTCCCGGGGACTCCCTGTAAATACTGACACACTCCCGGGGACCATGTGAAATACTGACACACTCCCTGGGAATTCCTGTAAATACTGACACACTCCCGACGACTCCATGTAAATACTGACACACTCCCAGGGACCCCCTGTAAATATTGACATACTCCCGGGACCCCCTTTAAATATTGACACACACCCGGAGACCCCCTGTAAACACTGACACACTCTCGGGAACCCACTGTTAATACTGACACACACACGGGGACTTCCTGTAAATACTGACACACTCCCGGGGACTCTCTATAAATACTGGCCCACCCCAGGGACCCCCTGTAAATACTGACACTCTGCCGGGGATTCCCTGTAAATACTGACACACTCCTGGGAACCCACTGTTAATACGGACACACTCCCGGAGACTCCCTGTAAATACTGACACACTCCCGGGGACTCTCTATAAATACTGGCCTATCCCGGGGACCCCCTGTAAATACTGACACACTCCCGGGAACCCACTGTTAATACGGACACACTCCCGGTGTCCCCCTGTAAATACTGACACACTCCTGGGGACCCCCTGTAAATACTGACACACTCCCGGAGACTCCCTGTAAATACTGACACACTCCCGGGGACTCTCTATAAATACTGGCCTATCCCGGGGACCCCCTGTAAATACTGACACACTCCCGGGGACTCTCTATAAATACTGGCCCACCCCGGGGACCCCCTGTAAATACTGACACACTCCCGGGAACCCACTGTTAATACTGACACACTCCCGGGGTCCCCCTGTAAATAGTGACACACACACGGGGACCCCCTGTAAATACTGACACACTCCCGGGGACCCCCTGTAAATACTGACACTCTGCCGGGGATTCCCTGTAAATACTGACACTCTGCCGGGGATTCCCTGTAAATACTGACACACTCCCGGGAACCCACTGTTAATACGGACACACTCCCGGTGTCCCCCTGTAAATACTGACACACTCCCGGGAACCCACTGTTAATACGGACACACTCCCGGGGTCCCCCTGTAAATAGTGACACACACACGGGGACCCCCTGTAAATACTGACACACACCCGGGGACCTCCTGTAAATACTGACACACTCCCGGGGCCCCCCAGTAAATACTGACACCCTCCCAGGGAGCCCCTGTAAATACTGACACACACCCGAGGTCCCCCTGTAATTACTGACACACTCCCTGGGACCCCCCCTGTAAATACTGACACACTCCCAGGGAGCCCCTGTAAATACTGACACACTCCTGGGGACCCCCTGTAAATACTGACACACTCCTGGGGACCCCCTGTAAATAATGATACGCTCCCGGCAACCTCCTGTAAATACTGACACACTTCCGGGGACCCCCTGTAAATAATGACACACTCCCAGGGAACCCCTATAAATACCGACACACTTCCTGTAAATATTCTACTGGCCTGCACCCCAGCGATTGCGTCCCATCTGGAGACTGGTGAACCTCATCTTACTTGTTAGGCCCAGCTCCAGATCTATTCCAGGTCCTGCCTGAGCCAGTGCTGAGACAGCTCCTGGTGTAGGGAGTCTCCACTCCCCCCTCCACTTCTGGTAACATCTGCCCTGTTACGGTCCTATGGAGGTTCCACCCCTTGGAAGAACTGCCAGAAAATCCTGTTGTGATGTATGTACCCGTGAGTATGCTCACAGGTTTGCAGCGCTGTTGAGTTGGGAGTGGCTTAGCCAGTCACGTGATGTTCACAAGACTCAATAAAACCCCAGCCAGTTGGGTTCGCGGGATCCACGATGAGGCAGGTGGTTTTGAGCCTGGTGGATGAGCTGGTGATGTGATCAGGGCTCAGGAGAGGCACGAGTTCGGGCCCAGAAGAGGCGAGGGCCAGGGGCAGCACGGGCCAGCCCACACGGCGATATGTGTGCGTACTTGGCCCGTGCAGCAGAGCAGGTCTCCAGTCGTCTTGGATAATCCTTGCCACTGGACCAAGACCTCGCTCTGTCAAGCCCATGTGGTGGCTGGTGTACAACGACTACCCCACGTTAAAAAAATCCACGCACAGGCATCTTCCACCCTTCAGGATGTAGTTTTGAACCTGAAATATTAGGTCCTTCATTGAAATACGTGTGAACTCATCCCTTTTCGGTGTGGAAGCAAGTCATCCTCGTTTCGAAGGACCGCCTATGATGTTGATGAGGGATGAACTGGTAATGTTTAGTGCGATTGTTAAACCTTTTGCTAATAAAACAACTAGTTCTTAATAGCAATGTGTTGCTATGAATTCTTAAGCAAAGAACCCATGAAGCAAATACAATAGACGCGTAGACAAAATGAAGCGGCTCAAATGTTTTTCCGCCCTTTTCTGAAAGGTTCTGCCATCTTCTGCTGGAGTGAGGCAGATGTACCACAGCAACCCCACAGATTTGGACCGTTGATTTATTCTTCATGGCGGCTTCCCACTGACTTTGCAGATGACAAATCAAAATCAATTCCCTTCCGATTCAAATAAATTATTTGTACATGTGCTGATCAAAAAAACAGCTCGCACCCCACAAAAGCCACAGAATAAAGCCAAACCGTCACCATTAGAGAAACATAGAAACATAGAAAATAAGTGCAGGTGTAGGCTATTCGGATCTTCGAGCCTGCACTAACATTCAATATGATCAAGGCTGATCATTTTTGCAACTTCAGTACCCCATTCCTGCTTTCCCTCCATACCCCCTGATCTCTTTAGCCAAAAGGGCCATATCTAACTCCCTTTTGAATATATCTAACGAACTGGCCTCAATAACTTTCTGTGGTAGAGAATTCCACAGGTTCACAATTCTCTGAGTGAAGACGTTTCTCCTCATCTCGGTCCTATATGGCTTATCCTAAGATTGTATCCCCTGGTTCTGGACTTTTCCCAACATCGGGAACATTCTTCCTGCATCCAACCTGTCCAAACCCTTCAGAATTTTATGTTTCGATGAGATCCCCTCTCATTCTTCTAAATTCCAGTGAATACAAGCCTAGTCGATCCAGTCTTTCTTCATATGTCAGTCCTGCCATCCCGGGAATCAGTCTGGTGAACCTTCGCTGCACTCCCTCAACAGCAAGAATGTCCTTCCTCAGATTAGGAGACCAAAACTGAACACACAATTCAAGATGTGGCATCACCAAGGCCCTGTACAACGGCGGTAAGACCTCCCTGTTCCTATACTCAAATCCTCTCACTATGAAGGCCAACATGCCATTTGCCTTCTTCACCGCCTGCTGTACCTACATGCCAACTTTCAATGACTGATGTACCATGACACCCAGGTCTCGTTGCACCTCCTCTTTTCCTAATCTGTCACCATTCATATAATATTCTGCCTTCCTGTTTTTGCTACCAAAGTGGATAACCTCACATTTATCTATTGTAACATGACATTATACTGCATTTGCCATGCATTTGCCCACTCACTTAACCTGTCCAAGTCACCCTACAGCCTCATAGCATCCTCCTCACAGTGCACACTGCCACCCAACTTAGTGTCATCTGCAAACTTGGAGATATTACATTCAATTCCTTCATCTAAATCGTTAATGTATATTATAAATAGCTGGGATCCCAGCACTGAACCTTGCTGTACCTCACTAGTCACTGCCTGCCATTCTGAAAAGGACCCGATTATTCCTACTCTTTGCTTCCTGTCTGCCAACCAGTTCTCTATCCACGTCAATACATTACCCCCAATACTATGTGCTTTAATTTTGCATAATAATCTCTTGTGTGGGACCTTGTCAAAAGCCTTTTGAAAGTCCAAATACATCACATCCACTGGTTCTCCCTTGTCCACTCTACTAGTTATATCCTCAAAAAATTCTAGAAGATTTTTCAAGCATGATTTCCCTTTCATAAATCCATGCTGACTTGGACCAATCCTGTCACTGCTTTCCAAATGCGCTGCTATTACATCTTTAATAATTGATTCCAACATTTTCCCCACTACTGATGTCAGGCTAACCGGTCTATAATTCCTTGTTTTCGCTCTCCTTCCTTTTTTAAAAAGTGGGGTTACATCAGCTACCCTCCATTCCATAGGAACTGATCCAGAGTCTATAGAATGTTGGAAAATGATCACCAATGCATCCACTATTTCTAGGACCACTTCCTTAAGTACTCTGGGATGCAGACTATCAGGCCCTAAGGATTTATCAGCCTTCAATCCCATCAATTTCCCTAACACAATTTCCTGACTAATAAGGATTTCCTTCAGTTCCTCCTTCTCACTAAACCCTCGGTCCCCTAGTATTGCAGAAGGTTATTTGTGTCTTCCTTAGTGAAGACAGAACCAAAGTATTTGTTCAATTGGTCTGCCATTTCTTTGTTCCCCATTATAAATTCACCTGATTCTGACTGCAAGGGACCTACATTTGTCTTCACTAATCTTTTTTTCTTAACATATCTATAGAAGCTTTTCACTGTCAGTTTTTATGTTCCCCGCAAGCTTACTCTCATACTCTATTTTCCCCCTCCGAATTAAACCCTTTATCCTCTTCTGCTGAATTCTAAATTTCTCCCAGTCCTTAGGTTTGCTGCTTTTTCTGGCCAATTTATATGCCTCTTCCTTGGATTTAGCACTATCCCTAATTTCCCTTGTTCGCCACAGTTAAGCCTCCTTTCCCGGTTTATGTTTACTCCAGACCGAGATGTACAATTGCTGAAGTTCATCCATGTGATCCTTAAATATCTGCCATTACCTATCCAACATCAACCCTTTAAGTATCATTTGCCAGTCTATCCTAGCCAATTCACGTTTCATACCATTGAAGTTAGATTTTATTTAAGTTCAGGACTCTCGGCTCTGAATTAACTGTGTCACTATCCATCTTAATGATGAATTCTACCATATTATGGTCACTCTTCCCCAAGGGGCCTCACACAACAAGATTGCTAATTAATCCTCTCTCGTTACACAACCCAGTCCAGGATGGGCAGCTCTCTAGTTGGTTCCTCGACATATTGGTCTCGAAAACCATCCCTACTACACTGCAGGAAATCCTCCTCCACGGCATTGCTACCAGTTTGGTTATCCCAATCTATATGCAGATTAAAGTCACTGCTGTACCTTTATTGCACGCATTCCTAATTTCCTGTTTGATGCCATCCCCAACCTCACTACTACTGTTTGCTGGTCTGTACACAATTCCCACTAGTGTTTTCTGCCCTTTGGTGTTCCGCAGTTCTACCCATACTGATTCCACATCATGCAAGCTAATGTCCTTCCTTACTATTGCGTTAATCTCCTCTTTAACCAGCCACGCTACCCCACATCCTTTTCCTTTCTGTCTATCCTTCCTGAATATTGAGTACCCCTGGATGTTGAGTTCCCAGCCTTGGACACCCTGGAGTCATGTCTCCGTAATCTCAATTACATCATATCCATAAATAGCAATCTGTGAAGTTAATTCATCCACCTTCTTACTAATGCTCGTCGTATTTTTTTAACATTCTTTGTCCCTTTAAAATTATGTTGTAATGTAGCCCTTTTTGATTTTTGCTTTTGATTTCTCTGCCCTCCACTTTCCCTTATCTCCTTTCTACTTTTTGTTTCTGCTCCCATTTTACTTCCCTCTGTCTCCCTGCATCCCATCCCCCTGCCATATTAGTTTAACCCCTCCCCAACAGCACTAGCAAACACTCCCCCTTGGACATTGGATCCGGTCCTGCCCAGGTGCAGACCGTCCGGTTTGTACTGGTCCCACCTCCCCCAGAACCGGTTCCAATATCCCAGGAATTTGAATCCCTCCCTTTTGCACCATTCCTCAAGCCACGTATTCATCTGAGCTATCCTGCGATTCCTACTCTGATTAGCACATGGCACTGGTAGCAATCCTGAGATTACTACCTTTGAGGTCCTACTTTTTAATTTAACTCCTAGCTCCCTAAATTCAACTTGTAGGACCTCATCCCATTTTTTACCTATATCGTTGGTACCTATATGTACCACGACAGCTGGCTATTCACCTTCCCCCTCCAGAATGTTCTGCAGCCGCTCCGAGAAATCCTTGACCCTTGCACCAGGATGGCAACATACCATCCTGGAGTCTTGGTTGTGGCCTCAGAAGCACCTATCTATTCCCCTTACAATAGAATCCCCTACCATTATAGCTCTCCCACTCTTTTTCCTGCCCTCCTGTGCAGCAGAGCCACCCATGGTGCCATGAACTTGACTGCTGCTGCCTTCCCCTGATGAGTCATCTTTCCCAACAGTACCCAAAACGGTGCATCTGTTTTGGAGGGATATAACCGCAGGGGACCCCTGCACTACCTTCATTCCACTGCTCTGCCTGATGGTCACCCATTCCCTATCTGCCTGTGTAATCGTTACTTGCTGTATGACCAATTCAGTAAACGTGCTATTGACAACATCCTCAGCATCGCAGAGTGAATCCATGCGCAGCTCTCGTGCCGCAATGAACTCCCTTTGCACACAGCTGGCCTTTAATGTCCATTTAGAATGGTGGGTCTAATCCTGGACTGCATTTCTGAATTCCGGGACTCATTCTGACCAGATAGGTAATAGCTTGCAATAACGGGCAACATTATAATAACATAAGAACATAAGAAATAGGAACATGAGTAGGCCCTTCGAGCCTGCTCCGCCATTCAATAAGATCATGGCTGATCTGATCATGGCATCAGCTCCACTTCCCCGCTCCCCATAATCCTTTACTCCCTTATCGCTCAAAAATCTGTCTATCTCCGCCTTAATTATATTCAAAGTCCCAGCCTCCACAGCTCTCTGGGGCAGAGAATTCCACAGATTTACAACCCTCTTAGAGAAGAAATTTCTCCTCATCTCAGTTTTAAATGGGCGGCCCCTTATTCTAAGACGATGCCCTCTAGTTTTAGTTTTCCCTATGAGTGGAAATATCTTCTCTGCATCCACCTTGTCGAGCCCTTTCATTATCTCATAAGTTGCAAAAAGACCACCTCTCAAAGAGTATAGGCCCAACCTACTCAACCTATCTTCATAAGTCAGCCCCCTCATCCCCAGAATCAACCTAGTGAACCTTCTCTGAACAGCCTCCATTGCAAGTATATCCTTCTTTAATTACGGAGATCAAAACTGTACGCAGTACTCCAGCTGTGGCCTCACCAATACCCTGTACAGTTGTAGCAGGACTTCTCTGCTTTTACACTCTATCCCCCTTGCAATAAAGGCCAGCATTCCATTTGCCTTCCTGATCACTTGCTGTACCTGCACACTAACTTCTTGTGTTTTATGCTCAAGGACCCCCAGGTCCCTCTACTGCAGCACTTTGCAATTTTTCTCCATTTAAATTATAATTTGTTTTTCTATTTTCTCTGCCAAAGTGGCTAACCTCACATTTTCCCACATTATACTGCATGTGCCAAATTTTTGCCCACTTACCTAGCCTGTCTATATCCCTTTGCAGATTTCTTGTGTCCTCCTTACAATTTGCTTTCCCACCCATCTTTGTATCATCAGCAAACTTGGCTACATTACACTCGGTCCCTTATCCAAGTCATTAATATAGATTGTAAATAGTTGAGGCCCCCGCACTGATCCCTGCGGCACCCCACGGGTAACAGTCAGACTTTGAAAAGTACAATGCAAGTTGGACGAACCTTTCTTTGAATGCCCAAAGAGTAAATGTGATTTCTTCTTAGGCTTCTTTCCTGTAGAAAATGACGCCATCAGCTCTCCATAGGAAACTGTGTGAAACAACACCGAGAAAGCAACATTCCAACTAGCCCATGCGCATGTTTAAGAGAGAAAGGCCTTTAAGGCGAAATTGTTTGTTGCCAGTAGAGTGGCTTGGACACATCGTGAATTGCCTACCCATTCTGTATCACACCCAATTCTCTTTGCCATGGTGTGCCCTCGACGACTCCCCCCCACCCATGCACACAGTGCGAAACCCTGACATTTTTACATACCTCCTCGACATTCTCGGGAGGATTCTGGATAAGGCATTGCTCATGGGCATCTCTCTCTCGGCCATTCTCAGGTAGGAGGAGGATGACCAGCGTGCGGGGGAGAGGCATCACAGCAGTAGGCACCAGCCCAGAAACTGCTGCCTTGGCCAGCCTGCCTACGTGTAGCACAGAGGAGCCCAAAGGGGGCGCTTGTCCAACCCAACCAGCGCTTGTTCCATTGAAATGTTGCCATGAATGTTGTCACTTATATAAATGAGAAATTTCAACGCTGAATACAGAAGTTCTTGGTACCTGATTTGGGCACAACTGCAGCTTCCTCTCCTTTTTTCTGTCGTTCTGCAAAGAGATTAATCATCAAATGAGGAGATTCTACTAACGACAGAATCAACCTGGGTCTGCACAAGAAGGCATTGTAAGGCAGCATGTCCCACAGCCGGTTCTCCAGGGTAACCTCAGCGCCAGGAGACCCAGTCCTGTTTACGCTGTTTGAGGTATCCACTGTTTTGCACCACAAGAGGGAAGGTGATCGAGAAAAGCCCCACAGAGAATCTACCCCTTGTTGGCACTCTCCCCATAATACCCCTGCCAATCATAAACCCACCCATTATACACTCACTTTATACACCCGTCATTATATGCCCCGCCCGTTATACACCCACCTGTTATACACACGCCCGTTATACACCCCGCCCGTTATAAACACTGCCCCTTATACACCCACGTTATACACCCGCCCGTTACACATCCCGCCCGTTATATACCCAACACTTTACACCCGTCCATTATACGCCCACCCGTTATTCACCCTACCCGTTATAAACACTGCCCCTTATACACCCACGTTATACACCCGCCCGTTACACATCCCACCCGTTACACACCCAGCCTGTTATACACCCCGCCCATTATACACACCGCCTGTCATACATTCCACCTGTTATACACCCGCCCGTTATACACCCACGTTATACACCTGCCCGTTACACACCCCGCCCATTATACACCCGCGTTATACACCCGCCCATTACACATCCCACCCGTTACACACCCAGCCTGTTATACACCCCGCCCATTATACACACCGCCCGTTATACACCCACGCTATACACCCGCCCGTTATACAACCCGCCCGTTACACACCCCGCCCTTTATACACCCAGCCCGTTATACACTCACGTTATACACCCGCCCATTGTATACACCGCCCGTTACACACTCCGCCCGTTATACACCTGCCCGTTATATACCCCGCCCATTATATACCCACCGGTTATACACCCCGTCTGTTATACACCCGCCCGTTATACACAAGCCCATTATACGCCCCACCCATTACACACCTGCCCATTATACACTCCGCCCCTTATAAACACTGCCCCTTATACACCCACTTTATACATCTGCCCGTTATACACCCACCCGTTATGCACCCGTCCGTTATATACCCGCCCATTATACATCCCGTCCGTTATACACCCCATCCGTTATAAACACTATACCTTATACACCCACGTTATACAATCGCCCGTTTCACACCCCGCCCATTATACACCCGCCCGTTATACACCCCGCCCGTTTCACACCCCGCCCATTATACACCCATCCGTTATACACCCGCCCGTTTCACACCCCGCCCATTATACACCCATCCGTTATACACCCGCCCGTTATACACCCCACCCATTTCACAACCCGCCCGTTATACACCCCGCCCATTATACACCCATCCGTTATACACCCCGCCCATTATACACCCATCCGTTATACACCCGCCCGTTTCACACCCGCCCGTTTCACACCCCGCCCATTATACACCCATCCGTTATACACCCGCCCGTTTCACACCCCGCCCATTATACACCCATCCGTTATACACCCGCCCGTTATACACCCCACCCGTTTCACAACCCGCCCGTTATACACCCCGCCCATTATACACCCATCCGTTATACACCCCGCCCATTATACACCCGCCCGTTTCACACCCGCCCGTTTCACACCCCGCCCATTATACACCCATCCGTTATACACCCGCCCGTTTCACACCCCACCCGTTTCACACCCTGCCCGTTTCCGCCGTTTCACATCCCGCCCGTTATACACTCCACCCGTTATACACCCCACCCGTTTCACACCCCGCCCGTTATACACTCCACCCGTTATACACCCCACCCGTTTCACACCCCGCCCGTTATACACCCGCCGATTATACACCACACACGTTTCACACCCCACCCATTATACACCCCGCCTGTCATACACCCTGCCAGTTTCACACCCTGTCCATTATACACCCACCCGTTATATACCCGCCCATTATACATCCCGTTATACACCCACCTGTTATACACCCACCTGTTATATCATGGTAGCAGGTAACCTGAGCATCCCTGATTATAATTGCTCAACCTTTGGTGGTCGTGCCTTCTGTTGCCTAGGCTCCAAGGTCTGTAACTCCCTACCTAACACTCTCCGCCTCTCTACCTCTTTTTCCTCCTTCAAGATGCCCATTAAAACCTACCTCTTTGACCAAGCTTTTGGTCACCTGCCCTAATTTCTACTTATGCGGCTCGGTGTCAAATGCTTATCGCATAATACTCCTGTGAAGTGCCTCGGGATGTTGCACTATTAAAGGCACTATATAAATACACGTTGTTGTTATTGTTGTTGATGCCCGAGACCTTGGAAGGAGCCAGGAGGCCTTTATCCTGTGACACGCCACATAATCACCCTGGTCCCAGGGATAGTCAGCCCTCAATGGGTGATTTCTGGGAGGCCACTGATAGCTGTTGAGCCCCGCCACTGTCTGCAACCCACCAACAGCAACAAAAAGAAACTACATCGAGGTCCGTTCGGCCAGGGCGAGCCCAACCCAGCACTCAATAACCAACCAGCTGCAGCACAGGTCCTGGACCAGGCCGGGCGGGGCAGGAGGGTGGACATCCCATGACACAGCCCCACTTCGATCTGTAAAAAGGACTGGCCCCGAACTTCCAGTGCCACCTTCAGCACATTTTTACACTACAAATGATCGAGGAAACTTTTGCATTGTTAATGTCCTGCGCGGGGATTTCCCTGATCTTCTTGGCAGCTTTGAAGCTCGGTCTGCCCAAACTCCTTGGCGCTACTTTGCATTAGAGCGCCACTTGTCTGGCGAGCCACGTACAACAGGCCCTGCTGCTCCCACACTCACCTCAAGTGAGACGACATTCCCTTCGCTAACCTCTGCCTTCACAGATGTTTACGAACCCCATTTGGCTTCCACAGTTGTGCTGACAGAGTCTTGCCCTTGCCGACTCCCCACGCCCCCCACGCGCACAGTGCGAAATCCCAACATTTTTCCACACCTCCTCGACATTCTTGGGAGGACTCTGGAGAAGGCATGGCATTGCCCGTGGGCATCTCTCTCTCGGCCATTCTCAGGGAGGAGGAGGACGACCAGCGTGCGGGGGAGAGGCATGACGGCAGCTGCTGCCTTGGCCAGCCTGCCTACGTGTAGCACAGGTCCCTCAAGGCCCCCTCGGAGGAGCCCAAAGGGGCCCTTGTCCAACCCAACCAGTTCTTGTTCCATTGCAACGTTGCCACGAGCAATCCACTTGATATAAATGGGAAGTTCCAACAGTGAATACGGAAGGTCTTGGTACCTGATTTGGGCCTGACTGCAGCTTCGTCTTGTTTCGGTGAATTTGCAAAGAGATTAATCATCTAATTAGGAGATTCTACTAATGACAGCATCAACCTGGGTCTGCACAGGAAGCCATTATAAGGCAGCATGTCCCACGGCAGGTTCTCCAGGGTAACTTCAGCGCCAGGAGACCCAGTCCCTGTTTATGTTGTTTGAGGTTTCCGCTATTTTGCACCACAAGAGGGAAGGTGATCGGGAAAAGCCCCACAGAGAATCTACCCCTTGGTGGCACTCTCCCCATAATACCCCTACCAATCATAAACCCACCCATTATACACCCCGCCCGTTATACACCTGCCCGTTATACACCTGCCCTTTATGTAGCAACCCGTTATACATCCCGCCTGTTATACATCCCACCTGTTATACACCTCGCCCATTATACACCCATCCGTTATACACCGCCCGTTATACACTACCCGTTATACACCCTGCCCGTTATACACCGCCCGTTATACTCCCGACCGTTATACACCCGCCCGTTATACACCAGCCGTTATACACCCTACCCATTATACACCCGCCTGTTGTACACCCACCCATTATACACCCCGCCTGTTATACACCCACCTGTTATACACCCCATCCGTTATACACCAGCACGTTATACACCTCGGCTGTTATACACCCCGCCCGTTATACACCCCGTCCGTTATAGAAACATAGAAACATAGAAAATAGGTGCAGGAGTAGGCCATTCGGCCCTTTGAGCCTGCACAATCACTCAATAAGATCATGGCTGATCATTCACCTCAATACCCCTTTCCTGCTTTCTCTCCATACCCCTCGATCCCCTTAGCTGTAAGGGCCATATCTAACTCCCTCTTGAATATATCCAATGAACTGGCATCAACAACTCTCTGCGGCAGGAAATTCCACAGGTTAACAACTCTCTGAGTGAAGAAGTTTCTCCTCATCTCAGTCCTAAATGGTTACCCCTTATCCTTAGACTGAGTCCCCTGGTTCTGGACTTCCCCAACATCGGGAATATTCTATCCGCATCTAACCTGTCCAGTCCCGTCAGAATTTTATATGTTTCTATGAAATCCTATCTCATCCTTCTGAACTCCAGTGAATACAGGCCCAGTCGATCCAGTCTCTCCTCATATATCAGTCCTGCCATCCCGGGAATCAGTCTGGTGAACCTTTGCTGTACTCCCTCAATAGCACGAACGTCCTTCCTCAGATGAGGAGATCAAAACTGAACACAATATTCCAGGTGAGGCCTCACCAAGGCCCTGTACAACTGCAGTAAGACCTCCCTGCTCCTATACTCAAATCCGCTAGCTATGAAGACCAACATACCATTTGCCTTCTTCACCACCTGCTGTACCTATATGACTGATGAACCATGACACCCAGGTCTCGTTGCACCTCCCCTTTTCCTAATCTGCCGCCATTCAGATAATATTCTGTCATCGTGTTTTTGCCCCCGAAGTGGATAACCTCACATTTATTCACATTATACTGCATCTGCCATGCATTTGCCCACTCACCTAACCTGTCCAAGTCACCCTGCAGCCTCCTAGTGTCCCCCTCACAGCTCACACCGCCACCCAGTTTAGTGTCATCTGCAAACTTGGAGATATTACACTCAATTCCTTCATCCAAATCATTGATGTATATTGTAAAGAGCTGGGGTCCCAGCACTGAGCCCTGCGGCACTCCCGTTACACACCCTGCCCGTTATGCACCCCACCCGTTATACACCCACCCGCTATACACCTGCCCATATACACCCACCCCTTATACACCCCGCCCGTTATACACCCTCCCCTTATACACCCGCCCGTTATATACCCCGTCCATTATACACCCCACCCGTTATGCACCCCGCCTGTTATACACTCACCCGTTATACACTCACCCGTTATACACCCGCCCATTATACACGTGCCCGTTATATACCCCGTCCATTATACACCCTGTCCATTATACACCCGCCCATTATACACCCTGCCTGTAATACACCCACCCGTTAAAAAATAATTTTAAAGCAGGCAATCTTTAGCCCTTAGAGCTCAACTTGCTTTTGAAAAAAATAAACATTAAAAATAATTCAGAAATGACAGTCTTCAGCTCTTAAAGCTGAATATCCTCACATACCGGTAAAAGTACTTCAGTACTAACATAAATGTCTCAGTAAAGATAGGGAAGGACAGATAGGAGAATGTTAGAGTGCTGGAGAGAGAGGATAGAATCTATTTGGTTATAGTTGATAAACAATAGAGATGCCATTACACTACTACGTGTAGTCTATAGGCCGCCAACTAGTGGGAAGGATATAGAGGATCAAATTTGCAGAGAAATTATATATAACTTCAAGAAATGTAGAGTAGTGACAATGGGGGACTTCAACTATCCTAATATAGACTGGGATAGTAATAGTGTAAAGGGCAGTGAAGGGGAAGAATTTCCGATGTGTGTTCAGGAGAACTTTCTAGATCAGTACGTTTCCGTCCCAGGGGGGGAGGAGGCATTGCTGGATCTGGTTCTGGGGAATGAGGTGGGTCAAGGGGAGCAAGTGTCAGTAGGGGAACATTTAGGGAACATTGATCATAGTATCATAAGGTTTAGATTAGCTCTGAAAAAGGACAGGGAGCAATCTAGAGTAAAAATACATAATTGGAGATGGAAAATTTCAGTGGGATGAGAATGGATCTGTCCCGGTTAAATTGGAATCAAAGATTGGCAGGCAACACTGTAGTGGAACAATGGGCTGCCTTTAAAGAAGAAATAGTTTGGGTACAGTTGAGGTACATTCCCACTAGGGGGAAAGGTAGGGCAACTAATGTCAGAGCGCCTGGATGATGAAAGAGATAGAGAGTAAATTGAAGCAGAAAAAGAGCGCGTATGACAGATGTCAGATCGAGAATACATCTGAGAATCAGGCTGAATATAGAAAGTACAGAGGGGCAATGAAAAAGAAAATAAGAGGGGTAGAGAGGGTATGAGAATAGAATGGCAGCTATCATTAAAGTTAATCCAAAAGTATTCTATAGGCATATAAATAATAAACGGATAGTAAGTGGAGGGGGGATCACAGTCTAAGGATAAGGGATAAGCCATTTAGGACCAAGATGAGGAGAAACTTCTTCACTCAGAGAATTGTGAAGCTGTGGCATTCTCTACCACAGAAAGTTGTTGAGGCCAGTTCGTTAGATATATTCAAAAGGGAGTTAGATGTGGCCCTTATGGCTAAATGAATCAAGGGATATGGAGAGAAAGCAGGAATGGAGTACTGAAGTTGCATGATCAGCCATGATCATATTGAATGACGGTGCAGGCTCGAAGGGCCGACTGGCCTACTCCTGCACCTATTTTCTATGTTTCTATGGTTTCTATGATTAGGGAACAAAAAGGAGACCTACACAAGGCCGGAGCTATGGCTGAGGTATTAAATGGGTACTTTGCATCTGTCTTCACCAAGGATGAAGATGCTGCTAAAGTCATAGTAAAGGAGGAGGTAGAGGAAATACTGGATGGGATAAACATTGATAAAGATGAGGCACTAGAAAGGCTGGCTGTACTTAAAGTAAATAAGTCACCAGGACCGGATGGGATGCATCCTAGGATGCTGAGGGAAGTAACGGAAGAACTTCTGGAGGTACTGGCCATAATCTTCCAATCCTCTTTAGAAATGGGGATGGTGCCAATGAACTGGAGAATTTCAAATGTTACACCCTTGTTCAAAAAAGGGTGTAAAGGTAAACCCAGCAAATACAGGCTGGTCAGTTTAACCTCAGTAGTGGGGAAGCTTTTATAAACGACAATCAGGGACAAAATTCAGAAACTAGGGTCCTGAACTTAAGGAAAGGTAACTTCGATGGTTTGAGGTGTGAATTAGCTAGAATAGATTGGCAAATGATACTTAAAGGGTTGACGGTGGATAGACAATGGCAAACATTTAAAGATCACATGGATGAACTTCAGCAATTGTACATCCCTGTCTGGAGTAAAAATAAAACGGGAAAGGTGGCTCAACCGTGGCTAACAAAGGAAATTAAGGATAGTGTTAAATCCAAGGAAAAGGCATATAAATTGGCCAGAAAAAATATCAAACCTGAGGACTGGGAGAAATTTAGAATTCAGCAGAGGAGGACAAAGGGTTTAATTAGGAGGGGGAAAATAGAATATGAGAGTAAGCTTGCCAGGAACATAAAAACTGACTGCAAAAGCTTCTATAGATATGTGAAGAGAAGAACGTAGTTCCCTTGCAGTCGGATTCGGATGAATTTATAATGGGGAACAAAGAAATGGCAGACCAATTGAACAAATACTTTGGTTCTGTCTTCACGAAGGAAGACACAAATAACCTTCCGGAAATACTAGGGGACCGAGGGTCTAGTGAGAAGGAGGAACTGAAGGATATCCTTATTAGGCAGGAAATTGTGTTAGTGAAATTGATGGGATTGAAGGCAAATAAATCCCTGGGGCCTGATAGTCTGCATCCCAAGTACTTAAGGAAGTGGCCCTGGAAATACTGTATGCATTGGTGATCATTTTCCAACGGTCTATCGACTCTGGATCAGTTCCTATGGACTGGAGGGTAGCTAATGTAACACCACTTTTTAAAAAGGGAGGGAGAGAGAAAGCGGGTAATTATAGACCGGTTAGCCTGACATCAGTAGTGGGGAAAATGTTGGAATCAATTATTAAGGATGAAATAGCAGCGCATTTGGAAAGCAGTGACAGGATCGGTCCAAGTCAGCATGGATTTATGAAGGGGAAATCATGCTTGACAAATCTTCTGGAATTTTTTGAGGATGTAATGATTAGGGAGAACCAGTGGATGTGGTGTATTTTGACTTTCAATAGGCTTTTGACAAGGTCCCACACAAGAGATTGGTGTGCAAAATCAAAACACATGGTATTGGGGGTAATATACTGATGTGGATAGAGAACTGGTTGGCAGACAGGAAGCAGAGAGTCGGGATAAACGGGTCCTTTTCAGAATGGCAGGCAGTGACTAGTGGAGTGCCGCAGGGCTCAGTGCTCGGACCCCAGCTCTTTACAATATACATCAATGATTTGGATGAAGGAATTGAGTGTAATATCTCCAAGTTTGCAGATGACACTAAACTGGGTGGCGGTGTGAGCTGTGAGGGGGTCGCTAGGAGGCTGCAGGGTGACTTGGACAGGTTAGGTCAGTGGGCAAATGCATGGCAGATGCAGTATAATGTGGATAAATGTGAGGTTATCCACTTTGGGGGCAAAAACGGGAAGACAGAATGTTATCTGAATGGCAGATTAGGAAAAGGGGAGGTGCAACAAGACCTGGGTGTCATGGTTCATCAGTCATTGAAAGTTGGCATACAGGTACAGCAGGCGGTGAAGAAGGCAAATGGTATGTTGGCCTTCATAGCTAGGGGATTTGAGTATAGGAGCAGGGAGGTCTTACTGCAGTTGTACAGGGCCTTAATGAGGCCTCACCTGGAATATTGTGTTCAGTTTTGGTCTCCCAATCTGAGGAAGGATGTTCTTGCTATTGAGGGAGTGCAGCGAAGGTTCACCAGACTGATTCCCGGGATGACAGGACTGACATATAAGGAGAAACTGGATCAACTGGGCCTTTATACACTGGAGTTTAGAAGGATGAGAAGGGATCTCATAGAAACATATAAGATTCTGACAGGACGGGAAAGGTTACATGTGGGTAGAATGTTCCCGATGTTGGGGAAGTCCAGAACCAGGGGACACAGTCTTAGGATAAGGACTGAGATGAGGAGAAACTTCTTCACTCAGAGAGTTGTTAACCTGTGGAATTCCCTGCCGCAGAGAGTTGTTGATGCCAGTTCATTGGATATAATCAAGAGGGAGTTAGATATGGCCCTTGCGGCTAAAGGGATCAAGGGGTGTGGAGAGAAAGCAGGAAATGTAATGAGGGAATGATCAGCCATGATCTTATTGAATGGTGGTGCAGGCTCGAAGAGCCGAATGGCCTTCTCCTGCACCTATTTTCTATGTTTCTCTGTTTCTATGATAAAATTAACAGCCACTTGATTAATTAAGGAAAGCCAGCATGGACTTGTTAAAGACAAATCGTGTTTAATCAACTTGATCGAGTTTCTTGATGAGCTAACAGAGAGGTTTGATGAGGGCAATGTCGTTGACATAGTGTACATGGATTTCCAAAAGGCATTTGATAAAGAGCCACATAATCGACTTGCCAGCAAAGTTGAAGCTCATGGCATAAAAGGGACAGCGGCAGCATGGATACGGAATTGGCTCAGTGACAGGAAACAGAGAGAGTGGTGAACGGTTGTTTTTCGTACTGGAGGAAGGTATACAGTGGTGTTCCCCAGGGGTCGGTACTGGGACCACGGCTTTTCTTGATATGACTTGGATGTAGGTGCACAGGCCACAATTTCAAAATCTGCAGATGAAACAAAACTTGGAAATATAGTGAACAGGGAGGAGGATAGTGATAAACTTCAACAGGACACAGACAGGCTGGTGGAATGGGCGGACACGTGGCAGATGAAATTTAATGCAGAATTTAGTGTGAAATGATACATTTTGGTAGAAAGAATGAGGAGAGGAAATATAAACTAAATAGTACAATCCTAAAGGGGGAGCATGAACAGAGAGACCTGGGGGTATGTGTGCATAAATCGTTGAAGGTGGCAGGGCAGGTTGCGAAAGGCTTATGGGATCCTGGGCTTCATAAATAGAGGTATAGAGTACAATGGCATGGAAATTATGATGAACCTGTATAAAACACTGGTTCGGCCTCAATTGTAGTATTGTGTCCAATTCTGGGCACGACTCTCCAAGGGACCCAAGGGTTCAAAAGCCCAGGTATTATGGAACTCAGCTGATAACATTGAGGTTGTGAATTCTAATACCACCAGGGCAAGTTGTGAAACTGAATGTAATAAATCGGGACATTTTTGGGCTAGTACCAGAAAAATGTCGAAGATTGTTTCTGGATTAACGTAAAACCCAACTGGTCTACCTATGTGCTTCAGGGAATAGACCTTCTCTAGTTTGGCCCACACCTGATTTGTGTCCCACTTTATGCCCGCAGAAGAGAAGGTTAAGCGGAGATTTGATAGAGCTGTTCAAAACCATGAAGGATGTTGATCAAGTAATTAAGGAGAAACTGTTTCCAGTGGCAGAAGGGTGGGTAATGACCGGGCACAGATTTAAGGTGATTGGCAAAAGAACCAGTGGAGACATGAGGAACATTTTTTTTATGCAGAGTGGTCAGGATCTGTAATGCGGTACCTGAAAGGGTGGTGGAAGTAGATTCAACAGATTTTAACAGTAATTTTTGAAAGAGAATTGGATAAATATTTGAACAAAAAAAATTCCCAAGTCCATCGAGAGTATGTGATTGGATTAATTGGATTGCTCTAACAAAGGGGTAGCACAGGTATGATCGGAAAAATGTGCTGTGTCATTCTATAACTCTATAAAATAGAAAATAAATTGAGATGCGAAGAGAATGAATAATGGCTCCAAACCCTTACTTTTAAGAAAGCAGGCACTGTGTCCTTATAGAAACATAGAAACATAGAAATTTACAGCGCAGAAGGAGGCCACTTCAGCCCACTGTGTCCGCTCCGGCCAACAAAGAGCCGCACGGCCCTTGGTCAGCAGCCCTAAAGGTTACATATAAACCTATGAACAATGACGGAAAGGCAAAGAGCACCCAGCCCAACCAGTCCGCCTCACACAACTGTGGTGTTCCTGCACCCGTACTACAAACTCACACAAGGCATGCACTGCAGACACAGTCGCTACGTGACCTTAACCTTTATTCCCAGGACCAAGGAGTGCTGACCCTGGGTGGGACCTCCTCTTTTATACCTGGAAATCCAGATGAGGAGTGTCTCCCACAAGTTCACCCCCTGTGGTCAGGGTGTGCATTTCTAGGGTATAAGTACAGTGTACAGGAGTTGCATGAAGGTTACAGTTACATGAAGATTACCGTTGCATGATAGTTACATACATGACATCACCTCCCCCCTTACGTCTTTTTGTGTCAAAGGTTAAGTCTGTCAGGTGGTCGACGCTCTCTCGTGGAGCGCCGCAGTTGTGGCTCTGGTGGCTGAGCCTCGGCATACGTCTCTGTCACCTGAGGTGATTCTAGCCTGTCCGGGCTGGCCGCAGGGACTGTGCATGTTGTGGATTGTCCTCGTTGCTCGTCCACTGGCAGTGGTGTGGGTGACATCTCATGCTCTTCTTCAGGTTCCTCCGTGTCTATGCTGCACCTTTTCTTTACTTGATTCAAGTGTTTGTGACATATCTGCCCATTGTTTAGCCTGACCACTATGACCCTATTCTCTTCTTTGCCAATTATGGTGCCCTCAAGCCACTTGGGTCCCAAATCATGGTTAAGAACAAATACCGGGTCATCCATTTCTATACACCTCCCCCTTGAGTTTCGATCATGGAGCTCGGTTTGGGACTGGCGCTTGCCCTCAACAATGTCTGCCAGGGCTGGGTGAATGAAGGACAGCCGCGTTTTAAGCGTGCATTTCATGAGGAGTTCCGCTGGCGGGACTCCTGTGAGCGAGTGTGGGCGGGACCTGTAGGCCAGCAGGAGGCGCGATAGGCGGTATTGAAGGGAGGGTCCTTGGATGTGTAGCATACCCTGTTTTATGACTTGGACCGCACGTTCTGCCTGGCCATTGGAAGCCGGCTTGAAAGGCGCTGTCCGGACGTGTTTGATACCATTGCCCGACATAAACTCCTGGGATTCATGGCTGGTGAAACATGGGCCATTGTCGCTGACCAGGATGTCCGGCAAGCCGTGGGTCACGACAACCGTATGCAGACACTCCACGGTGATGGATGTCGTGCACGAGTTTAATATGATGCACTCGATCCATTTCGAGTATGCATCGACAACGATCAGGAACATTTTTCCCATGAACGGGCCTGCATAGTCGATGTGAATATGTGACCATGGCCTGGTGGACCAGTGCCACGGGCTGAGTGGGGCCTCCCTGGGGGCATTGCCCAGCTGGGCACACGTCGTGCACCTGCGAACCCAGTGTTCCAGGTCTGAGTCAATCCCCTGCCACCATACATGTGACTGGGCAATGGCCTTCATTAACACGATGCCAGGGTGCTCGCTGTGGAGTTCCCTGATGAATGCTTCCCTTCCCTTCTGGGGCATGACTACCTGGCTGCCTCATAGCAGGAGTCGGCTTGGATGGAGAGCTCGTCCATCCGTCTCTGAAATGGTCTGACTTCCTCGGGGCACGCCCCGTGTGCGGGCGCCCAATCCCCAGTCAGGACACATTTCTTTATCATGGACAGGAGGGGGTCCCTGTTGGTCCAGAGTTTGATCTGGCGGGTTGTGATGGGGGAGCCTGCGGTGTCAAAAGCCTCAACGGCCTTGACCATCCCAGCGCTTTGCTCCGCTGCCCCCTCGGTGGTGGTCAGTGGGAGCCTGCTGAGCGCGTCAGCGCAATTTTCGTGTGCCTGGCCAGTGCCGTATGGTGTAGTCATACGCAGCCAGTGTGAGAGCCCATCGCTGTATGCGAGCTGACGCATTGGCATTGACGCATTGGACAACAGGGATGTTAATGGCTTGTGGGCCGTCTCTAGCTCGAACTGTCTACTGAAAAGGTACTGGTGCATCTTTTTCACACCGTAAACACAAGCGAGTGCTTCCTTTTCGAACATGACGTATCCACGCTAGAGGCATAAGCCACCGGTTGGAGTCGGCCGTCATCATTGCCCTGCTGCAATACACACCCAACCCTGTATGTGATGCATCGCACGTTAAAACCAGTTTTTTACAGGGGTCATACAAAGTCAACAGTTTGTTAGAACACAGCAGGTTCCTCACCTTATTGAAAGCCCATTCTTGACAGTGCCCCCAAAGCCATTCACAACCTTTACGCAGGAGCATGTGTAACGGCTCCAGCAATGTGCTTAAGTTCGGCAGAAAGTTCCCGAAATAGTTCAAAAGTCCCAGGAATGATCGCAACTCCGACGTGTTGCCGGGCCTGGGCGCCCGGCGAATCGCCTCAGTTTTTGATTCAGTGGGCCGGATCCCGTCTGCGGCAACCCTCCTGCCCAGGAACTCGACCTCTGGGGCCAAAAACATGCACTTGCCTTTTTCAGCCGCAAGCCGACCCGGTCCAGTCGGCGTAACACCTCCTCCAGGTTGTGGAGGTGTTCCTCGGTGTCTCGACCCGTTATAAGGATGTCGTCTTGGAATACGATTGTTCCAGGAATGGATTTGAGCAAACTTTCAATGTTCCGCTGAAAGATGGCTGCCGCCGAACGAATGCCAAACGGATACCTGTTGTAAACAAATAATCCTTTGTGCGTCGTGATGGTGGTCAGAAGCTTGGATTCTTCAGCCAGTTCCTGAGTCATGTAGGCCGAAGTGAGGTCCAGCTTCGTGAACAGCTTGCCACCTGCCAGCGTGGCAAAGAGGTCCTCCGCTCTCGGGAGTGGGTATTGGTCTTGCAGCGATACTCGGTTGATGGTGGCTTTGTCGTCGCCACAAATCCTGACCGAGCCATCTGGACAGGAACGATCTGGACATCTGGACAGCTGCTCACAAAGCTGGACCTCACTTCGGCCTACATGACTCAGGAACTGGCTGAAGAATCCAAGCTTCTGACCACCATCACGACGCACAAAGGATTATTTGTTTACAACAGGTGTCTGTTTGGCATTCGTTCGGCGGCAGCCATCTTTCAGCGGAACATTGAAAGCTTGCTCAAGTCTATTCCTGGAACAATCGTATTCCAAGACGACATCCTTATAACGGGTCGAGACACCGAGGAACACCTTCACAACCTGGAGGAGGTGCTACGCCGACTGGACCGATGGGACAGGAACGATGGGACTTGCTCAGTCGCTGAATTCAACGGCCGAAATTATTTCTGAGCAGCCTGTCCAATTCACTTTCAATTTTCTCACGCATCACATACGGCACCGCTCTGGCTTTGTGGTGCACTGGTCTGGCGTCCGGAGTGATGCTTATCACTACTTTAGTGCCCTTGAACGTTCCGACACCGGATTGAAACAGTGACCCGAATTCTTATAGGACCTGTAAGCATGAACTTCGCTCCACAGATGAAATGGCATGCACATCCCCCCATTTCCAATTCATCTCAGCTAGCCAACTCCTCCCCAAAAGCGCAGGGCCATTTCCCGGGACGATCCAGAGTGGCAGCCGGTTCTGTGATCCATTATGTATTACCACCAAGTTTGCACTGCCTAGCACTGGGATGATCTCTTTGGTGTACGTATGTAGCTGCGTCTCAATGCGTTCCAGTTTGGGCCTGCTAGCTCTGTGTGGCCATAGTCTCTCCAATTGTTGGGCGCTCATAAGTGACTGGCTAGCTCCCGTATCAAGCTCCATGCGCACCGGGATGCCATTCAATAAAACTTTCATCATCATGGGTGGCATTTTAGTGTATGAACTGTGGACGTCGCCACGTGAACCCGCTGAACGTCAGCATCCATGCCTTTTCCCCAGGCATCATCCTGCATTGCAGACCCCTCGTCTGGTTCCTCTGTCTTGCAGATTAGCCTTGACACAGCCTTTTTGTACATCCTGGCCATGTGTCCACTGACGTTACAAATCCTACAGGTATATTTCTGGAACCTGCAGCTTTTTGCAGTATGTCTGCCCCCGCAAATCCAGCATGAGCTGAGATTGTTGTTAACAAAGGGACTGTTGCCAGGCATTCCTCTCTGATTGCCCATTTGGTTCTTTCTAAGCACTCTGATGGTGGGTGTCAATGGTCCCATCGTGGGATGCATTGTTCCTCGTGATGACGTGAATTGCCGATCCCCTTTCCATTGTCCCTGTTGCCCACCCTAGAGCCTGTTTCTGCCTGGGCGATTTTGAAATGCCATTGCGTGCTTGCGGAGTCCCTAGCCGCGTTCACAATGTTAACTCCCTGATTCATCGCCACATTGGGACCAGGGCTGCGTGCGTAAATTAGCTTGGTCTCCTCTTCCCCTGCCATGAAGGTCTGAGCTATCAAGTCCTTGGCCTCTATGAGCTTCCTGAAAATCCCAGCATGATTAATGCCCTCAATGAAAAAGTCCCTTAACATCTCCCCCCTGCAGGCGTCTGTGAACTTACAGAGACTGGCCAAGCGCCGCAGGTCCGCAACGAAGTCCGAGACATTTTGTCCCTCCCGACGCCGGTGAGAGTAGAACCGGTGCCAGGCCATGTGTATGCTACTCGCCGGCTTGAGATGCTCACTGATCAGCTGGCTGAGCTCTTCAAAGGACTTGTCCGCTGGCTTTTGGGGTGCGAGCAGGTCTTTCATCAACGCATACGTCTGTGGTCCGCAGCTGGTCAGTAGATGCGCCCTCCGCTTGTCAGCCGCTATCACTCCCAGGCAGTCCTTCGTGACAAAGCTCTGCTGGAGTCTTTCCACGAAGTCGTCCCAGTCCTCACCCACACAGTAACGTTCCTCTGTGCCACCGATGGCTATCCCCATGGTTCGGTGACTCCCGTTTCTCGTTGCCAAATGTGGTGCCCTGCACCGTACTACAAACTCACACGAGGCATGTACTGCAGACACAGTCACTACGTGACCTTAACCTTTATTCCCAGTACCAAGAAGTGCTGACCCTGGGTGGGACCTCCCCTTTTATACCTGGAAACCCAGGTGAGGAGTGTCTCCCACAAGTTCACCCCCTGTGGTCAGGGTATGCATTTCTAGGGTATAAGTGTACAGGAGTTGCATGAAGGTTACAGTTACATGAAGATTACCGTTGCATGATGGTTACATACATGACAACAACAGCGACACCCCTTATACTGAAACATTCTATACTCCACCCCAACCGGAGCCATATTGGGAGAAGCAAAAAACAAATAAAAACCTCGGCCAATTTAGGGAGAAAACATCTGGGAAAATTCCTCTCCAACCCATGCAGGTGATCGACACTAGTCCAGGAGATCACCCTGGCCATATTCTATACCCTGCAGTACTTACCATTATAAGGGGATAGAGGGACTTGCGAGAAGGGGGAACTGAAGGAAATCCTTATTAGTCAGGAAATTGTGTTAGGGAAATTGATGGGACTGAAGGCTGATAAATCCCCGGGGCCTGATAGTTTGCATCCCAGAGTACTTAAGGAAGTGGCCCTAGAAATAGTGGATGCAGTCTATCGACTCTGGATCAGTTCCTATGGACTGGAGGGTAGCTAATGTAACACCACTTTTTAAAAAAGGAGGGAGAGAGAAAACAAGGAATTATAGGCTGGTTAGCCTGACATCGGTAGTGGGGAAAATGTTGGAATCAATTATTAAAGATGTAATAGCAGCGCATTTGGAAAGCAGTGACAGGATTGGTCCAAGTCAGCATGGATTTATGAAAGGGAAATCATGCTTGACAAATCTTCTAGAATTTTTTGAGGATATAACTAGTAGAGTGGACAAGGGAGAACCAGTGGATGTGATGTATTTGGACTTTCAAAAGGCTTTTGACAAGGTACCACACAAGAGATTAGTGTGCAAAATTAAAGCACATGGTATTGGGGGTAATGTATTGATGTGGATAGAGAATTGGTTGGCAGACAGGAAGCAAAGAGTAGGAATAAACGGGTCCTTTTCATAATGGCAGGCAGTGACTAGTGGGGTACCGCAAGGTTCAGTGCTGGGACCCCAGCTATTTACAATATGCATTAATGATTTAGACAAAGGAATTGAATGCAATATCTCCAAATTTGCAGATGACACTAACCTGGGTGGCAGTAGTGTGAGCTGTGAGGAGGATGCTAAGAGGCTGCAGAGTGACTTGGACAGGTTAGGTGAGTGGAAAAATGCATGGCAGATGCAGTATAATGTAGATAAATATGAGGTTATCCACTTTGGTGGCAAAAACAGGAAGGCAGAATATTATCTGAATGGTGACAGATTTGGAAAAGGGGAGGTGCAACGAGACCTGGGTTTCATGGTACATCAATCATTGAAAGTTGGCATGCAGGTAAAGCAGGCAGTGAAGAAGATAACTGATATTTTGGCCTTCATAGCAAGTGAAATTGAGTATAGGAGCAGGGAGGTCTTACTGCAGTTGTACAGGCCCTTGGTGAGGCCACATCTTGAATATTGTGTATAGTTTTGGTCTCCTAATCTGAGGAAGGGCATTCTTGCTATTGAGGGAGTGCAGCGAAGGTTCACCAGACTGATTCCCGGGATGGCAGGACTGACATATGAAGAAAGATTGGATTGACTAGGCTTATGTTCACTGGAATTTAGAAGAATGAGAGGGGATCTCATAGAAACATATAAAATTCTGACAGGATTGGACAGGTTAGATGCAGGAAGAATGTTCCCGATGTTGGGGAAGTCCAGAACCAAGGGTCACAGTCGACGGATAAGGAATAAGCTATTTACGACCGCGATGAGGAGGAACTTCTTCACTCAGAGAATTGTGAACCTGTGGAACTCTCTACCACAAAAAGTTGTTGAGGCCAATTCGTTAGATATATTCAAAATGGAGTTAGATGTGGCCCTTACAGCTAAAGGGATCAAGGGGTAAGGAGAGAAAGCAGGAATGGGGTACTGAAGTTGCATGATCAGCCATGATCATATTGAATGGTGGTGCAGGCTCGAAGGGCCGAACGGCCTACTCCTGCAGCTATTTTTTATGTTGCTATGTTTCTATGTTTCTATATCTGCGCCATCCAACAAAAGGTCATCCAGTCTAATCCCAATTATCAGCTCTAGGTCCGTAACCCTGCAGGTTACTGCACTTTAAGTGCCCATCCAACCATCTCTTAAGTGGTGACAGTTCCTGCAGCCACCACTCTTTCAGGCAGCAAGTTCCAGATCCCCACAACCCTCTGTGTAAAGAAGCGCCCCCCCACTCTAATACCCTCTAAACCTTCCACCAACCACCTTAAAACTATGCCCACTCGTAATAAACCCCTCCACCAATGGAAATAGACTCTTACTATCCACTATATCCAGGCACCTTCATATTTTGTACATCTAAATGAGGTTTCCTCTCAACCTCCTCTGTTCCAATGAGAACAAACTCAGCCTATCCAATCTGTCCTCATAACTAAGATTGTCCATTCCAGGCAGCATCCTAGTAAATCTCCTCTGCACCCTCTCCCATGCAAATAATACGGCGACCAGTACTGCACGCAGACTCCAGCTGTGGCCTAACCAAAGTATTATATAATTTAAGCATAATCTCCCTGCTCTTATATTCTATGCCTCGGCCAATAAAGGCAAGCATTCCGTATGCCTTCTTAACCACCTTATCCACCTAGCCTGCTACTTTCAGGGATCTGTGGACAAGCACTCCAAAGTCCCTTTGTTCATCTACACTATTAAATGGCCTACCGCTTAATGTGTTTACCCTTTTCTTATTAGCCCTCCCAAAGTGCATCACTTCGCACTTCTCTGAATTAAATTCCATTTGCCACTGCTCTGCCCACCTGACCAGGAGATTGATATCCTCCTGCAGCCCATGACTTTCCTCTTCATTATCAACCACACAGCCAATTTTAGTGTCGTCTGCAAATTTCTTAATCATACTCCCTATATTCAAATCTAAATCATTGATATATACCACAAAAAGCAAGGGACCCAGTACTGAGCCCTGCAGAACCCCACTGGAAACATCCTTCCAGTCACAAAAACATCCATCAATCATTACCCTTTGCTTCCTACCTCCAAGCCAAATTTGGATCCGACTTGCCACTTTGCTCTGGATCCCATGGACTTTATAGGCCAGCATGGAGCAGCACTGTGGTGGGGTTAGGGTCGATCTCAATGAGGTTTGAGCATTTGAACTGATTATGGTGCAGCATCAGTCGATGTGTCGGGAACCAGGGACTTTGTAATAATAGACTGCGGCTTTGTAAATATAACCTCTGCAGATTCACTTTGTTTTAAAACAGAACATTTAGACTTCGCTCATTCCTAACCCTCTCCAGGAAAAAGAAAATAAGCAAAAACTCTGAAACATGGTATTTGTGCAAATTGTCATTGCAAAATAGTGAAACCTTCAATTCACAACTTCTGCTTTTCCATTGGTAGACTTTCCTCACAGCGCCTAGATACAGCATTCTGATTTGCTGGAAAGCCAATCTGAGCCAATCACGGGTAGTGTGGCAGAGACGTTGCATGTCACAATTGTGATCCCTGAGCAGTGACACAGGAAGTAGACAGACATGAGTTGAGCACATTTGCACTATCTCTAAGAGGAAAGTCATGGACTGCAGAAGAATATCAATCTACTGGTCAGGTGGGCAGAGCAGTGGCAAATGGAATTTAATTTGGAGAAGTGTGAGCTAATGCACTTGGGGAGGGATAATAAGGAAAGGGTAAACACATGAAAATGCTTGGCCACTTAAAAGTGTAGATGAACAAAGGGGCCTTGAAGTGCTTGTCCACAGATTCCTGAAAGTAGCAGGCCAGGTGGATAAGGTGGTTGGGAAGGCAAACAGAATGCTTTCCTTTATTGGCCGAGGTATAGAATACAAGAGCAGGGAGGTTATGCTTAAATTGTATAATACTCTGGTTAGGCCACAGCTGGAGTACTGCGTGCAGTTCTGGTCGCTGTATTATAGGAAGGACATAATTGCACTAGAGAAGGTGCAGAGAAGATTTACTAGAATGCTACTTGGAATGGAGAATCTTGGCTATGAGGACAGATTGGATAGGCTGGGTTTGTTCTCATTGGAACAGAGGAGGCTGAGAGGAGACCTCATTGAAGTGTAGAAAATTTTGAGGGGCCTATTTCCCTTGGTGGACAGGTCAATTTCGAGGGGGCATAATTTTAAGGTGGTTGCTGGAAGGTTCAGAGGGGATTTGAGGGGAAACTTCTTCATGCAGAGGGTTGTGGAGATCGGAAACTCACTGCCTGGAAGAGTGGATACAGAAACCCTCACCACATTTAAAAGGTGCTTGGATGGGCACTTGAAGAGCCGTAACCTGCAGGGTTCCGGACCTAGAGCTGGTAAGTGTGATTAGACTGGATAACCTCTTCTTGGCTGCTGCACACAAGATGGTAAGTACTGCAGGGAATCGAATTTGGCCAAGGTGATCTCCTGGACTAGTTTTGATCATCTGTATGGGTCAGAGAGGAATTTTCCCAGATTCTTTTCCCCAATTGGCCTGGGTTTTTATCTGTTGTTTTGTCTCTCCCAGGAGATCGCATGGCTCCGGGTGGGGTGGAGTGTAGAATGTTTCAGTGTAAGGGTATCACAGTTGTGTGGGTCGGACTAGTTGGGCCAAATGCTCTTTACCTTTCCGCCATTGTTCATTGTTCATAGGTTTATATGTAACCTTCATATGTAACTTTCTATGTTTCTATGTTTCTATGAATCAAGGGACATGGGGGCAGTGCAGGAAAGTGGAGTTGAGGTCGATGATCAACCATGAACTCATTGAATGGCGGAGCAGGCCTGAGGGGCCGAATGGCCTTCTCTTCTCTTCATTCTTAAATTCTTATGCGTTAAAAATGCCAATTGCACTTTGCTTTACAATCTGTGGCCATTTTGGGGCCTTCCCACCTGTAGGCCTATCGGATGTCTCCTCCTCGCCAGGTTTTACATGGGGGATCCAGCATGCCTATGGTAATATGGTGTGGTCCCTTTCCCAGCCCCTTTTGCCTATCTTAACGAAGCACCCACCTGCTTTAAGCAGGAGGCTCAGCCTCCTGTTCCAAGCCTGACTGGAAGATAGAGCGCGGCCTAAAATCAGCGGCAGTCTCCTGGAACTGAATACCACCAGATTTCCCACTCTCTCCCACTCTCAAAGTGCCCCAGGACTACAGAAGCCCAGTGATTATGGAACTGGGCTGAGAACAATGAGGTTGCAAATTCAAATCCCACCAGGGCAACTTGTGAAATTGAATGTAATAAATGTTGGGGCTGCACCAGAAAAATGACCAAGATCATTTCTGCATTAACGTAAAACCCAACTGGTCTACCAATGTGCTTCTCTGGTTTGGCCTACACCTGATTTGTGTCCCACTTTATGCCCGCAGGAGAACTTAGGAAGGGCAATGCCAGATACATAACAAGAACAAAGGTTCAAATGGGACAGAAAGAAGCTCACGACAATTGTAAGGTCCATAATACAGTAGAGAACCAAACTGAATATAGAAAGTACAGAGGAAATCTAAAATAGGGAATAAGAAGGGCAATCATCATCATTATCATCATCATAGGCAGTCCCTTGGAATCGAGGAAGACTTGCTTCCACTCTTAAAATGAGTCCTTAGGTGGCTGAATAGTCCAATACGAGAACCACAGTCCCTGTCACAGGTGGGACAGATAGTCGTTGAAGGAAAGGGTGAGTGGGACTGGTTTGCCGCACGCTCTTTCCGCTGTCTACACTTGATTTCTGCATGCTCTCAGCAATGAGACTCGAGGTGCTCAGCGCCCTCCCGGATGCACTTCCCCCACTTAGGGCGGTCTTTGGCCAGGGACTCCCAGGTGTCAGTGGGGATGTTTCACTTTATCAGGGAGGCTTTGAGGGTGTCCTTGTAATGTTTCCTCTGCCCACTTTTGGCTCGTTTGCCATGAAGGACTTCCGCGTAGAGTGCTTGCTTTGGGAGTCTCGTGTCTGGACTATGTGGCCTGCCCAGCGGAGCTGATCAAGTGTGGTCAGTGCTTCAATGCTGGGGATGTTGGCCTGGTCGAGGACACTAATGTTGGTGCATCTGTCCTCTCAAAGAGAGCGTATGCGAATCGGTTAGCGGCCAATATGAAACAGATAAACCCATGGATATTCAAAGGAAGGGTGGGGCTGATCAGGAACAAAAAAGAAAATCTTCTTGTTGAGGCATCGCCGAGGTAATAAATGAATACTTTCCATCGAGAGAAGAGGATGCTGCCAATGTAGCAGTAAAGGAGGCAGCAGCGATATTGGATAGGACAGAAATAGATAAAGAGGAGGTACTTAAAGGTTAGCAGTGTTCAAAGTAGAGAGGTCACCCGGTCCGGACGGGATGTATCTCAGGTTGTTGAGGGGAGTGCTGGTGGAAACTGCGGAGGCACTGGCCACAATTTTCCAATCCTCATATCATAGAATCATAGAAATTTACTGCACGGAAGGAGGCCATTTGGCCCATCATGGTCATGCTGGCCAACAAGAGGCTATCCAGCTTATCCCACTTTCCAGCTCTTGGTCCATAGCCCTGCAGGTTACGGTGCTTCAAGTGCACATCCAAGTACTTTTTAAATGTGGTGAGAGTTTCTGCCTCTAGCACCCTTTCAGGCAGTGAGTTGCAGACCCCCACCACCCTCTGGGTAAAGACATTTCCCCTCATATCTCATCTAAACCTCCCCCCAATTACTTTAAATCTATGCCACCTGGTTGTTGACCCCTCTGCCAAGGGAAACAGGTCTTGCCTATCCACTCTATCCAGGTCCCTCATAATTTTATACACCTCAATCAGGTCTCCGCTCAGCCTCCTCTGTTGCAAAGAAAACAGACACAGCATCTCCAATCTTTCCTCATAGTCAAAATTCTCCAGTCCAGGCAACATTCTTGTCAATCTCCTCTGCACCCTTTCCAGTGCAATCACATCTTTCCTGTAAAGTGGTGACCAGAACTGCACGCAGTACTCCAGCTGCGACCTAATCAGTGTTTTATACAGCTCAAGCATAACGTTCTTGCTCTTGTATTCCATGCCTCAACGAATAAAGGCAAGTATTCTGTATGCCTTCTTAACCATCTTATCTACCTGGCCTGCTGCCTTCAGGGATCTGTGGACCTGCACTCCCAGGACTCTTTGTTCCTCTGCACTTTTCAGTGTCGTACAATTTAATGTGTATTACCTTACCTTGTTAGACCTCCCCAAATGCATTACCTCACACATCCGGATTGAATTCCATTTGCCACTGTTCTACCCACCTGACCAGTACATTGATATCTTCCTGCAATCTGCAGCTTTCTTCTTCATTATCAACCACACAGCCTATTTTAGTGTCATCTGCAAACTTCTTAATCATACCCCAACATTTAAGTCCAAGTCATTGATGTATACCACAAAAGGCAAGGGACCCAGCACTGAGCCCTGCAGAACCCCACTGGATACAGCCTTCCAGTCACAAAAACACTCATCAATCATTACCCTTTGCTTCCTGCCTCTGAGCCAATTTTGGATTCAATTTGCCACTTTCCCTGGATCCCATGGGCTTTTACTTTCATGACCAGTCTGCCATGTGGGACCTTATCAGAAGCTTTGCTAAAATCCATATACACTACATCAAACGCACTGCCCTCATTGACCCTCCTGGTTACCTCCTCGAAAAATTCAATCAAGTTACTCAGACCTGACCCACCCTTAACATCCATGCTGACTGTCCCTGATTAATCCATGTCTTTCAAAATAAAGATTTATCCTGTCCCTCAGGATTTTTTCCAATAATTTTCCCACCATTGAGGTTAGGCTGACTGGCCTGTAATTACTCGGTCTATCCCTTTCTCCCTTTTTAAACAAAGGTACAACATTAGCAGTCGTCCAGTCCTCTGGCACCACACCTGTAGCCAGAGAGGATTGGAAAATGATGGTTAGAGCCTCTGCTATTTCCTCTTTTGCTTCTCTTAACAGCCTGGGATACATTTCATCCAGGCCTGGTGATTTATCCACTTTCAAAGGTGCTAAGCCCCTTAATAATTACTCTCTCACTATGTTTATCTTGTCTAATATTTCACACTCCTCCTCCCTCATTACAAAGTCTGCATCACCCCTCTCTTTTGTGAAAACAGATGCAAACTATTCATTAACAGTCCTAACCACGTCTTCTGCCTCCACACACAGATTTAATTTACCGCTTCTAATAGGCCCCACTCTTTCTCTGATCAAGTGTATTTAAATGGGTACAAAAGCCAATTGGTGTCATGTAAACATTTAGTGAGTTATTCAAATCTTAATTACTATTCAGGGAGAAGATCAGATCTCTCAATTAATTTTCTTGCAAATCGCCTGTCCAACTCCCTCTTAAAACCACAGGCTGTACCATCTATGTACTGTACTAGGAAAGCTACGTAGTGACTATCACAAGTCTCTCTTACCTCTCTGCTTGGGGGAACTGGAACCTTCTCTTCCCTGTGGTTGCCTTTCTGTAAAAAGTTTCAATCATTTTCAGTTATTTAGTTGTCTGAATAAACCTAACATGTGACAGGCAGAACTTATCACATTTGTATAAACACAAAATGGAGTCTTTCACACTCGAGCTCTGTGTCACTGTGATTGGAATATAATCTCTGATCAGAGGAGCATTGAGCATCCTTTGCACTTTGTTTATCTCATAAACTTACATCAAAGATTGCTCACCAGTTCCGAATATCACAAAGCAGAATATTCCTTAATGTCCAGTCTCCCAAAATAATCTTTTTATGTTTCAATATTGGTTTGAGGAGGCCACACCCCCACAGAGCAGCAGGACCCAGGTCTGGGACTGAGGATCCTGGGATTAAAGGTCAGACAGATCAGGGACAGTGTTGGACGCACGGCTGATATTGGGCTCTGAAGGTTAGATTGGAATTGACAAAGTCCACATTCTCATTTGGAAAGATCTGTTGCCGTGCCTGCTGGTTGTCTCAGACAGACCTGCTCACTGACAGTAGCATTTGCACACTCTGTAATCATTCTGATTCAAATTCAGGACAAAATAGCTCCAGCCCCTTTAAGCTTGCAGAGGAATCTCAACGTCCTTGAATTCCCTCCCTAACAGCAATGTGAGAGCACCTCCACCACATGGGCTGCAGGAGGTCAAGATGAAGGCTCATCACTCCCTTCTGAAGGGAAACTAGTAATGGGCAATAAATGCTGGCCCTGCCAGCGATGCCCACATCCCGAGAATTAATAAAAACACAATTAGTGCAAGGTCAGCCAGCGTGCTCTGTGTGGTGAATTCCTAAACCCTTTCTTTATGTGAGGATTTACTGAAGCTCGAACCCAGCGAGCTGCCCTCAATACACTTTGTCCATGATGATTTATGTAACATATTATTCAGAAAACTTTACAGGGCCCAAGTTCCCAGGGTTCCGTAACTCGAGCGGCAAGCGCTGTGGAACCGATCTCCATTGGTTCTGGCGGTTTCCTCTCTGCCTTGTACGGGCTGTGTCTGCAGACATATGATGGCAAGTGGTTACAGATTGGGGTGGCATCGCCCTATGTCAGGACGTCTCCATTCTTTTCAATGATCCACTTTATCGGGTAGATGTCAGTGATGTAGCTATACAGGAACAGTAAAACAGGCTGCCGATTCCCTATTATCTGTTTTATTTGAGGTGGAGATAGACAGATTTTTGAAAGATACGGGAGTGAACGGTTATGGGAAGCGGGCAGGGAAGTGGAGCTGAGCCCAAGATCAGATCAGCGATAATCTTATAGAATGGTGGAACAGGCTCGAGGGGCTGAATGGCCTACACCTACTCCTATTTTCTATGTTCCTATGTTCCTACAATATCGTACAATGTCAGGATCTACCCCATTGTATTATTCATAGAATCATAGAAATTTACAGCACGGAAGGGGGCCATTTTGGCTCATCGTGTCCGCGCTGGCCGACCAAGAGCTATCCAGCCTAACGCCACTTTGTGTCTCTTGGTCCGTAGCCCTGCAGGTTATGGCACTTCAAATGCACAACCAAGTATTTTTTAAATGTGGTGAGGTTTTCTGCCTCCACCAACTTCCAGGCAGTGAGTTCCAGACCCCCACCACCCTCTGGGTGAATACAATTCACCTCATATCTCCTCTATAACTCCCCAAAATTATTTTAAATCTATGCCCCTTGGTTGTTGACCCCTCTGCCAAGGGAAACATTGCCTTCCTATCCACTCTATCCAAGCTTTAACAATCATATTTCCCCCCAACCTCCTCTGTTGCAAAGAAAGCAGACCCAGCATCTCCAATCTTTCCTCATAGTCGTCAAAATTCTCCAGTCCAGGCAACATTCTTGTCAATCTCCTCTGCACCCTTTCCAGTGCAATCACATATTTCCTGTAAGGTGGTGACCAGAACTGCACGCAGTACTCCAGCTGCGGCCTAACCAGTGTTTTATACAGTTCAAACATAACGCTCTTGCTCTTGTATTCCATGCCTCAACTAATAAATGCAAGTATCCCGTATGCCTTCTTAACCACCTTATCTACCTGGCCTGCTACCTTCAGGTATCTATGGACACCAAGGTCCCTTTGTTCCTCTACACTTTTCAGTGCCGTACATTTAATGTGTATTCCCTTACCTTGTTAGACCTCCCCAAATGCATTACCTCACATTTATTGTGATTGAATTCCATTTGCCATTGTTCTGCCCACCTGACCAGTACATTGATATCTTCCTGCAATCCGCAGCTTTCTCCTTCATTATCAACCACACAGCCTATTTTAGTGTCATCTGCAAACTTCTTAATCATATCCCCAACATTCAAGTCCAAGTCATTGATATATACCACAAAAAGCAAGGGACCCAGCAGTGAGCCCTGCGGAACACCACTGGATACAGCCTTCCAGTCACAAAAACACCCATCAATCATTACCCTTTGCTTCCTGCCTCTGAGCCAATTTTGGATCCAATTTGCCACTTTCCCTGGATCCCATGGGCTTTTACTTTCATGACCAGTCTGCCATGTGGGACCTTATCAAAAGCTTTGCTAAAATCCATATACACTACATCAAACGCACTGCCCTCATTGACCATCCTGGTTACCTCCTCGAAAAATTCAATCAAGTTACTCAGACCTGACCCACCCTTAACGTCCATGCTGACTGTCCCTGATTAATCCATGTCTTTCAAAATAAAGATTTATCCTGTCCCTCAGGATTTTTTCCAATAATTTTCCCACCATTGAGGTTAGGCTAACTAGCCTGTAATTACTCGGTCTATCCCTTTCTCCCTTTTTAAACAAAGGTACAATGTTAGCAGTCGCCCAGTCCTCTGGCACCACACCTGTAGCCAGAGAGGATTGGAAAATGATGGTTAGAGCCTCTGCTATTTCCTTTTTTGCTTCTCTTAACAGCCTGGGATACATTTCATCCAGGCCTGGTGATTTATCCACTTTCAAAGGTGTTAAGCCCCTTAATAATTACTCTCTCACTATGTTTATCTTGTCTAATATTTCACACTCCTCCTCCCTCATTACAAAGTCTGCATCACCCCTCTCTTTTGTGAAAACAGATGCAAACTATTCATTAACAGTCCTAACCACGTCTTCTGCCTCCACACACAGATTTAATTTACCGTTTCTAATAGGCCCCACTCTTTCTCTGATCAAGTGTATTTAAATGGGTACAAAAGCCAATTGGTGTCAAGTAAACATTTAGTGAGTTATTCAAAACTTAATTACTATTCAGGGAGAAGATCAGATCTCTCAATTAATTTTCTTGCAAATCGCCTGTCCAACTCCCTCTTAAAACCACATGCTGTACCATCTATGTACTGTACTAGGAAAGCTACGTAGTGACTATCACAGGTCTCTCTTACCTCTCTGCTTGGGGTAACTGGAACCTTCTCTTCCCTGTGGTTGCCTTTCTGTAAAAAGTTTCAATCATTTTCCGTTATTTAGTTGTGTGAATAAACCTAACATGTGACAGGCAGAACTTATCACATTTGTATAAACACAAAATGGAGTCTTTCACACTCGAGCTCTGTGTCACTGCGATTGGAATATAACCTCTGATCAGAGGAGCATTGAGCATCCTTTGCACTTTGTTTATCGCATAAACTTACATCAAAGATTGTTCGTCCATTCCGAATATCACAAAGCAGAATATTAATTAATGTCCAGTCTCCAAAAATAACCTTTTTATATTTCAATATTGGTTTGAGGAGGCCACAGCCCCACAGAGCAGCAGAATCCAGGACTGGGACTGAGAATCCTGGGATTAAAGGTCGGACGGATCAAGGGGCAGTGTTGGACGGACGGCTGATATTGGGCTCTGAAGGTTAGATCGGAAATCACAAACTCCACATTCTCATTTGGAAAGGACATAGTCAGGCTTGGTAAATGGGTAAACATTTGGCAGATGGATTATAATGTTGGAAAGTGTGAGGTTATGCACTTTGGCAGAAACAATCGAGGAGCAAGTTATTGTTTAAATGGAGAAAATTTTCAAAGTGCTGCAGTACAGCAGGACCTGGGGGTACAAAATGGAGTCTTTCACACTCGAGCTCCATGTCACTGCGATTGGAATGTAACCTCTGATCAGAGGAGCATTGAGCATCCTTTGCAGTTTGTTTATCGCATAAACTTACATCAAAGATTGCTCATCAGTTCCGAATATCACAAAGCAGAATATTCCTTAATGTCCAGTCTCCCAAAATAATCTTTTTATATTTCAATATTGGTTTGAGGAGGCCACAGCCCCACAGAACATGAAACACAAAAGAATAGTATGCAGGTACAGCAAGTGATCAGGAAGGTCTTTATTGCAAAAAGGATGGAGTATAAAAGCATGGAAATCTTGCTACTGTTATACAGGCTTAAGGTGAGGCCACACCTATAATTCTACAAACAGTTTTGGTTTCCACATTTAAGAAAGGATATACTTGCTTTGGACACAGTTCAGAAAAGGTTCACAAGGTTGATTCCAGAGGGGGTTGCCATGAGGAAAGGTTGAGTAGGTTGGGCCTCTACTCATTGGAATTCAGAAGAATGAGAGGTGATCTTATCGAAACGTATAAGATTATGTGGGGGCTTGACAAGGTGGATGCAGAGAAGCTGTTTCCACTGATAGGCGTGACTAGAATTGAGGGCATAATCTTAGAAAAAGGGGCCGCCGATTCATAACAGAGGGTTGTAAATCTGTGGAATCCGCTGCCTCAGAGAGCTGTGGAAGCTCGGTCATTGAATATATTTAAGACAGAGATAGACAGTTTCTTAACCGATAAAGGAATAAGGGGTTATGGGGAGCAGGCAGGGAAGTGGACCTGAATCCATGATCAGATCAGCCATGATCTTATTGAATAGTGGAGCAGGCTCGAGGTGCCGTATGGCCTACTCCTGTTCCTATTTCTTATGTTCTTATGAAAGATCTGTTGCCATGTCTGCTGGTTGTCTCAGACAGACCTGCTCATTGACAGTCGCATTGCACACTCTGTAATCATTCTGATTCAAATTCAGGACAAAATAGCTCGATCCCCTTTAAGCTTGTAGAGGAATCTCAACATCCTGGAACTCCCACCCTAACAGCACTGTGAGAGCACCTTCACCCCATGGGCTGCAGTGGTGCCAGGTAAAGACTCACCGCCCCCCTTCTCAAGGGAAACTAAGGATGGGCAATAAATGCCGGCCTTGCCAGCGATGCCCACATCCCGAGAATTAATTAAAACATAATTAGCCTGTGTGCTCAGTGAAGTGAATTCCTAAACCCTTTCTTTAGGCGAGGTTTGTACGTCCTGTACTAGGAAAGCTACACAGTGACTATTACAATTCTCTGTTACCTCTCTGCTTGGGGGAACTGGAATCTTCTCTTCCCTGTGGTTGCCTTTCTGTAAAAAGTTTCAATCATTTTCCGTTATTTAGTTGTGTGAATAAATCTAACATGTGACAGGCAGAACTTATCACATTTGTTTAAACACAAAATGGAGTATTTCAACTCGCGCTCCATGTCACTGCGATTGGAATATAACCTCTGATCAGAGGAGCATTGAGCATCCTTTGCAGTTTGTTTTTCTCATAAACTTACATCAAAGATTGTTCGTCAGTTCCGAATATCACAAAGCGGAATATTCCTTAATGTTCAGTCACCCCCACAGAGCAGCAAGACCCAGGTAAGGGACTGAGGATCCTGGGATTAAAGGTCGGACGGATCAGGGGCAGTGTTGGACAGATGGCTGATATTGGGCTCTGAAGATTAGATTGGAAGTCACAAAGTCCACATTCTCATTTGGAAAGGACATAGACAGGTTAGGTGAGTGGGCAAAAATTTGTCAGATGGAGTATAATGTTGGAAAGTGTGAGGTTATGTAGAAAAAATCAAGGAACAAGTTATTATTTAAATGGAGAAAGATTGCAAAGTGCTGCAGTACAACGGGTCCTGGGGGTACTTGTGCATGAAACACAAAAGGATAGTATGCAGGTACGACAAGGGATCAGGAAGGCCAATGGAATCTTGGCCTTTATTGCAAAGGGGATGGAGTATAATAGCAGGGAAGTCTTGCTACAGTTATACAGGGTACACACCTATAATTCTGTGAACAGTTTTGGTTTCCATATTTAAGAAAGGATATCCTTGCTTTGGAGGCTGTTCAGAGAAGGTTCACTATGTTGATTCCAGAAAAGACTTATGACGATAGGTTGAGTAGGTTGGGCCTCTACTCATTGGAATTAATAGAAACATAGAAACATTGAAATTAGGTGCAGGTGCAGGCCATTCGGCCCTTCAAGCCTGCACCGCCATTCAATGAGATCATGGCTGATCATTCAACCTCAGTACCCCTTTCCTGCTTTCTCTCCATACCCCTTGATCCCTTTTGCCGTAAGGGCCATATCTAACTCCCTTTTGAATATATCTAACGAACTAGCCTCAACAACATTCTGGGGTAGTGAATTCCGCAGGTTAACCACTCTCTGAGTGAAGAAGTTTCTCCTCATCTCGGTCCTAAATGGCTTACCCCTTATTCTTAGACTGTGACCCCTGGTTCTGGAACTCCCCAGCAATGGGAACATTCTTCCTGCCTCTAACCTGTCCAATCCTGTCAGAATTTTATACGTTTCTATGAGATCACTTCTCATTCTTCTAAACTCCAGTGGATGCAAGCCCAGTTGATCCAGTCTCTCCTCATATGTCAGTCTTGCCATCCCAGGAATCAGTCTAGTGAACCTTCGCTGTACTCTCTCAATAGCAAGAATGTCCTTCCTCAGATTAGGGGACCAAAACTGAACACAATATTCCAGGTGTGGCCTCACCAAGGCCCTGTACAACTGCAGTAAGACTTCCCTGCTCCTATACTCAAATCCTCTAGCTATGAAGGCCAACATGCCATTTGCCTTCTTCACCGCCTGCTGTACCTGCATGCCAAACTTCAATGACTGATGTACCATGACACCCAGGTCTCGTTGCATCTTCCCTTTTCCTAATCTGTCACCATTCAGATAATATTGTGCCTTCCTGTTTTTGCCACCAAAGTGGATAACCTCACACTTATCCACATTATACTGCATCTGTCATGTATTTTCCCACTCACCTAATGTGTCCAAGTCACCCTGCAGTCTCTTAGCATCCTCCTCACAGCTCACACCGCCACCCAGCTTAATTGTGAAGAATGAGAGGTGATCTTATCGAAACGTATAAGATTATGAGAGGGCTTGACAAGGTGGATGCAGAGATGTTTCCACTGATAGGGGAGACTAGAACAAGGGGACATAGGGCTAGATTTTACACTATTTTTGCATGCTTAACGCCCATTTTACCACTGAAATTACATATAATGCCCATATAGCGCCCATTTAGCCATAAAATGGAAACTGGCGGGCATTTTTCGGACACTTATCGCCGAGCGTTATTTTCCCCATGTGTTTAACGCCGGGAAAAATAATACCGCCTGCCCACGCTTTTTGGGTGGAATCTTCAGAATGGGCGAAATCAACGCCCATAATATCGGCCAGCATGGAATTAACGCCGAGATTCAATAATACCACCCGCCCATTTTTTTGTCGTAAAGAACATATTTACCGAAACTAGCAGCCCTGAGATTGCCCAGCTTCACTTTCACCACTTCGCACACATATCTCCCACAATAACGCTCTCCCAAAAACTGTGCAGACCAATTGGAACTAACCGGAACTACTCACAGCATTATGGACGCCATGTTCTACATCACATGTTGCATCCTTTAAAAGGCTGCTGTGCTTCAACCTCGGGGGAGATCGGATGTACTCTGGAGGTCATTGGAGTTGATGTGAATATCTGTAGAAAAATCTTGACCATACTGTGACCGATTGGAATTGAAGAGGTGGCTTCGTCGGGACATTCAATGTTTGTGATCAATCGGTGGAAAACAGAGAGCTATTGGAATGGGGCCTGTCCTTTCTCACCCTCTCTTGATGACCAATTACATGCAGCAGACTTGAGACTGCCGAAGGTACACTCCACTGCATTATGTGCCCAATGTAAGACGTGCCAGACTGATGAGGGAGACCAGACATTCCACCCCCCACAAGTACAGGGAGAAGCATTCTTACCTAGACTTGCACGACACCACCTGCCTTCGGAGACTGCGCTTCCACAAAGAGGTTATCACGAGGTATGCCAGCTCATAAAGAGAGATCTGCAGCCTGCCAGCACCATCAGAACTGCACTGTCCGTCGAGGTCAAAGTCACCGAGGCACTGTCGTTCTATGCATCGGGTTCTTTTTAGGCCACAGCTGGCGATATTTGCGGACTGTCTTAGCATGCCACAATTTGCTGCATTAGACAGGTCACTGAAGCCCTGTACACACGCAGGAGGGACTTGATGATCTTCCCTATGACCAGGGAGGCACAGAGTGAGAGGGCTCTAGGATTCTCCTAAATTGCAAACTTCCCCAAGGTGCAGGGAGCGGTAGACTGTATGCACATCGCAATGCGAGCACCTTTTCAGGATGCAGAGGTTTTCAGGAACCGCAAGGGATTCCACTCCCTGAATGTCCAACTGGTTGTCGACCACCAGCAAATTATAATTGCAGTGAATGCTCAATTTCCGGGCAGCATCCATGAGGCGCACATCCTGCATGAGAGCACTGTATCTGACTTGTTTAACAATGAGCCACAAGGTCAATGCTGGATGCTTGGTGACAAAGGATATTGCCTTGCCACCTGGCTGATGACCCCCCTGCATGACACCCACACCGAAGCCGAAAGGCGATACAACGAGAGCCACAGAGCAACTCGCAATATCGTGGAGAAAACTATTGGAGTGCTTAAGCAGCACTTTAGATGCCTGGACCACACAGGAAGTGAGCTCCAATACCACCCTGACCAGGTAGCTCAATTCGTGGTGGTGTGCTCCATGCTGCACAAATTGGCTATCAGGAGGGGACAAGAATTGCTTGATGAGTCTGACAGTGCACCTCACCAGAGAGAGGAAGAGGAGGATGAGGAGGGGGATGCTGACATCGGCCCACACAATCAGGCTGACGCTGAAGCCGTGCCCTCGCCCCCCCTGTAGACCGCATGAAAGGGCCCATGGTGGCATGATAGCTGCAAGAGCCTTATGTCAGGAGCTCATCAATGATCGCTTTGCCTGAAAGAACGTTGGTGTTACTTACAAGGCTGACATACTGCTGGGTATGCAGATCAAACATCAATGGTGGGCATCACTTTTGTAACAGTTAAAGTTAAGTTAATTGAAGTTAAGTGTCATTATACCCTTTGATGTTAAGGAATCAACAGCGTGTAATGGTGCAGCCACCTGAGCGAGCCAATGCGCAACAAGGTTTTGTTAAATAACAAACATTTAAACCGAACATTTGTCTGAAATCATCAGTATTTCTGTAAAATCCAACCCTTGCCCCCCTCTTCTCCTCCCCACCTCTACACCTTCCCCTTCCTCACCTGACTCCAAGCCGCCTGGCCAAGGAGCTCCTCAGGCGACTCATCATTGGCGTGGGGGAGGAGGATGACGGCCGAACCGCTGCTTGGACAGATACGGGAGAGGACAGTCCCAAGGTGGGAACGTGCTCAGAGCCAGAAGCAAGATATTACTTCTGGCTCTCATGTGTGGTTGGCAATGGGGGTGTGGCACCTTGGTGTGTACTGCCATGCTCCGGGACCACTGGGAGCCCTCTGCCACCAGTGTTCTTGGCTACCAGCTCCAGGGCCTCCACCATCCCTTCCATGTTATATCTTATTTGTTGGACAAAATCTCGGTGCCAACTATGTTCTTGGTACGTAATAGGCTTTTTGCTGTTGGTGAATCTCCCTTGTGCCTCCCACAACAGCCAAACATGCACACACCACTGCCACACACGCTTTCAGTGCCTCTGAGCTCCCTCTCTCTCTGTCTCTTCTGTGCATGTCATGATGACCCTTGACCTCCTGAATCGTTGGAATCAAGTGTTGCCATGCCTTTGCTAAGGACGGTGACACTTTACAGCAGAAGGTCAGAGAGGTTTAACGCTACCGCCCATTTCATATCGCTCGCGATAACGCCCAATTTAAAAAATGGTGACTAGGTGCTTTGAGAATGGGCGAGAAGCCGACGATCTGAAAACCCTTTTTTTGCACCCACTCCGGAAATAACGCCCATTTTTGGGCGATAAGCACAAAAGTGGAAAATCTAGCGCATAATTTTAGAATAAGGGGCCGCCCATTCATAACTAAGATGAGGAGGAATTTCTTCTCTCAGAGGGTTGTAAATCTGTGGAATTCGCTGCCTCAGAGAGTTGTGGAAGCTGGGACATCGAATATATTTAAGACAGAGATAGACAGTTTCTTAATCAATAAGGGAATAAGGCGTTATGGGGAGTGGGCAGAGTAGTGGACCTGAATCCATGGTCAGATCAGCCATGAATCAACCAGTATTGAATAGCGGAGCAGGCTCAAGGTGCTGTATGGCCTACTCCTGCACCTATTCCTTATGTACTTATGTTATTATGAAAGATCTGTTGCCGTGTCTGCTGGTTGTCTCAGACAGACCTGCTCATTGACAGTAGCATTGCACACTCTGTAATCATTCTGATTCAAATTCAGGACAAAATAACTCCAGCCCCTTTAAGCTTGTAGAGGAATCTCAACATCCTGGAACTCCCACCCTAACATCGGTGGGAGAGCACCTTCATCCCACGGGCTGCAGTGGTGCCAGGTAAAGACTCACTGCCCCCCATTCTCAAGGGAAACTAGGGATGGGCAATAAATGCCGGCCTTGCCAGCAACGCCCACATCCCAAGAATTAACGAAAACATAATTAGCCTGTGTGCTCAGTGAAGTGAATTCCTAAGCACTTTCTTTATGCGAGGTTTGTACGTACTGTGCAAGGAAAGCTACACAGTGACTATCACAGGTCTCTGTTACCTCTCTGCTTGGGGGAACCGGGACCTTCTCTTCCGTGTGGTTGCCTTCCTGTAAAAAGTTTAAATCATTTTCCGTTATTTAGTTGTGTGCATAAACCGAACATGTGACAGGCAGAACTTATCACATTTGTATAAACACAAAGTGGAACCTGTTGTGTAGGCATGCCTGTTCACTGTGTGATGTCTGGAACACTGTTATGCCACATTGAATGTACCCTTGTACTGTACACACCTTACCGGAAAACCAGAGGGTGCTATTGCTAGAGACCCAGGGGTTGCCTGCACACGGCAAGTAACCCAGTATAAATGGGAACTCACAGCTTGTGGTCAGCACTCAGGAGCTGCTAATAAAGGATTGCAGGTCTGCACAGTTTAAGTACTATACCCTGCCTCGTGGAGTCATTACTAAAGGTGCCTACATACACTACAACTGGTGACGGGAATACGAGATCACGAACTACACGCTCAACATGTCTAACCTCAGCAACTTTCAGCAATTTACAGAGGGGGAAGATTGGGACACTTTCGTGGAAAGATTGGAACACTTCTTTATAGCCAACGACCTGGACGGGGACACACCGGCCACACTACCGAACAAACGCAGGGCCATCCTGCTTAGCAGTTGTAGGCCCACCATCTACGGTCTCGTCAGAGACTTACTAGCTCCGGAGAAGACAACCACCAAGAGCTATGTGGAACTTGTAACAATCATACAGGAACAACTAAAACCGAAAGAAAGCATCCTCACAGACAGGCACCGGTTCTACACTTACCGGCGACCTGAGGGCCAAGAAATTGCCAAGTAGGCTGCACACTTAAGAAGACTAGCTGCACCGTGTGAGTTTGGCGACCACCTTAATGAAGCACTAAGGGACATATTTGTCATCGGAATTGGCGATGAAGGCCTCCTACACAAATTGCCCTCGGCTGACATCACGGTCATTCTGCAAAAAGCAATTCAAGTGAGCCAGGCCGACATGGTTTCAGCCAGTGACTCCAGGTGAATATTGACCCAGGACTCTAAACCGGCGAGCGCAGTGCACCGCATGGATACTTCTAAAGGCAGAAATGCTGCCCCGAGTCCCGCAGCCCTGAGTCCGCGATGGGGTCCCAGTCTCCATGGAGATCGACACAGCGGCGGGCCAGTCTGTGATGAGCCAAAAGACCTTTGAAAAAATTTGGAGGAATCCTGCCACTCGGCTAAAACTGTCTCCTGTCCAGGCAAAGCTGCTCACCTATACCAAAGGTAAAATCCAAATCATTAACAGTGTAGACGTCCAGGTCTCCCAGGGCGGCGTGTTGCACAAACTTCCCCTGTGGATTGTAGCCGATATGGTCCCACGCTGCTGGGCAGGAATTGGATGAACCAGGTCCACATCAGGCGAAGTGGCGCTGTGGAAGAAAAGAGCACCACAGCCTATCTGCAGCAAGACCACAGAATGGCTGCAGCACCACAAGCAACAGACCTGTAATCAAAATGGCCTCCTCCATGCCACGAGTCAACATGGAGGAGCATCATGTGACATCGAATGGCCAATCGGATTTGAAGGCTCCCTTAAAGGAGACCAGTAACCAGAAAAATTTAAAGGGGAAGTTCCAACTATTTGAGTACACGGACACTAAAGCTAAAGATGCAATAAAAGGGTGCAAGTATGAAAATGTATGCAATGTAACCATGAATTGTGATGCTGGTTTAACTAATGTGACTAATGAGATGATTGCAGGTGTCAGTAAGGTTAAGAACAAGTTTATTATACTTAACATAATGATAATGATAAAGAATGTGAAATGCCTAATGTAACCACGTCTGTTGAAACCAGGACACCCAAAAGTGATGCAAATGCTAGAATGTATAATGCAGGCTCGACTATGTGTGATCAGAGCCAAGGTGTCATGTATACCGGCAGGACATTGCCAAAGGACATTGTGTCCTACAGGGTTAGGGACCATGCTGATGCCAATGGAATCTCCCTGTGGGAGATCCCCAGGTCCAGCAGGCTAACTGACCATGTAGCCTGGACCTTTGGAACAAATGTGATGCCCCTCGCAGGACATACACACAAGCAGTGGGAGCAGACCCACTACAGGGTCAGTGGTTAATGGGCAGCCCAGCCATCACCAATGGCAACCTGCACCAGACCAGCCCGACAACCCCTGGCCACCAGGGCCAACACCAGGAACATGAGGCCAATACCCTCCAGCTTCCCTGGCAAACCCTGGGATGACCTGACCCTCATCCCCATTGGTGGACAAGGAGCCCACCCAGTCTTGTGGCCCTGCCCACCACCCCACAACTACCCACATCACAGTGTATACACACCCGCCACTGCTGCCATGGCTACCTCCCCGAGGGATCCCACAACAGTGACACCCACTTGGTCTGTGTGTGAGGGAGGGGAAACGTACGAGCCCAGCCTCAAGCACAGGGGTCACACCTGGCAACCACACAACCCTCACCACAACCTCCCATAGCCCACCACTGATCACCTCCCCTGGTCATGACAACAGGGATATGAAAAATGCTCAGGGGGGAGTATTGTTGTGTAGGCATGCCTGTTCACTGTGTGATGTCTGTAACACTGTTATGCCACATTGAATGTACCCTTATACTGTACACACCTTACCAGTACACCAGAGGGTGTTGTTGCTGGAGACCCAGGGGTTGCCTGCACACAGCAGGTAACCCAGTATAAAAGGGAAACTCACAGCTTGTGGTCGGCACTCAGGAGCTGCTAATAAAGGACTGCAGGTCGGCACAGTTTAAGTATCATACCCTGCCTCATGGAGTCATTACTAAAGGTGCCGACATACACTACAGAACCTTTCAACTCAAGTTCCATGTCACTGTGATTGGAATATAACCTCTGATCAGAGGAGCATTGAGCATCCTTCGCAGTTTGTTTATCTCATAAACTTACATCAAAGATTGCTCACCAGTTCCGAATATCACAAAGCAGAATATTCCTTAATGCCCAGTCTCCCAAAATAATCTTTTTATATTTCATTATTGGTTTGAGGAGGCCACACCCCCACAGAGCAGCAGGACCCAGATCTGGGACTGAGGATTCTGGGATTAAAGGTTGGACGGATCAGGGGGCAGTGTTGGACGAATGGCTGATACTGGGCTCTGAAGGTTAGATCAGAAGTCACAAAGTCCACGCTCACATTTGGAAAGATCTGTTGCCGTGTCTGCTGGTTGTCTCAGACAGACCTGCTCACTGACAGTAGCATTGCACACTCAGTAATCATTCTGATTCAAATTCAGGATAAAATAACTCGAGCCGTTTTAAGCTTGTAGAGGAATCTCAACGTCCTGGAACTCCCTCCCTATCAGCACTGTGAGAACACCTCCACCACACAGGCTGCCGTGGTTCCACATGAAAGCTCACAACCCCCTTCTCAAGGGCATTTAGGGATGGGCAATAAATGCCGGCCTTACCAGCGACACAAACATCCCAAGAATTGATTAAAACATATTTAGCCTGTGTGCTAAGTGAAATGAATTCCTAAACCCTTTCTTTATGTAAGGGTTTACTGGAGCTCTCACCCAGAGATGTCCCCTCAATATGCTTTGTCCCTGATGATTTATGTCATATATTTATGTCATATATATATTACTGGGCCCAAGTTCCCAGGGTTCCATAACTCGAGCTGGAGAATTCTGTAAAACCGATCCCCATTGGTTCTGGCCGTTTCCTCTCCATTTTGTATGGGCTGTGATATCAGACGTATGATGGCAAGCGGTTCGAGCTGGGGGTGGGGTCTCCCTACATCAGGACTTCTCCCTCCTTCCCAAGTTTACACTTTATCGGATAGGTGGCAGTGATGGAGCTGAACTGGAGCAGTGTGGCAAGAGGTGCGGCCTGTTCTGGAGCACAGATCTTCAGCTCCCCCGCTGGGATGTTATTGGGGCCTATAGCTTCACTGCATCCAGTGCGCTCAGTCATTTCTTGATATCACGTGGAGTGAATCAAATTGGATGAAGATTGACTTCTGTAACGGTGGGGACCTCAGGAGGAAGCTGGGTTTGTTCCCTTTAAATCAGAGAAGGTTAAGAGGAGGTGTGATAGAGATGTTCAAAATCATGAAAGTTTAGGTAGATTAAATAATGAGAAACTGTTTCCAGTGGCATATGGCTCGGTAACCAGAGGACACAGATTGAAGGAGCAGAGGCTACATGAGGAAACATTATATTACACAGCGAGTTGATATGATCAGCAATGCATGGCCTGAAAGTGTGCTGGAAGCAGGTTCAATAGTTACATTCAAAATAGAATCAGATAAACACTTGAATGGAAAACAATTAGACGGCTATGGGGAAAGAGGTGGGACTAATTGGCCAGCTCGACCAAAGAGCCGAAACAGCCACAGTAGGCAGGATGGTCTCCTTCTGTTCAGTACCACTCTATGATTCTATGAAATATGTAATACATTGAGATGCTGAGAGAATGAATTTAGGCCTGCCATACACTTTTTTTAAAGAAAAGCAGGCATTGTGCTCTTACAGGCCAGCATGGAGCAGCACTGCACTGGGGTTAGGTTCGATCTCGATGAGGTTTGAGCCTTTGAACTGACTATGGTGTAGCATCAGTCAATGTGTTGAGAACCAGAGACTTTGTAATAATAGACTGCGGCTTTTTAAGCAAACCTCTGCAGATTCACTTTGTCTTAAACCACAACATTTAGACTTCACTCATTCCCAACCCTCTCCGGGAAGAAGAAAATAATCAAAAACTTTGAAACATGGTAGTTGTGCAAATTCTCATTGCAAAATAGTGAAACCTTCAATTCACAGACTTCTGCTTTTCAATTGGTAGATATTCCTCACGGCGCCTACATACAGCGTTCTGATTTGCTGGAAAGGCAATCTGAGCCAATCACGGGCAGTGTGGCAGAGACGTTGCATGTCACAATTGTGATCCCTGAGCAGTGACACAGGAAGTTGACAGACATGAAATGAGCACATGTGCACTATCTCTATATTATAGTGCGTTCCCTGTGTGGCTGGTCAAAGTAAGTCAGCAATTTGTGTCTACTCACAAAGACAGAAGCAGTGACCACGTTAAACACAACAGGGGCCATTGTGACCGTGTGCGATTGTGTAAATCGGGCGATAGTGAATCGGCAGTTCGGGTTATATCTCTCCCCACTGGTATTCCCGTTAATATCAATGGAGATCAGCGGAGATGTAAAATGGGCTGCCGATGCACTATCCCCCATGTTACTCTATCGCTCAAAGTCAGGATCCACCCCAATGTATTATTCTGCTGACCAAGTGTAGTTACGTGGGTAAAAAATCCAATTGGTGTCAAGTAAACATTTAGTGAGTTATTCAAATCTTAATTACTATTCAGGCTGAAGATCAGAACCCGCAATTGATTTTCTTGCAACTCGCCTGTCCAACTCCCTCTTTAAACCACAGGCTATGCAATCTACGTACTGTACTCGGAAAGCTACGCAGTGACTATCACAGGTCTCTCTTACCTCTCTGGCCGAAGGCAGCAGCATTTTCTCTTCCCTGTGGTTGCATTCCTGTAAAAAGTTTCAATCATTTTCCATTATTTAGTTGTGTGAATAAACCTAACAGGCAGAACTTATCACATTTGTATAAACACAAAATGGAGTCTTTCAACTCGCGCTCCATGTCACTGCGATTGGAATATAACTTCTGATCAGAGGAGCATTGAGCATCCTTTGCAGTTTGTTTATCTCATAAACTTACATCAAAGATTGCTCATCAGTTCTGAATATCACAAAGCAGAATATTCCTTAATGTCCAGTCTCCCAAAATAATCTTTTTATATTTCAATATTGGTTTGAGGAGGCCACACTCCCACAGAGCAGCAGGACCCAGGTCTGGGACTGAGGATTCTGGGATTAAAGGTCGGACGGATCAGGGGCAGTGTTGGACGCACGGCTGATATTGGGCTCTGAAGGTTCGATCGGAAGTCACAAAGTTTACATTCCCATTTGGATTGATACTTCTCCAGTGCTTTGAGGTGCCTACTGTACCTCGTCCATGTCTCTGAGGCGTATTGGAGGGCGGCTATCACTACTGCTCTGCAGACCATGAGCTTGATGCCGGGTTTGAGTTCCTGGTTTTCAAACACTCGCTTCCTCAGGCGACTGAAGGCTGCACTGGCACATTGAAGATGGTGTTGGACTTCATCAACAATGTCTTTCTTTGTTGACGGTAGGCTCCCAAGATATGGGCCATTGTGTATAGACAATTAGCTGATCACAGTAATGCTGAAGCTATGTCCAGGTTGCGATCTCCATCACAAGTTACACCCAATCGGGAAGAAGTCTTCCATTTTTCATACCTTGCTGAGCTGCCAGTCACAGCTGAAGAGATTGGTAGAGCAACCAAACGTGATCCAGTTATGTCAAAGGTGTTTGATTACATAGCAAATGGATGACCAAACCAGGTATCAGAGAAAGATACTCATCCATACTTCATTTGTAGGAATGAATTATCAGTGGATAGAGATTGTATCATGTGGGGAGTGAGAGTGGTTATCCCAAATAAGTTCAGGTCCAAATTTTTTTGAGATCTTCATGACTAACATCTGAGAATGTACTTGACCAGTTACTTAAGGTGGCCAGATCTAAGTAAAGATATAGAGTACATCATCAGTCAGTGTACAACATGTCAATCGGTAAGCAAGAAACCACCATCAGTACCATTACAGCCATGGAAATGGCCTCCCAGGGTGTGGCAAAGGTTACATGTAGATTTTGCTGAACCAGAAGGACAGCAATTATTCATTGTGATAGATAGCCATTCAAAGTGGGTAGAGATGTTTCCGATGCAGAAAATAACAACAAGTAGAACAAGAAGTATACAATTTGCGAAGATTGTTTTCTTCATATGGCCACCCAGAAGAAATTGTGCCTTATAATGGGCTGCAATTTTGTTCAGAAGAATTTGCACAGTCCATGAGCAGAAATGGTATGAAACATACCAAAGTTCCACCATACCACCCTGCTTCAAATGGTACAGCAGAGCGCATAATGCCAATTGTAAAACGTGCCCTCATCAAACAAATGTTGGATCCAAATCGAAGGAAATGGCAATTGTCATTGGACCACAACCTGGCAAATTTTCTGATTACTTATCGGAATACTCCTCATGCAATTATTGGTAGAACACCAGCAGAGTTGTTTCTCAAATGACAGTCATGAACCAGGTTCTCGTTGTTAAAAGCAAATTTGGCACAGTCATTAAAAGAGAAACAATTGAGACAGAAAGAGAATCATGACAGAAGGAGAGTAAGAGAAAGAAGTATGAAATTGAATCAGAAGGTTAGAGTGAAGAACCATCATAAATGGTGATATAGTGGAACTTTGTTATGTTTCACACTGTGTCTGCTCATGGACTGTGCAAATTCTTCTGAACAAATTTGCAACCCATAATCAGACACAATTTCTTCTGGGGGGCCATATGAAGAAAACAATTTTCGCAAATCACCAGGAAGAGTAGTGAAGATATGTGGCCTTCGCACATATTTAGTCAAGATGTTTGATTATGGAAAGGTTAGGTTTGTTCACAGTGAACATATTTTACCTACAGACGGAGAAGGAGTTGAAAGTTGGGATGATTCAATAATTTATTCTGATGAGTCAGACAGTTTGGTTGCAAGTAGAGTACCAGGAGCAAATCCTTCATCAGATGTGCTCGAAACAAGTCCAAGAGAAAGTCAGAATTTAAGTCTGAGTCTGAGTCAGGCAGACAAACAGTCTGAAATTGGAGAGAGTCCAAATGTAAATCAAGGTCAGCCCTTGGAGAAAAATTCTCCTCAGGTGCCACCTAGAATGAGTCTGTGTCCTACAACAAGATTGGAAAGTTCTGTTGAAGAATGAAGCTATCCTCTTCAAAGCAGAAAAGCAGTGGTTAAGTTTGATTTGTAAATAAGGAAAAATACATTTGTAACTCTTATTGTGTATGCCATGCAAGTTATGTATAATGATTATTTTGTCATGATCAACATCTTCAATAAAGAGCGAGAAGTGTTGTGGACTCGTGGACTACTCCCTCTGGTGGACTACTGATGTAATAACTCAACATCATCATAGGCAGTCCCTCGAAGCGAGGATGACGTGCTTCCATGCCAAAAAGGGATGAGTTCACAGCTATTTCAATGAAGGACCTAATATTCCAGGTCCTGAACTACATATTAAAGGGTGGATGATGCCTGTGCGTAGATTTTTTTAACTTGGGGTGACCGTTGCACATCAGCCACCACACAGGCTTGACAGAGCTAGGTCTTGGTCCAGTGGCAAGGATTACCCAAGACGACTGGAGACCAGCTCTGCTGCACGGACCTAGCGCACATACATATCGCAGTGTGGGCTGGCCCGTGCTGCCCCAGGGCCCTCGCCTCTTCTGAGCCCCAAACTCACGGCTCTCCTGGGCCCTGGTCACTTCCATCCACAAACTCTTCCCACTCCTTCATCCCTCCTGCTATGCTTGCCCGCACTGCAGTCAGTGACCTGGCTTCGCAGCCGTCGCCCTCCTGCAGCAGCACGCGCTGCTCCCTGCAGTGGCATGCTGCCGCATGCTGCTCGCTCTAATGGTCACGACCTGCTGATGTAACAGAAATAACTGCTGATGTAACAACAATAAAGCATGTGGTCACACAGTTCTGTTAGTAACCAGCTTGTAAGTGTGTGTATATTGGTGTAGCTTTGTCGAAAGATATTACAAAATACAGGGCTATGGGGAAAGAGCGGGGGAGTGGGATTAATTGTAAAGCTGTAAAAATGAGACGGTACAGGCACGATGAGCTAAATGGCCTTCTTCTCTGCTGTATCATTCTATGATTCAATTAAATAAGTAAACAATTTAGATGTGTAGAGAATGAATATAGGCCCCAAACAGGTTTGTTTCAGAAAGCAGGCACTGTGTCCTTACAGGCCAGCATCGAGCAGCAGAGCAGTGGGGTTCGGGTCGATCTCGATGGGGTTTGGGGCTTCAAACTGACTATGGTGTAGCATCAGTCAATGTGTCAAGAACCAGAGACTTTATAATAATAGACTGTTGCTTTTGAAAAAAACCTTTGCAGAGTCACTTTGTTTTAAAACACAACATTTAGATTTCACTCATTCCCAACCCTCTCCAGGAAAAAGAAAACAATCAAAAACTTTGAAATGTGGGAATGGGGCAAACTCTCATTGCAAAATAGTGAAACCTTCAATTCACAACTTTGGCTTTTCCATTGGTAGGTTTTGCTCACGGCACCTAGATACAGCGTTCTGATTTGCTGGAAAGACAATCTGAGCCAATCACGGGCAGTGTGGCAGAGACGTTGCATGTCACAATTGTGATCCCTGAGCAGTGACACAGGAAGTTGACAGACATGAAATGAGCACATGTGCACTATCTCCATATTATAGTGAGTTCCCTGTGTGGCTGGTCAAAGTAAGTCAGCAATTTGTGTCTTCTCACAAAGACAGAAGCAGTGACCACGTTAAACACAACGGGGGCTATTGTGACTGTGTACGATTGTGTAAATCGGGCGATAGTGAATCGGTAGCTCAGTTTATATCTCTCCCCATTGGTATTCCCATTGGTTTCATGGAGATCAGGGGAGATGTAAAATGGGCTGCCTATGCACCATCCCCCATTTTACTCTATCGCTCAAAGTCAGGATCCACCCCTATGTATTATTCTGCTGCCCAAGTGTAGTTACACGGGTAAAAAATCTAATTGGTGTCAATAAACATTTAGTGAGTTATTCAAAGCTTAATTACTATTCAGGCTGAAGAGCAGAACCCTCAATTGATTTTCTTACAACTCGCCTGTCCAACTCCCTCTTAAAACTACAGGCTGTACAATCTACGTACTGTACAAGGAATGTTACACAGTGACTATCACAGTGACTATCACAGGTCTCTCTTACCTCTCTGCTTGGGGGAACTGGAACCTTCTCTTCCCTGTGGTTGCCTTCCTGTAAAAAGTTTCAATCATTTTCAGTTATTTAGTTGTGTGAATAAACCTAATATGTGACAGGCAGAACTTATCACACTCGCGCTCCGTGTCACTGTGATTGGAATATAACCTCTGATCAGAGGAGCATTGAGCATCCCTTTGCAGTTTGTTTATCTCATAAACTTACATCACGGCTGATATTGGGCTTTGAAGGTTAGATCGGAATTCACAAAGTCCACATTCTCATTTGGAAAGATCTGTTGCCATGTCTGCTGGTTGTCTCAGACAGACCTGCTCACTGACAGTAGCATTGCACACTCTGTAACCATTCTGATTGAAATTCAGGACAAAATAGCTCCAGCTCCTTTAAGCTTGTAGAGGAATCTCAACGTCCTGGAACTCCCTCCCTAACAGTACTGTGAGAGCACCTTCACCACATGGGCTGGCATGGTTCCACATGAAGGCTCACCACCCCCTTCCCATGGTGACTGAGGATGGGCAATAACGCTTCTCTGCCTTTTGGCTAAGATCAAGTGTAGTATCTGTTCTTATCAGTTTAATATCCCCTATGGGGACATGATATTGAATTGATTTTTGGACAGGGAGCTGGATCAGGGGCATGTCCCGTCCACTCCATGCACCGACCTGGTATTGCAGTGTATCCAGGAACGGTGCAACTTCGCCTCTCGGCCATTTGGCCCAAGATCAAACACATTGGCGCAAAGTGATCTTTGGCGTTAGAGTTGATCTGGAACGAAATTGGAAAAAAGAAAATGCCAGCCTTACTAGTGACACCCAGATCCGCAGAATTAAAATCAAGGGACTCTCGGACTGTGTGCTCAGTGACTTTCTTTATACGAGAGTGTACTGGAGCTCGCACACAGCAATCGTCCTCAATATGCTTTGTCCACGATAATTCATTTAACAGATTATTCAGAAAATTTTACCGGGTCCACCTTCCCAGGGTTCCTAACTCGAGTGGCAAAACTCCGTAAAACCAATCTCCATTGGTTCTGGCAGTTTCCCGAAGGTGTAAATTGTAACCGGGTAGTTTTAGCAAGGAAATGAATTATTTTCTTGACCAAAGCAGACCCTGAGGTGTAAGAAATCTTGAAAAATGTGCTTGTTCCTGGCAAGCCTAAGGATACACCACTGACGGAGATTCTAACCAAATTCGGACAGCACGACAGTGAACCCCTGGAAATTGCTGAAAGTTACCATTTTGGAACAGTAAATCAATTAAATGATGATAATGTAAGTGAGAACTTTGTCGCAATAAAAAAAAGCTATCCATTCACTGTCATTTCAGAAACTTTTAGGACCACTTTGTTTGTGGGTTGCAAAATGAAGGAAGCAGAACAAAATTGTTGACAACCCTTAACTTGACTTTTGATTTAGCTTGTCAGACAACGCCATTTTCAGTCATCAGGCAACTGAGGTGAATCGCCTTCAGGCTAAAAGTAAAAGGCAGTGGGGCCCCAAGGGCTCAGAAACTGGCCAGGGTAAAGAGCATTGAAGTCATGCTATCGGTGCCGAGGGCAACACATTGCTCAAAGCTATCCATATGTGAAGGCAGAGTGTTTCTGCTGCAAGAAAACTGGGCATCTTGCGAAAGCATGCTAACTGAAGAGTAAACTGACTTTCAATGCTAGAACTAGAAGTCGCCTTGCACTACATAGCATTGAAGGGAAGGAACTTGATGAGGCGGTTCTGGAGTTAAACATCATCAGGCGTACAAAGCTATTGACAGCGACTTGCAAAGTATCGTCATCCAAGTAGACGTTGCAGGAACCAGGATACCCATGGAAATCAACACTGGTGTTTCCATGAGCGTAGTACCAGAGTCGCAATATCTCGACAAGTTGCGTGATTTTTGACAGGAGAAATCGAAGATAGAGCTGCTATGCTACTCAGGAGAGCAAATCCCTGTTGTAGGATGCATCACCGTATGGGTGAAATACAAGGAACAATTTCAGAGCTTACCTCTCATAGTAGTGGCAGGAGACAAGCCGCCTTGATAGATAGAAATTGATTGGGATCACTGAACCTGGAAAGGAATGAGATTTTTCGTGTGGAAACAAAATTTGCATCAAAAGATGATGTCATCAAGCAGTATTCGAAGGAGTTCCGCGAAAGTAGCAGTCCGATTCAAGACTTCAAGGCGAGTGTCAGGGTACAGAAGGACACTAGACCAGTTTACTGCAAGCCACATTCTGTACCATATGCACTCAAGGAGAAAGTTGAGCAAGAACTCAAAAGACTAGAAACTGAGAACATTATCTCTAAGATAGATCTATGTAATTGGGCTACACCCATTGTTGTTGTACCTAAGTCAGATGGTAAGGTAAGATTGTGTGGTGATTATATGGTTCGAGAGGGTAATCTCCCTAATACATTGCCAAATGTTGAAGATTTGTTTACAACAGTGACAGTTGGCCAGATTTTTTCAAAATTAGATCTAACAAACGCCTACCTGAAACTTGAGTTAGATGAAGTATCCAATTCATGCTTGATGATAAATACTCATCTAGGCCTCTATCAGTTTGATAGACTACCATTTGGAGTGTCTTCCGTCCCTGCCATATTCCACGGGATGCTGAACAAGATTTTATTAGGGATTGAAGGGGTAGTATGTTATTTAGCTGACATACTAATTTCAGCACCAAACAGACAAATCCTTAATAAGGTGTTGAATGAAGTGCTCAAACAGCTAGAGAATCACAAAGTATGAGTGACTGCTCGTAAGGGTGAGATGTTTCAAAACTCAGTGGAGTACTTAGGGTACAGAGTAGACAAAGATGGTTGACATCCAACCAAGGGAAAGCTGGATGCAATCAGAAATGCACCCACTCCCAAGAATATCTCTGAACTTTAAATGTTTTGGGTCTTTTGAATTATTATGGGAAGTTCCTACCAAATTTGGCTACAGTGTTACATCCACTGAATGAGCTGTTGAAAAAATAGGTCCATTGGAAGTGGTCAGAAGAATGCGACACGGCATTCAAAGAATGTAAAAGCTAGTTATTAAAGAGTACCATATTAGTTCACTATGACATATTTACGGAGATCAAGCTAGCGTGTGACCCCTCTCCATATGGAATTGGGGCAGTGATATTTCATGTACTAGATAGTGGGGAGGAGAGACCAATTGTTTTTTGCTTCACGCACTCAGTGCCAGTGAGTGTAATTATGCGCAGATCAAAAGGGTAGCTTTATAATTGATTTTTGGGGTCAAGAAGTTTCACAAATATGGTTGTAAGTTTACCACTGTTGGGGTAAAAAGGTGGACTCTCTGATGTAAGGAATCGACACTTGCCCATATGGTATAGCGACCACGGGATCACGCAGACGAAACCACGGTTAACCGGTTTATTATTCGAACATGCTCGGGAAGCTTCCGAAGAACACTTCCCAGAACAATGGTTCTCACCCACAATTATACAACAAACCAAAGTGTGTGCCTCTCCCACAAAAACACCGGTTGGTTTACTGCTTATCAGTGAAGTTACATTGATTTGTTGACTGTTATCAGACTGGCTGTGAGTGGTTCTTCCCCATCTGTCCATCTCCCATCACATGTCACCTTTCCGGAATGTGTTCAACTTTGCCTCAGTTTCTCACGACGTGTGAAATAACTTTGCTTCCCAAAGTTTGCTTTGAGATTCAGATGCTGTTTACAATCTATGTTCCCAAATATTGTGTCCTTGTTCTCTGTACTGAATGAGTGTTCGAAGGTTAATCAAATGGATGGTTCATTACCCATCAGGCTTCGTTATTCCCCTCTTACTAGCCCAATGTAAGCGAGTGTATGAGCGTGCTTTACATACATAAGCGGGTTATACATAATCCATACCGCAAAGACAGAGGAACACCTGATTCCTCAGAACCTCCCAATTCCCTTTAACCTGATTCCATGCCATTCCCTTATGTTTCTTACTCAAGTGTACTTTTTACCCCCTTAAATCACAGTTACTGACCCTGACAGCAATCCTCCATCCAAATCCCCAGTTCCAACCTTAGCTGCAGCCCGAATGCAGAGATGGGCTTTGATATTTCAGTATGCATGTCTTCTTCTTCATAGGCAGTCCCCAGGAGATGAGGCTGACTTGCTTCCACACTGAAATGAATTCTAAGGTGACTGATGAGACCAATGCAGGATCTACAGTCTCTGTCATAGGTGGGGCAGACGGTGTTTGGAGGGACGGGTGGGTGGGGTGCTTGATTTGTTGTGCGCTCCTTCCGCTGTTTGTACTTGACTTCCGCGTGCTCCCGGCAAAGTGATCGGTGCCTTCTTGGATGCTTCTCCTCTACTTTGAGCGGTCTTGGGCCAGGGATTCACAAGAGTCGGTGTGCTTGTTGTACATTTACAAGCAGGATTTGAGGGTGTCCTGGAAGCGTTTTCTCTGCCCTCTGGGCAGCCGATTGCCATGTTGGAGCTTGGAGTAGAACGCTTGTTTAGGGAGTCTAGTGTCGGGCATGTGGACGATGTGGCCCGCCCATCGGAGCTGGTCAAGCATGGTCAATGCTTTGATGCTGAGGACTTTGACCTGAGCGAGAACACTGACATTGGTGCGCCTATCCTGCCAATGGATTTGCAGGATTTTGCGGAAGCAGCGTTGATACTTCTCCAGTGCTTTGAGGTGCCTGCTGTATACAGTCCATGTCACTGAGGTATATAGAAGGGCGGGTATCACTACTGCTCCGTAGACCATGAGCTTGATGCCGGATTTGAGATCCTGATCTTCGAACACTTTCTTCCTCAGGTGGCTGAAGGCTGCGGTGGCACACTGAAGGCCGTGTTAGACTTCATCATCGATGCCTGTCTTTGTTGACAGTAGGAAACCGAGGTATGGTTCATTGTGTTCAGACAATCAGCTGATCACAGTAATGCTGATGCTATGTCCAGGTTGCCAACTCCATCACAATACACCCAATAGGGAAGGAGTGTTCTATTTTGCATACATTGATGAGCTGCCAGTCACAGCTGAAGAGATAGGTAGAGCAACCAATTGTGACCCAGTTATATTAAAGTGTATGATTACACAGCAAATGGATGGCCAAACCAGGTATCAGAGGAAGATACTCATCCATACTTCATTCGTAGGAATGAGTTATCAGTGGATGAAGATTGTATCATGGGGGAGCAAGAGTGGTTATCCCAAATAAGTTCAGGTCCAAATTGTTAGGAGATCTTCATGACCAACATCAGGGAATGTGCTTGACCAGTTACTTATGGTGGCCAGATCTAGATAAAGATAGAGAGTACATCATCAGTCAGTGTACAGCATGTCAATCGGTGAGCAAGTAACTACCATCAGTACCAATACAGCCATGGAAATGGCCTCCCAGGGTATAGCAAAGGTTACATATAGATTTTGCTGAAACAGAAGGACAACAATTGTTCATTGTGATTGATAGCCAATCAAAGTGGGTCGAGGTGTTTCCGATGAGGAAAATAACAACAAGTAGTACAAGAAGTAGACAATTTGCAGATTGTTTTCTTCATATGGCCACCCAGAAGAAATTGTGTCTGATAATGCGCTGCAATTTTGTTCAGAAAAATTTGCACATTTCATGAGTAGAAATGGCGTGAAACATACCAAAGTTCCACCATACCACCCTGCTTCAAATGATGCAGCAGAGCGCACAGTACCAATTGTAAAACGTGCCCTCATGAAGCAAATCGAAGGAAATGGCAACTGTCGTTGGACCACAAACAGGCAAATTTTCTGATTGCTTATCGGAATACTCCTCATACAACTATTGGTGGAACACCAGCAGAGTTGATTCTCAAACGACAGTCATGAACCAGGTTCTCGTTGTTAAAGCCAAACTGGGCATAGTTTGTAGAATAGAAAGAATCAAGGCAGCAAGAGAGTCATGATAGAGGTCGAGTCAGAGAGAGAAGTGTGAAATTAAATCAGAAGGTGAGAGTGAAGAACCATCATCATAAATGGTTAAAGTGGTTACCAGAAAGAATAGTGAAGATATGTGGCCCTCGTACACATTAGGTCAAGATGCTGATCATGGAAAGGTTAGGTTTGTTCAAATCGATCATATTTTACCTACAGATGTGGAAGGAGTTGAAAGTTGGGATGATTGAATTTATTCTGATGAGTCAGATAGTGTTGTTACAAGTAGAGTACCAGTAGCAAATTCTACATCAGATGTACTAGAAACAAGTCCCAGAGAAGGTCAGAATTTAAGTCTGAATCTGAGTCAGGCAGACAATCAGTCTGAAGGTGTAGAGAGTCCAAATGTAGATCAAGGTCAGCCCTTGGAGAAAAACTCTCCTCAGGCTCCGCCTAGAATGAGTCAGTGTCCTACTTCAAGATTGGAAAGTTCTGTTCCAGAACAAAGGTATCCTCTTCAAAGCAGAACACCAGTGATTAAGTTTGGTTTGAATATAAGGAAAAATAAATGTGTAACTTTTGCTATGTATACCATGAAAGTTGTGTATAATGATTATTTTGTTATGATCAACTTCTTCAATAAGGAGGGAGAAGTGTTGTTGACTAGTGGACTATTCCCTCTAGTGGACTACTGATGAAATAACTACTGATGTAACAACAATAAAACCTATGGTCATACAGTTCTGTTAGTAACCATCTTGTAAGTATGTGTGTTTGTGCAGTTTTGTCGCAAGATGTTACAAAATACAGGGCTATGGGGAAAGAGCGGGGGAGTGGGATTAATTGTAAAGCTGTACAAATGAGACAGTACAGGCACGCTGAGCTAAATGGCCTTCTTCCGTGCTGTATCATTCTATGATTCTATGAAATATGTAAAAAATTGAGATGCGAAGAGAATGAATATTGGCCCCAAACATGTTCATTACAGAAAGCAGGCACTGTGCCCTAACAGGCCAGCATCGAACAGCAGAGCAGTAGAGTTAGGGTAGATCTTGATGAGGTTTGGGCCCTTGAACTGACTATGGTGTAGCATCAGTCAATGTGTCGGGAACCATAGACCATATAATAATAGACTGTTGCTTTTGAAAAAAACCTCTGCAGATTCACCTTAGATACATAGAAACATAGAAATTTACAGCGCAGAAGGAGGCCATTTCGGCCCATCATGTCCGCCCCTACCGACAAAGTGCCACACGTCCCTTGGTCAGCAGCCCTAAAGGTTACATATAAACCTATGAACAATGATGGAAAGGCAAAGAGCACCCAGCCCAACCAGTCCGCCTCACACAACTACAACACCCCTTATACGGAAAACCTCTACATTCCACTCAATCAGAGCCATGTGATCACCTGGGAGAGGCAAAAATCAGATAAAAACCCAGGCCAATTTAAGGAGAAAAAATATGGGACAATTCCTTTCTGACCCTTCCAGGTGATCGGCACTAATCCAGGAGATCACTCTGGCCGTATTCTATTCCCTGCAGTACTTACCATTATATCTGTGCCGTCCAACAAAAGGTCATCCAGTCTAATCCAAATTACCAGCTCCAGGTCCATAACCTGCAGGTTTCTGCACTCTAAGTACCCATCAAGCCATTTCTTAAAAGTGGTGAGGGATTCTGCATCCACCACTCTTTCAGGCAGCAAGTTCCAGAGCCCCACAACCCTCTGCGTAAAGAAGCTGCCCCTCAAATCCCCTCTAAACCGTCCACCAACCACCTTAAAACTATGCCCCCTTGTAATAGACTCCTCCACCAATGGAAATAGACCCTTACTATCCTTGATGTCCAGGCCCCTCAATATTTTGTACACCCCAGTGAAGTCTCCTCTCATCCTCCTCTTGTTCCAATGAGAACAAACCCAGCCTATCCAATCTGTCCTCATAACTAAGATTCTCCATTCCAGGCAGCATCCTAGTAAATCTCCACTGCACCCTCTCTAGTGCAATCACGTCCTTCCTGTAATACGGCGACCAGAACTGCATGCAGTATTCCAGCTGTGGCCTAACCAAAGTACTATATAATTTAAGCATAACATCCCTGCTCTTATATTCTATGCTCGGCCAATAAAGCCAAGCATTCCGTATGCATTCTTAACCACCTTATCCACCTGGCCTGCTACTTTCAGGGATCTGTGGACAAGCACTCCAAGATCCCTTTGTTCATCTACACTATTAAGTGGCCAACTGCTTAATGTGTATACCTATTCCTTATTAGCCCTCCCTGTTTTAAAACAGAACATTTAGACTTCGCTGATTCCCAACCCTCTCCGGCAAAAAAAATTAAATAATCAAAAACTCTGAAACATGGTATTTTTGCAAATTCTCCAGATGAGTGACCACATTAAACACACCGGGTGCCATTGTGACTGTGTATGATTGTGTAAATTGGACGATAGTGAATCAGCAGCTCGGTTTATATCTCTCACCATTAGTATTCCCGTTGATTTCAAGGAGATCCGGAGAGATGTAAAACCGACTACTGATTCACTATCCCCCATGTTACTCTATCACTCAAAGTCAGGATCCACCCCAATGTATTATTCTGCTGACCAAGTGGAGTTACGTGGGTAAAAAATCCAATTGGTGTCAAGTAAACATTTAGTGAGTTATTCAAAGCTTAATTACTATTCAGGCTGAAGATCAGAACCCGCAATTGATTTTCTTGCAACTCGCCTGTCCAACTCCCTCTTTAAACCACAGACTGTACAATCTACGTACTATACAAGGAAAGCTACACAGTGACTATCACAGGCCTCTCTTACCTCTCTGGTCGAAGGCAGCAGCATTTTCTCTTCCCTGTGGTTGCATTCCTGTAAAAAGTTTCAATCATTTTCCGTTATTTAGTTGTGTGAATAAACCTAACATGTGACAGGCAGAACTTATCACACTCGCGCACCATGTCACTGCGATTGGAATATAACCTCTGATCAGAGGAGCATTGAGCATCCTTTGCAGTTTGTTTATCACATAAACTTACATCAAAGATTGTTCGTCAGTTCCGAATATCACAAAGCAGAATATTCCTTAATGTCCAGTCTCCCAAAATAATCTTTTTATATTTCAATATTGGTTTGAAGAGGCCACATCCCCACAGAGCAGCAGGACCCAGGTCTGGGACTGAGGATCCTGGGATTAAAGGTCAGATGGATCAGGGGGCAGTGTTGGACAGACGGCCGATATTGGGCTCTGAAGGTTAGATCGGAAGTCACAAAGTCCACATTCTCATTTGGATTGGTACTTCTGCAGTGCTTTGAGGTGCCTACTGTACCTAGTCCATGTCTCTGATCTGTGGTGTTGAACTTCGTCATCGATGTCTGTCTTTGTTGACAGTCGGCTCCCAAGGTATGGGCCTTTGCGTACAGATGATCCACTGATCACAGTAATGCTGAAGCTATGTCCAGGTTGCCATCACCATCATAATACACCCAATCAGGAAGAAGTGTACAATTTTCATACATTGATGTGCTGCCAGTCACAACTGAAGAGATTAATAAAGCAGCCAAACGTGACCCAGTTATGTCAAAGGTATATGATTACATAGCAAATGGATGGCCAAACCAGGTATTAATGCATACTTCATTTGTAGGAATGAATTATCAGAGGACAAAGATTGTATCATGTGGTTATCCCAAATCAGTTCAGGTCCAAATTGTTAGGAGATCTTCATAACCAGCATCTGAGAATGTGCTTGACCAGTTACTTATGGTGGCCAGGTCTGGATAAAGATATAGGGCTAGACTTTCCATAAGTTTTGCATCGCTACCGCCCACTTAACATCCATTTTAATGCTGAAATGAGGTATGACGCCGATATATCACCGATTTAGCAAAAAAATGGAAACTTACGCCATTTATCACTCACTTATCCCCCAGCGTTACTTTCGGCTTATAGTTAGCGCCAAGAATTAATAATACCGCCCGCCCATTTTTTTTGTTGCCGTAAACGTCAGAAAAATGGAAACTAATGCCCATAATATCGCCGAGCATTACTTTTGGTATCTCGCCCACATATCGCTGAAAGTATCACTCGCTGAAACAAATGCTGAGACAAAGCTGCCTTCACCTGACCTTAACCCATGTTATGGACACCGTAAATCGCAGGACTTTTCATACAAAAGGCTGCTTCAACTTCTGGGGAGTTTTCATGTAATCTGGAGTTATTTTAAGATGATTTGACAATCTGAACAAACAAATATCATACTGTGGACGAATTGAATTTACTTTATTTGTTTTAGTAGGTAAATTTATTGTTTGTGAACAATAGGTATAATACTAATCGTTATTGTCATTTCTCAGCCTGTCTTGATGACTACGCACATGCTGCAGACTAGAGATGGCACAAGGTATACTGAAGAGCATTATGTGCCCAATCAAAGAGGTGGCAGACTGAGGAGGAGGAGGACGAGACCTTACACCCAACGCACTTACAGGGAGAAGTGGTCTTACCTGAACTTGTCCGATAACACGTGCCTTAGGAGATTGTGCTTCCAGAAAGAGGTCATCAGTGAGATATGCCAGTTTATTAGGGGAGATCTGCAGCCTACCAGAACCATCAGGTCCACACTGTCTGTTGAGGTCAATGTAACTGCAGCACTTTCCTTCTATGCATTGGGTTCCAACATTGCGCTATATCTCAGTATGCCACATAGTGCTGCATTCAACAGGTCACTGAAGCCCTTTACACATACAGGATGGACTTCATCAGCTTCCCTATGACCAGGAAGGCACAGACTGAGAGGGCTCTAGGATTCTCCAGAATAGCAAACTTCCCCAAGGTGCAGGGAGCAATAGACTGTACGCACAACGGCATGCGGGCACCTTTTCAGGATGCAGAGATTTTTCGGAACTAAAAGAGGTTCCACTCCCTGAATGTGTAACTCGTTGTCGACCACAAGCAAATTGTAATGGCAGTAAATGCCAAATTTCCGGGCAGCCTGTGTGAATGCACTGTATCTGACATGTTTACCAGTCAGCCACAACATCAATGCTGGATGCTTGGTGACAAAAAATATGGCCTCGTCACCTAGCTGATAACACCCCTGCATAACACCCAGACAGAAGCCGAGAAGCGATACAACAAGAGCCACATAGCCACTTGCAATATCATCAAGAATGCCATTGGAGTGCTTAAGCAGCACTTTAGATGGCTGGACCACTCAAGAGGTGAGTTACAATTCCACCCTGAGCAGGTAGCTCTATTCGTGGTGGTGTACTGCATGCTGCACAACTTGGCTAACAGGAGCGGACAAGAATTGCCAGAAGGGACAAACGGTCCACCTCAGGGGAGAGAGGAAGAGGAGGATGAGAAGGTGGACAATGACCTCGGGGCAGACAATCAGGCTGATGACGAAACCATGCCCCCGCGTCCCCATAGACCACAGGAAAGGGCCCGTGGCTACATAGCTGCAAGATTCTTATGTCAGCAGCTCATAAATAAATGCTTTGCTTGAAATAACGTTGGGGTATTTACAAAGCTGCAAGACTGCTGTGTCTGCAGCTTATACATGAATGGTGTGCATTACCTTGGTGACAGTTAAAGTTAAAGTTGATTCTAGTTACGTTGAATTATCCCCTTTCATGTTAAGACATCATCAGTGTTTAACGTTACAGCTATCTGAGAAAATGCGCAACAATGTTATGTCAAATACATTTTTTTTACGATAACATTTGTATTAATTCATAATTATAACTCTAAAAAACACCCCACTCCCACCCCACCCCACAACAAATTTATAACTTTTATAACATTTATTAAATGTTTAACATTTCCAATAGCACTAATAACACAAATAACACAAATGCAAATACAACAAATACAAATGAAGGTACCCCCTCCCCGCCCCACCCTTCCCCCAAACCTCCCAACATTCATTAATCAGCAACAAAAACAACAACAATACTGTTAGAACCCCAACTCCTGCGGCCATGCGCCTCATTTTCCTTTTCCCCCCTGCATCTTCGCCACACCTCTACCCCTTCCCCTTCCCCTCCCGACTGCAAGCCGCCTTGCCGCACTGCTCCTCAGGCGTTGCTTCATCACGGCAGATCCGCTGGTTGGCCGGATGCTGGAGAAGACATTCCCGAGGAGGAAACATCCTCCGAGCCAGAAGCATGAGCTTCCTCCTGGCTCTCATGTGTTGTTGGCAATGGGGGTGCGGCATCTTGGGGTTCAGTGCCGCATTCCAGGAACACTGGTAGCCCTCTGGCACCATCGTTCCTGGCTATCACCTCCAGGGCCTCCGCTATCCGTGGCATGTAATCGATCATGGTCGCGGATATTGTGGCCAGCTGTTGGAATATGCCCCCCTTTGTCTGGAGGATCTTCTGACGTATGTCAACATACCATGTCCCCACTGAGATCTGCCGATCGTGGAGCAGTCCTGCTGCATCAAACCAACCTCCGTGGGGTCGGCGCCGGCATGGAGACACTTGGGATGCCCTGCGGCAAAGTGCTTGGGCCCGCTACCTCCACGGTGGAGGAGGACATGGCCACAGGAGCACTAAAGGTAATAGGTGTGCTTGATCTGGAGCTTGTTGCTGCAGGCTCCTCCAACTCCTCACTCTTGTCAGTGCAGAGGCCAACCTGCAGCTCAACGGGCGATATTCGGGACTCCTCACCACCAGAAGCACGATCCCCCGCTGACGTCACCTCAGGCTCATCATCTCGCCTCGGTGCTGTTTCCAGTGACTGCGCTCTTGACTGAGCTACAAAACATAAATAAGGTAATTAGAGGGGGTGCTAGGGTGACAAGGTGATTCAAACGCCACACACAGCATATGCACGAGAACAGCACTACCGCTATCAAAATAATCACAATGAACATAAACAAATTCTGCATTACAATGATTTTCATGAGTCCATCATTAATTACATTACACTTTCATCAATCATCTATCATATATTGTACGGATATGAGTGGGTGTGGCATCTATTGACTTTACATCACACAATGGTGTATACTTTACTCACGTGGCATCACATCAGGTTCTGTTGCTGTACGCGTGGCCGACCGGGGGTGGCTCCCCACTAGTGCCAGCACCCGCTCCTCAATGTCGGTCAGCTCACACATCACTGATGGGCCGCCAACCAAGCTCGGTCGTATTCTTCGAAAGCTTTTTCTACAAAAGGTAACAACAGCACGACATGGCATAACATCATTGCGTAAGAGCATTGCTAGGTACTGTCACAGATACTGATGCAACACATAACTGACTGCTGTTATGATTATTATTATTATCATTATTAACCTAAACACCGTAAACGTAGGATTTGAGCAAAACATTACCGATCTAACTGCAATACATCAGATCTGAATTTAGTTACTCATTACACTTACAATGCCAATTATATAAATATATAAGTAAATGTAAATAAATGTAATACTTACTCTGCCAGAGTTGACAAGGTTGTTCCAGCGCTTGCAGCACTGGTTGCCTTCACGCACCTCGTGCGTCACCAACGAGACCACCTCAGCGATTTTGGCCCAAATCTTCTGATAAAGCTTCAGAGTAGGCTTCCCACGCCCAACCCGGATCAATTGACACCAACGTGACTCCACCTCCTACAGGAGGGCAGCATTTGCCTCATCCGAGAATCTCCACGCACATTTTCGCCCTCCCATCTCCAATTCCTCTTCAACCTCACTGCCCTCACCAGCCTCCTCCCCTTCCACATTGTGCTCTCTTGTCCCCTCAATGCCTTCCAATTTTTTCTATTTTTGTGACAGATATTTCTGTTTCACAGAACTAAATAGTACTATTTTTTATGCGTACTCCTCATAAAAATCCTTTCAAGTTCCCACAATCACCAAACAAACCACAGACACCGACACAACAATCCCACACAAGCATTCTCTTCCTCTCTGCTCTCTCTCTCTCCTCTTCTGCGCATGACCCCTGACCTTCTAAAATGCGGGAAAAAAACATTGCTATGGTGTTGCTATGGACACCGACATTTTACGACAGAAGAAAAAAAAATGCCATTAACGCCCATTGCATATCAGTCCAGCTAATGCCGATTTTATAAAGTGGAAACTCGTGGGTTTGAAAATGGACAATAATCCGGCGATCTCAAAACCCATAATAAATGCCTACGCTGGAAATAGCGCCCATTTTTGGGCGATCTGCACAATAATGGAAAGTCTAGCCCATAGAGTACATCGTCAGTCAGTGTACAACATGTCAATCGGTAAGCAAGAAACCATTACAGCCATGGAAATGGCCTCCGAGGGTGTGGCTAAAGGTTACATGTAGATTTTGCTGAACCAGAAGGACAGCAATTGTTCAATGTGACAGATAGCCATTCAAAGTGGGTAGAGGAAAATAACAACAAGTAGACAAATTGCGAAGATTGTTTTCTTCATATGGCCTCCGAGGAAATTGTGTCTGATAATGGGCTGCAAATTTGTCCAGCAGAATTTGCAAAATTCATGAGCAGAAACAGTGTGAAACATACCAAAGTTCCACCACCCTGCTTCAAATGGTGCAGAAGAGCGCACTGTACAAATTGTAAAATGTGCCCTCATCAAACAAATCCAAGGAAATGGCAATTGTCGTTGGACCACAAACTGGCAAATTTTCTGATTACTTATCAGAATACTCCTCATACAACTATTGGTAGAATACCAGCAGAGTTGTTTCTCAAACGACAGCCATGAACCAGGTTCTCGTTGTTAAAGCCAAACTTGGCACAGTCATTTGAAGAGAAACAATTAAGACAGAAAGGGAATCATGATGGAGGTAGAGTAAGAGAGAGAAGTGTGAAATCGAATCAGAAAGTTAGAGTGAAGAACGATCAGCGTAATAAGAACAGAAGAGCATAAGAAATAGGAACAACAGCAGGCCATTCGGCCCCTTGAGCCTGCTCCGCTATTCAATAAGATCATGGCTGATCTGATCATGGACTCAGCTCCACTTCCCTGACCACGCCCCATAATCCCTTCTCCCCTTATCGTTTAAGAAACTGTCTATTTCTGTCTTAAATTTATTCAATGTCCCATCTTCCACAGCTCTCTGAGGCAGTGAATGCCACAGATTTACAACCCTCTGAGAGAAGAAATTTCTCCTCATCTCAGTTTTAAATGAGCGGCCCCTTATTCTAAGATTATGCCCTCTAGTTCTAGTCTCCCCCATCAGTGGAAACATCCTCTCTGCATCCACCTTGTCAAGCCCCCTCATAATTTTATACGTTTCGATAAGATCAGCTCTCAGTCTTCTGAATTCCAATGAGTAGAGGCCCAACCTACTCAACCTTTCCTCATAAGTCAATCCCCTCATCTTTGGAATCAACCTAGTGAACCTTCTCTGAACTGCCTCCACAGCAAGTATATCCTTTCGTAAATATGGAAACCAAAACTATACGCAGTACTCCAGGTGTGGCCTCACCAATACCCTGCATAACTGTAGCAAGATTTCCCTGCTTTTATACTCCAACCCCTTTGCAACAAAGGCCAAGATACCATTGGCCTTCCTGATCACTTGCTGTACCTGCATACTATCCTTTTGTGTTTCATGCACAAGTAACCCCAGGTTCTGCAGCACTGCAATCTTTCTCCATTTAAATAATAACTTGCTCTTTGATTTTTTTCTGACAAAGTGCAAGACCTTCCAACATTATACTCCATCTGCCAAATTTTCATCCACTCCCCTAACCTGTCTATGTCTTTTTGCAGATTTTTTTGTGTCCTCCTCACACATTGCTTTTCCTCCCATCTTTGTATCGTCAGCAAACTTGGCTACGTTACACTCGGTCCCTTCTTCCAAGTCGTTAATATAGATTGTAAACAGTGGGGTCCCAGCACTGATCCCTGCGGCACCCCACTAGTTAATGGTTGCCAACCAGAGAATGATGCATTTATCCCGACTCTCTGTTTTCTGTTTGTTAGCCAATCCTCTATCCATGCTAATATATTACCCTCAACGCCGTGAACTTTTATCTTGTGCAGTAACCTTTTATGTGGCACCTTGTCAAATGCCTTCTGGAAGTCCAAATACACCACATCCACTGGTTCCCCTTTATACACCCTGTTCGTTACATCTTCAAAGAATTACAGCAAATTTGTCAAGCATGACTTCCCCTTCATAAATCCAAGCTTACTCTGCCTGACCGAATTTTGCTTTTCCAAATGTCCTGCTACTGCTTCTTTAATAATGGACTCCAACATTTTCCCAACCACAGATGTTAGGCTAACTGGTCTATAGTTTCCTGCTTTTTGTCTGCCTCCTTTTTTAAATAGAGGAGTTACATTTGCAGTTTTCCAATCTGCTGGGACCTCCTCAGAATTTTGATAAATTACAATCAATGCATTCACAATCCCTGCCGCTACTTCTCTTAAGACCCTAGGATGCAAGCCATCAGGTCCAGGGGATTTATCTGCCTTTAGTTCCATTATCTTACTGAGTACCACCTCCTTAGTGATTGTGATTGTGTTAAGTTCCTCCCCCTCTATAGCCCCTTGACTATCCACTGTTGGAATATTGGTAGTGTCCTCTATCGTAAAGACTGATACAAAATATTTGTTCAGAGAGGTTAAAGTAGTTACCAGAAAGACTAGTAAAAAAATGTGGCCCTCGCACATATTTAGTCAAGATATTTGATCATGGATAGGTTAGGTTTGTTCACATTGATCATATTTTACCTACAGATGTGGAAGTAGTTGAAAGTTGGAATTTTTCAATTTATTCTGATGAGTCAGACAGTTTGGTTGTAAGTAGAGTACCAGTAGCAAATCCTACATCAGATGTACTAGAAACAAGTCCAAGAGAAGGTCAGAATTTAAGTCTGAGTCTGAGTCAGGCAGACAATCAGTCTGAAGTTGTAGAGAGTCCAAATTTAGATCAAGGCCAGCCCTTGGAGAAAAACTCTCCTCAGGCTTCACCTAGAATGAGTCGGTGTCCTGCAACAAGATTGAAAAGTTCTGTTTAAGAATGAAGGTATCCTCTTCAAAGCAGAAAACCAGTGGTTAAGTTTGATTTGAAAATAAGGAAATATAAATTTGTAATTTTTGTTATGTATACCATGCAAGCTGTGTATAATGATTATTTTGTTATGATCAACATCTTCAATAAGGAGGGAGAAGTGTTGTTGACTAGTGGACTACTCCCTCTAGTGGACTACTGATGTAATAACTGCTGATGTAACAACAATAAAGCTTGTGGTCACACAGTTCTGTTAGTAATCCTCTTGTAAGTATGTGTGTTTGTATAGCTTTGTCGCAAGATATTACAAAATACAGGGCTATGGGGAAAGAGCGGGGGATTAATTGTAAAGCTGTACAAATGAGACAGTACAGGCATGATGAGCTAAATGGCTTCTTCCATGCAGTATCATTCTATGATTCTATGAAATATGTAAAAAATTTAGATGCGAAGAGAATGAATATTGGCACCAAACAGGTTTGTTTCAGAAAGCAGGCACTGTGCCCTTACAGGCCAGCATCGAGCAGCAGAGCAGTGGGGTTAGGATCGATCTTGATGAGGTTTGGGCCCTTGAACTGACTATGGTGTGGCATCAGTCAATATGTCGGGAACCAGAGACTTTATAATAATAGACTGTTGCTTTTGAAAAAAACCCCTGCAGATTCACTTTGTTTTAAACCATAGAAACATAGAATCATAGAAAATAGGAGCAGTAGTAAGTTATTCAGTCCTTCGAGTCTGCACCGCCATTCAATATGATCATGGCTGATCCTCTATCTCAACTCCATATTCCCGCTTTTTCCCCATACCCCTTGATGCCTTTTGTGTCTAGAAATCTATCTATCTCCCTCTTAAATATATTCAGTGACTTGGCCTCCACAGCCTTCTGTGGTAGAGAATTCCACAGGTTCACCACCCTCTGAGTGAAAACATTTCTCCTCATCTCGGTCCTAAATTTCCTACCCCGTATCCTGAGACTGTGACCCCTTGTTCTAGACTTCCCAGCCAGGGGAAACATCCTCCCCGCATCTCGTCTATCCAACCCAGTCAGAATTTTATACGTTTCAATGAGATTCCCTCTCAATCTTCTAAACGCTCGTGAATACAAGCCTGGTCGACCCAATCTCTCCTCAGGAGACGGTCAGTTGTCGGCGCGGGGCAGGAATTGGAGCCGCGAGTGGGCTGAGGCCCAACAGGAGCGTCAGAGAGGCCGTCGGGGAGTCGGGAGGCGGAGCGGCAGTTCGTGAGGCCTACAAGAGGCCAGTCGGTGCAGCTGCAGCAGGGAGGCAAAAAAGAAATAGAAAGAAATCGAAGGGTGACGTCACAGCCAAGGTGTAAGTGATTGGCTGGTGATTGGTGAGTAGTTTTTCTTTTTCTTTTCTTTATCAGTAAGCAACCTTTCAGTATTGTTGTTGCCAAATTAAGTTAATCAAAGGGTTAAGTCATGGCAGGAGAGCTCGGACATGTGTTATGCTCCTCCTGTGCTATGTGGGAAGTCAGGGACGCTTCCAGTGTCCCTGCTGACTACATGTGCAGGAAGTGCATCCGCCTTTAGCACCTGACAGACCGCGTTGTGGCACTGGAGCTGCGGGTGGATTTACTATGGAGCATCCGCGATGCTGAGGATGCCGTGAATAGCACGTTTAGTGAGTTGGTCTTACCGCAGGTAAAGGTTACACAGCCAGATAGGGAATGGGTGACCAACAGGACGAGCAGTGCAAGGAAGGTAGTGCAGGGGTCCCCTGCGGTCATCCCCCTGCAAAACAGTTACACCGCTTTGGGCATTGTTGAGGGGGGGGATGACCCATCAGGGGAGGGCAACAGCAGCCAAGTTCATGGCAGCGTGGGTGGCTCTGCTGCACAGGAGGGCAGGAAAAAGAGTGGGAGAGCAATAGTGGTAGGGGATTCTATTGTAAGGGGAATAGATAGGTGTTTCTGCGGTTGCAACTGAGTCTCCAGGATGGTATGTTGCCTCTCTGTTGCAAGGATGTCTCAGAGCGGGTGCAGGACATTTTGAAGAGGGAGGGTGAACAGCCAGTTGTCATGGTGCATATAGGTACCAACGATATAGGTAAAAAAAATGGGATGAGATCCTACAAGACGAATTTAGGGAGCTAGGAGCTAAATTAAAAAGTAAGACCTCAAAAGTAGTAATCACAGGATTGCTACCAGTGTCACGTGCTAGTCAGAGTAGGAATTGCAGGATAGCTCCGATGAATAGGTGGCTTGAGGAGTGGTGCAGAAGGGAGAGATTCAAATTCCTGGGACATTGGAATCGGTTCTGGAGGAGGTGGGACCAGTACAAACTGGATGGTCTGCACCTCGGCAGGACTGGAACCAATATCCGAGAGGGAATGTTTGCTAGTGCTGTCGGGGAAGGGTTAAACTAATATAGCAGGGGGATGGAAACCTATGCAGGGTGACAGAGGAAAGTAGAATGGGGGCAGAAGCAAAAGATAGAAAGAAGAAAAGTAAAATGGAGGGCAGAGAAACCCAAGGCAAAAAGCAAAAAGGGCCAAATTGCAGCAAAATTGTAAAGTGGCAAAGTGTGTTAAAAAGACAAGCCTGAAGGCTCTGTGCCTCAATGCGAGGAGTATTCGGAATAAGGTGGACGAATTAACTGCGCAGATATAATGTAATTGGCATCACGGAGAAATGGCTCCAGGGTGAACAAGGCTGGGAACTCAACATCCAGGGGTATTCAACATTTAGGAAGGATCGACAGAAAGGAAAAGGAGGTGGGGTGGTGTTGCTGATTAAAGAGGAAATTAATGCAAGTAAGGAAGGGCGTTAGCCTAGATGATGTGGAATCGGTATGGGTGGAGCTATGGAATACCAAAGGGCAGAAAACTCTAGTGGGAGTTGTGTGCAGACCATCAAACAGTAGTAGTGAGGTTGGGGACAGCATCAAACAAGAAATTAGGGATGCGTGCAATAAAGGTACAGCAGTTATCATGGGCGACTTTAATCTACATATTGATTGGGCTAACCAAACTGGTAGCAATGCGGTGGAGAAGGATTTCCTGGAGTGTATTCGGGATGGTTTTCTAGACCAATATGTTGAGGAACCAACTAGATGGCTGTGTGATGTGGAATGAGAACGGACTAATTAGCAATCTTGTTGTGCGAGGCCCATTGGGGAAGAGTGACCATAATATGGTAGAATTCTTTATTAAGATGAAGAGTGACACAGTTAATTCAGAGACGAGCATCCTGAACTTAAGGAAAGGTAACTTCGATGGTATGGGACGTGAATTGTCTAGAATAGACTGGCGAGTGATACTTAAAGGATTGATGGTAGATAGGCAATGGCAACATTTAAAGATCACATGGATGAACTTCAGCAATTGTACATCCCTGTCTGGAGTAAAAATAAAATGGGGAAGGTGGGTCAACCGTGGCTAACAAGGGAAATTAAGGATAGTGTTAAATCCAAGGAAGAGGCATATAAATTGGCCAGAAAAAACAGCAAACCTGAGGACTGGGAGAATTTTATAATACAGCAGAGGACGACAAAGGGTTTAATTAGGAGGGGGAAAATAGAGTATGAGAGGAAGCTTGCTGGGAACATAAAAACTTACTGCAAAAGCTTCTATAGATATGTGAAGAGAAAAAGATTAGTGAAAACAAACGTAGGTCTCTTGCAGTCAGATTCAGGTGAATTTATACTGGGGAACAAAGAAATGGTGGACCTGTTAAACAAATACTTTGGTTCTGTCTTCACTAAGGAAGACACAAATAACCGCCCGGAAATACTAGGGAACTGAGGGTCTAGTGAGAAGGAGGAACTGAAAGAAATCCTTATTAGGCGGGAAATTGTGTTAGGGAAATTGATGGGATTGAAGGCCGATAAATCCCTGAGGCCTGATAGTCTGCATCCCAGAGTACTTAAGGAGGTAGCCCTAGAAATAGTGGATGCATTAGTGATCATTTTCCAACAGTCTATCGACTCTGGATCGGTTCCTATGGACTGGAGGGTAGCTAATGTAACACCACTTTTTAAGAAAGGAGGGAGAGAGAAAACAGGTAATTATAGACCAGTTAGCCTGACATCATTAGTGGGGAAAATGTTGGAATCAATTATTAAAGATGAAATAGCAGCACATTTGGCAAGTGACGGAATCGGTCCAAGTCAGCATGGATTTATGAAAGGGAAATCCTGCTTGACAAATCTTTTAGAATTTTTTGAGCATGTAACTGGTAGAGTGGACAAGGGAGAACCAGTGGATGTGGTGTATTTGGACTTTCAACAGGCTTTTGACAAGGTCCCACACAAGAGATTGGTGTGCAAAATTAAAGCACATATTATTGGGGGTAATGTACTGACGTGGATAGAGAACTGGTTGGCAGACAGGAAGCAGAGAGTCAGGATAAATGGGTCCTTTTCAGAAGAGCAGGCAGTGGCTAGTCGGGTACCACAGGGCTCAGTGCTGGGACCCCAGCTATTTACAATATACATTAATGATCTGGATGAGGGAATTGAGTGTAATATCTCCAAGTTTTCAGTTGACACTAAGCTGGGTGGCAGTGTGAGCTGTGAGGAGGATGCTAAAAGGCTGCAGGGTGACTTGGACAGGTTAGGTGAGTAGGCAAATGCATGGCAGATGCAATATAATGTGGATAAATGTGAGGTTATCCACTTTGGTGGCAAAAACACGAAGGCAGAATATTATCTGAATGGCGGCAGATTAGGAAAAGGGGAGGTGCAGCAAGACCTGGGTGTCATGGTACATCAGTAAATTGAAAGTTGGCATGCAGGTTCAGCAGGCGGTGAAGGCGGCAAATGGTATGTTGGCCTTCATAGCTAGGGGATTTGAGTATAGGAGTAGGGAGGTCTTACTGCAGTTGTACAGGGCCTTAGTGAGGCCTTACCTGGAATATTGTGTTCAGGTTTGGTCTCCTAATCTGAGGAAGGACATTCATGCTATTGAGGGAGTGCAGCGAAGGTTCACCAGACTGATTCCAGGGATGGCAGGACTGACATATGAGGAGAGACTGGATCGACTGGGCCTGTATTCACTGGATTTTAGAAGGATGAGAGGGGATCTCATAGAAACATATAAAATTCTGACGGGATTGGACGCGTTAGATGCAGAAAGAATGTTCCCGATGTTGGGGAAGTCCAGAACCAAGGGATATAGTCTAAGGATAAGGGGTAAGCCATTTAGGACTGAGATGAGGAGAAACTTCTTCACTCAGAGAGTTGTTAACCTGTGGAATTCCCTACCGCAGAGAGTTGTAGATGCCAGTGCATTGGATATATTCAAGAGGGAGTTAGATATGGCCCTTATGGCTAAAGGGATCAAGGGGTATGGAGAGAAAGCAGGAAAGGGGTACTGAGGTGAATGATCAGCCATGATCTTATTGAATGGTGGTGCAGGCTCAAAGGGCCTACTCCTGCACCTATTTTCTATGTTTCTATGTTTCATACGACAGTCCTGCCATCAGAGGAATCAGTCTGGTGAACCTTCGCTGCACTCACTCTCTGGCAAATATATCCTTTCTTAGATAAGGAGACCAAAATTGCACACAATACTCAGGTGCAGTCTCACTAAGGCCATGTATAAGTGTAGTAATACATCCTTGCTCCTGTACTCAAATCCTCTTGCAATGAAGACCAACATACCATTTGCCCTCCTAACTGTTTGCTGCACCTGCATGTTTTCTTTCAATGACTGGTGTACAAGGACACCCAGGTCCCTCTGTACATCGACACTTCCCAAGCCATCACCATTTAAATAATACTTTGTCCTTATGTTTTTCCTACCAAAGTGGATAACTTCACATTTAACCATGTTATACTGCATCTGCCATGTGTTTGCCCATTCACTCAACCTATCTAAATCACCTTGCACTGTCTTTGCATCCTCCTTATAACTCACAATCCCACCTAGTTTTATCTCTTCAGCAAACTTGGAAATATTACATTTGGTTCCCTCATCCAAATCATTTATATATATTGTGAATAGCTGAGACCCAAGCACTGATCCCTGTGGTACCCCACTAGTCACTACCCGCCACCCCGAAAAAGATCCGTTTATTCCTACTCTCTGTTTCCTGTCAGTTAACCAATTTTCAATCCATGCCAATATATTACCCCCAAACCTATGTGCTTTAAGCTTGCACAATAACCTCTTATGTGGGACTTTATCAAAGGCCTTCTGAAAATCCAAATACGCTACATCCACTGGTTCTCCCTTATCTATTCTGGCAGTTACATTCTCAAAAAACTCCAGTAGGTTTGTCAAACATGATTTTCCTTTCATAAATTCATATTGACTTTGTTTAATCTCGTTGATATTATCTAAGTGTGCCGTTATCACATCCTTTATAATAGACTCTAGCATTTTCCCTACTACTTATGTTAGGCTAACCGGTCCGTAGCTCCCCATTTTCTCTCACCCTCCTTTTTTTAAATAGTGGGGTTACAGTTGCCACCCTCCAATCTGCAGGAACTGTTCCATAATCTATAGAATTTTGGAAGATGACAACCAATGCATCTACTATTTCCATGGCTACCTCTTTTAGTACTCTGGGATGCAGATCATTTAGACATAACTCATTCCAAACCCTCTCCAGGTAAAAGAAAATAATCAAAAATTCTGAAACATGGCAATTGTGAAAATTCTCATTGCAAAATAGTGAAACCTACAATTCAGAGCTTTTGCTTTTCCATTGGTAGATTTTCTTCACGGCGCCTAGATACAGCATTCTGATTTGCTGGAAAGGCAATCTGAGCCTGTTACATATGCAATAAAGGTTCAAACTGAGTACCGTTTAACTAAGCAAGGTACAACCTTGGCTCTGCTTTACTTAGGCCCAAAGTGCCTGGCTCTCAAAATGGCTGGCCTTTTATACCAGAGCAGCACCATTGCATGCTGCTCAGTGGCCTCCAACAATGACGCCATCTGGTGGCTACAAACAGAATATACTTACATGACAACACCCCCCCTCTGAGATCTTGTCACAGTCTTTCACAGGTTGAGATGGTCTGGTGCTTTGCGCTCCCAGGTTGACCGTCTCAGTTCGATTCCAGCCTTGGGTGAGTGTGCTGTTGTGGCTGATGGCTGGATGGCTGACTTGTTGGGGGTGTCAGTGCCCATGTCAGGAATTGCAAGTCCATTTTTATTGAACAGGTCTGTGATGGAAATTCTGGGTTCACTGATGACCCTTGAGTCCACTGAAGTCTGCTGGTAGGTTGATTGGTCGTTGATGGGTTTTTTCGTCCGACTGTTCTGGCTCGTCTGTGTGCCTCGGCTTTGTCTGATCCATGTGTTTCCTGAAAGTTTGCCCATTCTTGAGCTTAATAACGAATACTCCTTTGCCCTCCTTGACCATGAGCGTACCAGTGATCCATTTGGGACCCTGACCATAGTTCAACACATATACAGGATCATTAACAGAATCCTCGCGTGACACAGTTGCGCGATCGTGGTATCCTTGTTGACTTTGTCTTCTGTATTCAACATGATTATTTAAATCCGAGTGTACCAGAGATAACTTGGTCTTAAGACTTCTTTTCATCATGAGTTCAGCAGACGAGACCCCTGTGAGTGTGTGGGGTCTTGTCCTGTAGCCCAGCAATATTCAAGACAAGCAGGTCTGCAGTGACCCTTGGGTTACTCTCTGCATGCTTTGCTTGATAATTTGTACTGCACGTTCAGCTTGCCCGTTGGATGTAGGCTTGAACGGTGCTGACCTTACATGTTTTATGCCATTAAGTTTCACAAACTCCTGAAGCTCCTGACTGGTGAAGCACGGCCCATATGTCAGGCAGACCATATGTCGCGAACATGACATTGAGATTCTCTATGGTTGCCATGGATGGGCTGGATGACATGATTATGCATTCTATCCACTTCGAGTAAGCATCCACCACCAATAAAAACATCTTGCCCAGGAAGGGACCTGCAAAATCTACATGCATCCTGGACCAAGGTTTGGATGGCCACAACCACAGACTCAGCACCCATTCCGCTGGTGCTTTGCTGAGCTGCATGCAAGTGTTGCACTGATGCACGCATGCTTCCAGCTCAGAATCAACTCCTGGCCATCGTACATGGGACCTAACAATTGCCTTTATCATTACTATACCAGGATGTGTGCTGTGTAACTCACACACAAACTTCTCTCTCCATTTCTTGGGCATTTCAACGCGATTGCCCCACAATATGCAATCTGTTGAATAGACAGTTCGTCCTTGCGACGAATGTACAGTTTGGCCTCTTCGCACATTTGCTTAGGTATGGCAGATGAATCCACTTTGAGGATGCAACCCTTTACCACTGATAAAATCGGGTCCTGACTGGGCCAGGTCTTAACTTGTTGAGCCATGACAGGGGTTCCTTCACTCTCAAAAGCATCCATGATTAACATTAGATCTGCCAGTTACAACATTTCCACCTCCGGTATGGGCAACGGCAACCGGCTCAAAGCATCGGCACAATTCTCTTGGCGAATGACATAATCATAGGCAGATAATGTCAGCGCCCACCTTTGGATGCGGGACGAAACGTTGGTATTGATACCTTTGCTCTTGGAAAAGAATAAAATGAGCGGCTTGTGATCGGTCTCTAATTCAAACCTCAAACCGAACAGGTATTGATGCATCTTTTTAAGACCATACACACACGCTAAAGCTTCTTTTTCTACCAAACTGTAGGCTCTTTCTGCTTTAAACAAACTTTTGGATGCATACGCGACAGGTTCAAGTTACCCCTACTCATTGGCTTGTTGGCGTATGCAACCAATTCCATATGGCGATGCGTCAAAGGCCAAAACTAAACGGTTACATGGGTCATAATGTACCAGCAGCTTGTTCGAGCAAAGCAGATTGGTGGCTTTCTCGAAAGCTCTGTATTGCGATGCGTCCCACATCCAGTTGTTGTCTTTTCTCAATAGCATGTGCAGTGGTTCTAGTAAGGTGCTCAATTGAGGTAGAAAGTTAGCAAAGTAATTGAGTAGACCCAGGAACGAACGCAGCTCCATCACATTCTGCGGCTTGAGTGCATTCTTGATGGCCTTGGTTTTCACGACAGTAGGTCGGATGCCATCAATGGCGAATTTCCTCCCAAGGAATTCGACCTCCGGTGCCATGAAGACGCACTTCGAGCGTTTCAGTCTGAGTCCCACTCTATCCAAATGCAGTAGAACCTCTTCCAGGTTGTTCAGATGTTCCTTGGAATCACGACCGGTGATCAGGATGTCGTCTTGGAACACGACGGTTCTGGGAACGGACTTCAGTAGACTTTCCCATATTCCTCTGGAATATTGCTGCAGCCGAGCGAATTCCGAAAGGGCACCTGTGCTAAATAAACAGTCCTGTGTCATACAGGCCGACTTCAAGTCTAGTTTTGTGAACGACTTCCCTTCGGCTAGCGTCGTAAACAAGTCATCAGCCTTCGGTAACGGGTACTGATCTTGTTTCGAAACCCTGTTGATTGTAGCCTTGTAGTCTCCACAGATTCTGACTGTGCCATCACTTTTCAGCACAGGAACATTGGGACTGGCCCATTCATTAAATTCGACCGGTGATATGATCCCTTCACACTGGAGACTGTCCAGCTCAATTTTGACCTTCTCCCTCATCATATACAGCACTGCCTGAGCTTTATGATGGACGGGTCTTGCATCTGAGTCCACGTGGATCTGCACCTTGGCTTCCGTGAAGTTGCCGATACCCGGTTCGAACAGCGAAGGGAACTTGCTCAATACTTGGGCACATGTATCTTCCTCCAATGACAACGCCTTTATATCATTCTAGTCGCATCTGATTTTCTCCAACAAGCTCCTGCCAAGCAACGTTGGGCCATTGCCTGGAACAATCCACTGCGGTAAATCGTGAACCACACCGTTATATAACACATTAATTTGTGCACTGCCAATCATCTTTATCAGTTCTTTGGTGTATGTATGCAGCTTGGCGTTAACAGGGCTCAGCCTGGGCCTCACAGTCTTAGTATCCCACAGTTTATTAAATGCCCTCTCGTTCATGATCGATTGACTCGCCCCTGTGTCCAGTTCCATAGATACCGTTATCCCGTTAAACTTCACATTAATCAAAATTGGTTTACTCTTGGTTATGAAGGAGTACAGTCCATACACTTCCTCTTCTGGCATCTCGGATTGCATATTCGGATCCGCGCTAGTCTGACTCTCATCCTCCAGGTGGTGTGTTGCAGCACACTTGCTCATCTGCGGACACTTGCGCTAGAGATGCCTCACTCTCAGACAACCTTTGCAACTATATTGCTTAAATCGGCACTGCTGGTGCCAATGTTTTCCCCCACAATGCCAACACGGAGAAGTCGGATACATTCCCGCTGGCAGACTTTGGGCAGCCACAGGTTTCGCGAACAAAGCCGGATAGACCCTGCCATGTGCCGCTCTGCCGAATGCTGAATCAATCACATTTACAGTACTTGCCGAGGTTCGGTTCCTCACCGATATTTGCTTTAGACTCCTGTCTGTCGTCATACATGATTGAGCGATCTGGATGGCACTTTTTAAATCCAACTCCTCCACCGCCAGAAGTTTGCGCAGGATCACCTCGTGGTTGATACCGATAACAAAGACGTCCCGCAGCATGTCTGCCAACCCCGTCCCGAACCTGCACGGTCCCGCTAGACGTCTCAGGTCAGCAACGAATTCCACCACGCTCTGGCCCTCCGATCGAACGTGTGTATAAAACCTGTATCTCGAGATGATGATGCCATCGTCTGGCTTGAGGTGCTCCCGTACCAATGTACACAACTCCTCGCACGTTTTCCCTGTTGGATCACTAGGCATGAGAAGATTCTTTGTCAGACCATAGATCTTTGAACCGCACACAGTGAGGAACACGGCCCGACGCCGATCTGCATCGTTGACCTCCTTCATTTTGTTGGCCACGAAGTACTGGTTCAAATGGCTCACAAAGTCTGCCCAATCTTCTCCCTCCACGAATCGCTCTAAAAATCCAATCGTGCTCATTTTGCAAACAAAGGTTCTTGTATTCTCGTCGTCAAATGTTACGTATGCAATAAAGGTACAAACTGAGTACCGTTTAACTAAGCAAGGTACAACCTTGGCTCTGCTTTATTTAGGCCCAAAGTGCCTGACTCACAAAATGGCTGGCCTTTTATACCTGAGCAGCATCATGTGCGTGCTGCTCAGTAGCCTCCAACAATGATGCCATCTGGTGGCTATAAACAGAATGTACATACATGACAGAGTCAATCACAAGCAGTATGGCAGAGACGTTGCATGTCACAATTATGATCCCTGAGCAGTGACACAGGAAGTTGACAGACATGAAGTGAGCACATATGCACTATCTCTATATTATAGTGCATTCCCTGTGTGGCTGGTCACAGTAAGTCAGCAATTTGTGTCTTCTCACAAAGACAAAAGCAGTGACCACGTTAAACACAACAGGGGCCATTGTGACTGTGTGCGATTGTGTAAATCGGGTGATAGTGAATAAGCAGCTTGGTTTATATCTCTCCCCATTGGCATTTCTGTTGATTTCACGGAGATCAGTGGAGATGTAAAATGGGCTGCCGATGCACTATCCCCCATGTTACTCTATCGCTCAAAGTCAGGATTCCACCCCAATGTATTATTCTGCTGACCAAGTGTAGTTACATGGGTACAACATCCAATTAGTGTCAAGTAAACATTTAGTGAGTTATTCAAAGCTTAATTACTATTCAGGCTGAAGATCAGAACCCTCAATTGATTTTCTTGCAACTCGCCTGTCCAACTCCCTCTTTAAACCACAGGCTGTACAATCTATGTATTGTACTCGGAAAGCTACACAGTGACTATCACAGGTCTCTCTTACCTCTCTGGTCGAAGGCAGCAGCATTTTCTCTTCCCTGTGGTTGCATTCCTGTAAAAAGTTTCAATCATTTTCCGTTATTTAGTTGTGTGAATAAACCTAACATGTGACAGGCGGAACTTATCACATTTGTATAAACACAAAATGGAACCTTTCAACTCGAACTCCGTGTCACTACCATTGGAATATAATCTCTGATCAGAGGACTATTGAGCATCCTTTGCAGTTTGTTTATCTCATAAACTTACATCAAAGATTGTTCGTCAGTTCCGAATATCACAAAATAGAATATTCCTTAATATCCAGTCTCCCAAAATAATTTTTTTATGTTTCAATATTGGTTTGAGGAGGCCACACCCCCACAGAGCAGCAGGACCCAGGTCTGGGACTGAGGATCCTGGGATTAAAGGTCAGATGGACCAGGGGCAGTGTTGGACGGACGGCTGATATTGGGCTCTGAAGGTTAGATCGGAAGTCACAAAGCCCAAATTCTCATTTGGATTGATACTTCTCCAGTGCTTTGAGGTGCCTACTGTACCTAGTCCATGTCTCTGAGGCATATAGGAGGGTGGCTATCACTACTGCTCTGCAGACCATGAGCTTGATGCCGGATTTGAGATCCTAGTCTTCAAACATTCACTTCCTGAGGTGACCGAAGGCTGCACTGGCACAAGGAAGGCGGTGTTGAACTTCGTCATCGATGTCTGTCTTTGTTGACAGTAGGCTCCCAAGGTATGGGCCTTTGCGTACAGACAATTAGCTGATCACAGTAATGCTGTCCAGATTGCCATCAACATCACAAGTTGCATCCAATAGGGAAGAAATGTTCTATTTTTCATACATTGATGAACTGCCAATCACGCTGAAGAGATTGGTAGAGCAACCAAACGTGACCCAGTTATGTCAAAGGTGTATGATTACATAGCAAATGGATGGCCGCACCAGGTATCAGAGGAAAATATTCATCCGTGCTTCATTCGTAGGAATGAATTATCAGAGGATAAAGACTGTATCATGTGGGAGCAAGAGTGGTTATCCCAAATAAGTTCAGTTCCAAATTGTTCGGAGATCTTCATGAGGTTTGCGCCCTTGAACAGACTATAGTGTAGCATCAGACAATGTGTCGGGACCAGAGACTTTGTAATAATAGACTGTTGCTTTTAAACAAACCTCACCTTGTTTTAAAACACAACATTTAGACTTCACTCATTCCCAACCCTCTCCAGGAGAAAGAAAATAATCCAAAACTCTGAAACATGGTAGTTGGGTAAATTCTCATTGCAAAATAGTGAAACTTTCAATTCACAACTTCTGCTTTTCCATTGGTAGATTTTCTTCACGGCGCCTAGATACAGTGTTCTGATTTGCTGGAAAGGCAATCTGAGCCAATCACGGGCAGTGTGGCAGAGACGTTGCATGTCACAATTGTGATCCCTGAGCAATGACACAGGAAGTTGACAGACGTGAAGTGAGCACATGTGCACTATCTCTATATTATAGTGCGTTCCCTGTGTGGCAGCAATTTGTGTCTTCTCACAAAGACAGCAGCAGTGACCACGTTAAACACAACAGGGGCCATTGTGACTGTGTGCGATTGTGTAAATCGGGCGATAGTGAATCAGCAGCTCGGGTTATATCTCTCCCCATTGGTATTCCCGTTGGTTTCAGGGGAGATGTAAAATGGGCTGCCAATGCACTATTCCCCATGTTACTCTATCACTCAAAGTCAGGATCCACCCCAATGTATTATTCTGCTCCCCAAGTGTAGTTACATGGGTAAAAAATCCACTTAGTGTCAAGTAAACATTTCATGAGTTATTCAAAGCTTAATTACTATTCAGGCTCAAGATCAGAACCCTGAATTGATTTTCTTGCAACTCGTCTGTCCAACTCCCTCTTAAAAGCACAGACAGACAATTAGGCTCATTTCTGAATAAAAAGATGGACATGGCGAGAAGATGGATTTGAGCTCAAACTGAAGGCCATATATGCACATCCTTTTCCAGTCCCTAAAATATGTTGTTTTTAAATCCACGTTCTCTTGTACATTTCCATGTGTGACCGCTCGAGATCTCTCAAAATAATTTTGATGTTTTTCCTGCTTGTATTAAACTTGACTGGCCTATAGATTTCAGGTGTGTCTCCAGAGTTTATTTAAATACCTGCAGTAGACTTCTGTTTTCCATATTCTAATCGGGAATCTCCCCAGAATATAGTAAATTTTTTTAAATTTAAGCTTTCGCAATTTTGATGTCCACATCCTCTTAAAGTGCTTCAGTATTGCTGCACTGGTTTGTGATGGAGGAGCGGCAAGAGATCGTGGCAGAGATGCTACAGATGAGGGTATGGGGCCCAGAAGAGTCGAGGGCCCAGGGGCAGCACGGGCCAGCCCACACTGCGATATATGTGCGCACTAGGTCCGTGCAGCAGAGCTAGTCTCCAGTCATCCTGGTTAACCCTTGCCACTGGATAAAGGCCTAGCTCTGTCAAGCCCGTGTGGTGGCTGATCTGTAATGGTCACCACATGTTAAATAAATCCACGCACAGGCATCTTCCACCCCTTCAAATGGAGTTCAGGATTGGAACATCGGGTCCTTCATTGAAACATCTGTGAACTCATGTGGAAGCAAGTCAAGGGAATTAAGGGTTATGGGGAGCGGGAGGGTAAGTGGAGCTGAGTCCACGGCCAGATCAGCCATGATCTTGTTGAATGGCGGAGCACGTTCGAGGGGCTAGATGGCCTACTCCTGTTCCTAATTCTTATGTTCTTATGTTCTTATGTAAGTCATCCTCGTTCGAGGGACCGCCTATGATGATGATGAAAACCACAGGCTGTACAATCTACATACTGTACTAGGAAAGCTACACAGTGACTATCACAGGTCTATGTTACCTCTCTGGTCGAAGGCAGCAGCATTTTCTCTTCCCTGTGGTTGCATTCCTGTAAAACATTTTAATCGTTTTCAGTTATTTAGTTGTGTGAATAAACCTAACATGTGACAGGCAGAACTTATCACATTTGTATAAACACAAAATGGAGTCTTTCAACTCAAGCTCCGTGTCACTGCGATTGCAATATAACCTCTGATCAGAGGAGCGTTGAGCATCCTTTGCAGTTTGTTTGTTACATAAACTTACATCAAAGATTGCTCATCAGTTCCGAATATCACAAAGCAGAATGTTCCTTAATGTCCAGTCTCCCAAAATAATCTTTTTATATTTCAATATTGGTTTGAGGAGGCCACCCTCCCACAGAGCAGCAGGACCCAGGTCTGGGGCTGAGGATCCTGGGATTAAAGGTCGGACGGGTCAGGGGGCAGTGTTGGACGAACGGCTGATATTGGGCTCTGAAGGTTAGATCGGAAATCACAAAGTCCACATTCTCATTTGGAAAGATCTGTTACCATGTCTGCTGGTTGTCTCAGACAGACTTGCTCACTGACAGTAGCATTGCACACTCTGTAATCATTATGATTCAAATTCAGGACAAAATAGCTCCAGTCCCTTTAAGCTTGTAGAGGGATCTCAACGTCCTGGAACTCCCTACCTAACAGCGGTGTGAGAGCACCTCCACCACAAGGGCTGCCATGGTTCTACATGAAGGCTCATCACTCCCTTCTCAAGGGCATGTAGGGATGGGCAATAAATGCCGGCCTTGCCAGCGACGCAAACATCCCGAGAATTAAAAACAACATTCAGGGAAGGTCATACTGTGTGCTGTGTGGTGACGATGTGAATTACTAAACACATTCTTTATGCAAGGGATTACTGGAGCTGGAACCCAGAGGAGTTTGATTTATTTAATATTTTATTCGGAAAACCTGGGAACCTGAGAGTAGATTCAGAAGGGAGTGAAGCAAAGCTGGAGTTGGAAAGCAGAAAATTAGAAAGTCAATTTGGAAGGCAGAAGAAAAAGAGAGAAAATAGATAACAAGGTAGTTCAGCACTGCAAAATGGTATATACTTCAATGTATGGAGTCTAGGGAATAAGGCCGATGTGCTGAGAGCACAGATAGACTTGGGGGTATGATATTATAGCTATTACTGAGACATGGCTGAAAGAAGGGCAGTAATGGCAGCTCAACATTCCTGGTTACAGGATTATCAGATGGGTTAGAGAGGGGGGTAAAAAAGGAGGGGGGGGGTCGCAGTATTAATTAAAGAAACAATTACAGCTGTAAGGAGCGATATATTAGAAGGATCATCAAATGAGGCCATATGGGTTGAATTTAAGAACAAAAAAGGGGCGATCACACTGCTGGGTGTGTACTATAGACCCCCCAAACAGTCAGAGGAAGACAGAAGAGCAGATATGTTTGCAAATTTCTGAGAAGTGCCAAAACTATAGGGGCAGTAATAGTAGGGGATTTCAACTATCCTAATATTAACTGGGATAAAAGTAGTGCAGAATTTCTAAAATGCATTGGAGAAATTTCTTAGCCAGTATGTAACAAGCCCATCAAGGGAGGGGACGGTTCTGGATTTAGTTTTAGGGAATGAAGCTGGGTAGGTGGAAGGGGTATCAGTGGGAGAGCATTTTGGTGCTAGTGATCATAATTCAGTTAGATTTCGGGTAGTTATGGAAAAGGACAAAGATAGACCAGGATTTAAATTTCTCAATTGGGGGAAAGCCAATTTTACCAACCTGAAATGTGATTTAGCGAAGGTGGACTGGAAACAGCTACTGGAAGGTAAATCAGTGGAGTGGGGGGTTTGCAAGGAGGCCATCCTGAGGGTTCAGAGCAAGTACGTTCCCTTAAAGAAAAATGGTGGGACGAACAAATCTAAAGCCCCCTGGATGTTAAGGGACATACAGGGTAGGATAAAGGAAAAAAGGGACGCTTCTGTCAGATACTGAGGGCTCAATACTGCAGAAACTCTAGAGCAATTTAGAAAGCGCAGGGGTGATATTAAGAAGGAAATTAGGAAAGCAAAGAGAGAATGAAAACATTTAGAATGTAAAATCAAGGAAAACCCAAAGATATTTTATAAATACATTAGGAACAAGAGGATAAATAAAGAAAGAGTAGGGCCTATCAGAGACCTTAAAGGTAATCTGTGTGTGGAGGTGGAAGAAGTGCGTATGGTTCTTAATGAATACTTTGCGTCTGTTTTCACAAACGAGTTGGGCGATGCAGACATTGCAATCAGGGAGGAGGTGTGTGAAATATTAGATGAAATAAACATAGTGAGAGAGAGAGAAGGTTAGCAGATAAGTGGATAAATCACCAGATGAAATGCATCCCTGGTCGTTAAGAGAGACAGAAGAGAAAATAATCACGGCTCTGATCATCATTTTATAATCCTCTCTGGTGCCGGAGGACTGGAGGACTGCTAACGTTGTATCTTTGTTTAAAAAGGGAGAAAGGGATAGACTGAGTGATTACAGACCAGTCAGCATAACCTCGGGTGATGGGAAAATTATTAGAAAAAATTCTGAGGGACAGGCTTTATCTTCATTTAGAAAGACATGGATTAATTGGGGACAGTCAGCATGGATTTGTTAAGGGAAAGTCATGTCTGACTAACTTGATTGAATCTTTTGAAGCAGTAACAAGGAGGGTCGATGAGGGTAGTGCATTTGATGTAGTGTATATGAATACTAGCAAAGCTATTGATAAGGTCCCACATGGCAGACTGGTCATGAAAGTAAAAGCCCATGTGATCCAAGGCAAAGTGGCAAATTGGATCCAAAATTGTCTCAGAGGTAGGAAGCAAGGGTAATGGTTGATGGATGTTTTTGTTACTGGAAGGCTGTTTCTAGTGGGGTTCCGCAGGGTTCAGTATTTGCTTTTTGTGGTATATATTAATTATTTAGACTTGAATGTAGGGGGTATGATTAAGAAGTTTGCAGATGATACAAACATTGGATGTGTGGTTGATAATGAAGAGGAAAGCTGTAGCCTGCAGGAAGATATCAAAGCACTGGGCAGGTGGGCAGAACAGTGGAAAGTGGAATTCAATCGGAAGAAATATGAGGTAATGCACTTGGGGAGGGATAACAAGGCAAGGGATTATGCATTAAATGGTAGGACACTGAGAAGTGTAGAGGAACAAAGGGACCTTGGAGTGCATGTCCACAGATCCCTGAAGGCAGCAGGCCAGGTAGATAAGGTGGTTAAGAAGGCATAAGGAATACTTGCCTTTATTAGTCGAGGCATAGAATACAAGAGCAGGGAGGTTATGCTTGAACTGTATAAAACACTAGTTAGGCAACAGCTAGAGTACTGCTTGCAGTTCCGGTCACCACATTACAGGAAAGATGTGATTGCACTGGAAAGGGTACAGAGGAGATTTATGAGGATGTTGCCTGGATTGGAGAATTTTAGCTATGAAGAAAGATTGGATAGGCTGGGTCTGTTTCTTTGGAACAGATGAGGCTGAGGGGAGACCTTATTGAGGTGTATTATATCATGAGGGGCCTGGATAGAATGGATAGGAAGGACCTATTTCCATTCGCAGAGGGATCAACAACCAGGGGGCATAGATTTAAAGTAATTGGTAGGAGGTTTTGAGGGAATATTTTTCACCCAGAATGTAGTGGGGGTAAGGAACTCACTACTGGAAAGGGTGGTAGAGGCAGAAACACTCACCACTTTAAAAAGTACTTGGATATGCACTTGAAGTGCCGTAACCTACAGGACTATGGACCGAGAGCTGGAAAGTGGGATTAGGCTGGTACGCTCTTTGTCGGCTGGCGGGGACACAATGGGCCGAAATGGTCTCCTCCTGTGCTGTAAATTTCTATGATTCTATTCTTTGAAAACTTTAAAGGGTTCCGTAACTCGATCGGGAAAGCTCCATAAAACCGAACTCCATTGGTTCTGGAAGTTTCCTCACTGCCTTGTATGGGGTATGTCCTCTTTCATATGATGGCAAGCGGTACAGATGGAGGTGGCGTCTCCCCACTGTAATATAGAGCGCCCTCTAGTGGACTACTGCTCCACCTAGTTTACTACTGTTGTAATTCCAAGAAAAGTCACATGATGTATCAGAGCCATCTTATAATGTGTGTTTGTTAGTGATGTCATAAGAATCTATCACATTGGCAACATAGGACAGGATTTCTGGAATCCCTTGCTGAAAGTTTTGTTGGTGGAAGTTACTGACAACCAACAGAGTGCCTTCGAGATGTTCTTTGTTTTGCAGCACAGCTAAAAATCCGCGGTAAATTTCAAGCACACTGTTGACATTGTCCAACCAGGCTTTCTTCGATCTAGTACTGTGTAATGCAGTAGGTTTAATAAATTATCTCGTAGTAAAAGATCCTCTAGGAATGAGTGATCATAATATGGTTGAATTTCAAGTTCAGTTGGAGGGTGAGAAAATTGGTTCTCAAACCAGGGTCCTAAGCTTAAATAAAGGAGACTAAAACATATGAGGGCAGAGTTGGCTAAAGTGGACTGGGAAAATAGACTAAAGAATTCGACGGTTGATGAGCAGTGGCAGACATTTAAGGAGATATTTCATAACTCACAACAAAAATATATCCCAATGAAAAGGAAAGACTGTGAGAGAAGGGATAACCATCCATGGCTAACTAAGGAAATAAGGGATGGTATCAAATTCTAAACAAAGGCATACAATGTGACCAAGACTAGTGGGAGGCCAGACGATGGGGAAAATTTGTAAAAGCCAGCAGAGAACGAGTAAAAAAATGATAAAGAGGGAAGGTAGATTCTGAAAGTAAACTAGCACGAAATATAAAAACAGATAGTAAGAGTTTCTACAGGTACATAAAAAGGAAAAGAGTGGCTAAAGTAAATGTTGGTCCCCTAGAGGATGAGACTGGGGAATTAATAATGGAGAACAGGGAAATGGCAGAGACGTTGAACAAATATTTTGTATCGGTCTTCATGGTAGATGACACTAAAAACATCCCAATAGTAGATAATCAAGGGGCTATAGGTAGGGAGGAACTTAATACAATCACAAATGAAGTAGTACTAGGTAAAATAATGGGACCAAAGGTGGACAAGTCCCCTGGACCTGATGCCTTACATCCTAGGGTCTTAAAAGAAGTGTCTGCAGAGGTAATGGATGCATTGGTTGTAATCTACCAAAATTCCCCGGATTCTGGAGCGGTCCCAGCAGATTGGAAAACCGCAAATGTAATGCCCCTATTTAAAAAAGGAGGCAGACAAAAAGCAGGAAACTATAGACCAGTTAGCCTAACATCTGTCATTGGGAAAATGTTGGAGTCCATTATTAAGGAAGCAATAGTGGGACATTTGGAAAAGCATGATTCAATCAAGCAGAGTCAGCATGATTTTATGAAAGGGAAATCATGTTTGATAAATTTGCTGGAGTTCTTTGAGGATGTAATGAGCAGGGTGGATAAGGGGGAACCAGTGGATGTGGTGTATTTGGATTTCCAGAAGGCATTCGATAAGGTGCCATATAAAAGGTTACTGCACAAGATAAAAGCTCACAGGGTTGGGGGTAATATATTAGCATGGATAGAGGATTGGCTAACAAACAGAAAACAGAGAGTCGGGATAAATCGGTCATTTTCCGGTTGGCAAACAGTGACTAGTGGGGTGCCGCAGGGATCGATGCTGGGGCCTCAACCACTTACAATCTATATTAATGACTTGGATGAAGAATCGAGTATAATGTAGCCAAGTTTGCTGATGATACAAAGATGGGTGGGAGAGAAAATTGTGAGGAGGACACAAAAAATCTGCAAATAGACAAGCTAAGTGAGTGGGCAAACATTTGGCAGATGGAGTATAATGTAGGAAAATGTGAGGTTATCCACTTTGGTAGAAATATTAGAAAAGCAAATTATAATTTAAATGGAGAAAAATTGCAAAGTGCTGCAGTACAGAGAGACCTGGGGGTCCTTGTGCATGAAATACAAACATTTAGCATGCAGGTACAGCATGTAATCGGGAAGGCAAATGGAATGTTGGCCTTTACTGCAAGCGCGATAGAGTATAAAAGCAGAGTAGTCCTGCTACAACTGTACAGAGTATTGGTGAGGCCACAGTTGGAGTACTGCGTACAGTTTTGATCTCCGTAAGGAAGGATATACTTGCATTGGAGACTGTTCAGAGAAGGTTCACTCAGTTGATTCCAGAGATGAGGGGGCTGACATGAGGATAGGTTGAGTAGCTTGGGCCTGTATACATTGGAGTTCAGAAGAATGAGAGGTGATCTTATCGAAACAGATAAGATAATGAGGGGGCTCAACATGGTGGATGCAGAGAGGATATTTCCACTCATAGGGGAAACTAAAACTAGGAGACATAGTCTCAGAATAAGGTGCCACCCATTTAAAACTGAGATGATGAGGAATTTCTTCTCTCAGAGGGTTGTAAATCTATGGAATTCTCTGCCCCAGAGAACTATGGAGGCTGGGACATCGAATATATTTAAGGCGGAGACAGATAGATTTTTGAGCAATAAGGGAGTAAAGGGTTATGGGGAGCGGGCAGGGAAATGGAGCTAATCCATAATAAAATCAGCCATGATCTTATTGAATGGCGGAGCAGGCTCGAGAGGCCAAATGGCCTACTCCTGCTCCTATTTCTTATGTTCTTATGGCCATGCCTATGGAAATAATAGCATGCTAGGGTGAGTTCCATCACAACTGAGAGACTTTCAGAGCATTTGTGGAGAAGCTGGAAGTGTTTTTCACCACAAATAGTATCGGCGAAGTTTCCAATGATGAAAACCGTAACAGAGTGGTGTTAGAAAGACAACGGGCTATTTTCTTGTATGAAGCAGGGCCCGAGGTGTATGAAACCCGAAAATATTTACTGGTTGTCATCAAGTCAAAGGACACACCTCTGACAGAGATTCAGCACTATAGTCCTGAGGCCCTGGAAATTGCTGAGAGTTATTGTTTTGTTAAACGGGATCAATTCATTGATGGGGGTATCAGTGAGTACATTGTAGCTTTAAAAAAGCTATCTATTCACTGTCATTTCGGAAACTTTCAGGACTGAGCATTGCGTGACTACTTTGTTTGTGCATTGAAAAATTAAGCGTTCAGAAGAAAGTTGGTGACAACACCTAACTTGACTTTTGATTCAGCTTGTCAGACAGTTATTTTGATGGATATAGCTGACCAATACGGGAATTTCTCGCCATTTCCAGTTGTTAACCAACCGAGGTGAATCGGCTTCAGGCTAAAAGTAAAAGGCAGTTGGGTCCCAAGGCCTCAGCAACTGGCCAAGGTCACAGAACATTGAATTCATGCTATTGGTGCCTCAAAATTGTCCATATGTAAAGGCAGAATTTCTTCTGCAAGAAAACTGGGCACCTTGTGAAGAGTAATGCTATAAGTAGAAATCCTCAGACACTACATAGTATTGAAGAGAAGCAACAGGAAGAGAAGCAACAGGATGAGGAGGTTCTAGAGACACACGTCATCAGGAGCACGAGGGTATCTAACAGCGATTTGCAAAGTATCGTCATCCAAGTTGACGTTGCAGAAAGCAGGATACCCACGGAAATTGACATTGGTGCATCCGTGATTCTAATACCGAATCACTATATCTCGACAAGTTGGCGTGATTTTCCACTGGAGAAGTCAAAAAGAGAGGTGAGGCTACTCAGGAGAATAAATTCCTGTTGTGGGACATATCACCATATTGGTGAAACACAAGCATCAGTTTCAGAGCTTGCCATTCTTAGTGGTGCCAGGAGGCAATCGTGTCTCACTAGGTAGAAATTGGTTGCGATCATTGAAGCTGGATTGGAATGAGAATTTTTGTGTCGAAATGAGATTTGCATCGAAGGATGATATCATCAAGCAGTAGCCGAAGGTGTTCCGTTAAAGAGGCAGTCCGATCCAAGACTTCAAGGCGAGTATCAGAGTACAGAAGGACGTTAGATCGATTTACTGCAAGCCACTCCCATACGCACTCAAATAGAAAGTTAAACAAGAATTCAAAAGACTAGAGACTGAGAACATTACCTCTAAGGTACATCTAAGTAATTTTGCTACACCCACTGTTGTTGTACCTAAGTCCGATGGTAAGGTAAGATTGTGTGGAGACGGCTCAGCCCCCAGACCCAGTCGCTACCTCAGCCATGTCCGGGAGAGAAAGGTCAGTTCCCCAAACATCGGCGAGGCGAGTGGGGAGTCGGTTGGCGGAGCGCCAGGCGAGCGGCCTATAAGAGGTCCACCAGCAGCGTCGGGGAGGTGAGCGGGATGTCGGGAGGCGGAGCGCCAGGCGAATGGTCTACAAGAGGCCAGCCGGTGCAGCGTCGGGGAGGTGAGTGGGATGTCGGGAGGCGGAGCGCCAGGCGAGCGGTCTACAAGAGGCCAGCCGGTGCAGCGTTGGGGAGGTGAGCGGGGAGTCGGTTGGCGGAGCGCCAGGCGAATGGTCTACAAGAGGCCAGCCGGTGCAGCGTTGGGGAGGTGAGCGGGATGTCGGGAGGCGGAGCGCCAGGCGAATGGTCTACAAGAGGCCAGCCGGTGCAGCGTTGGGGAGGTGAGCGGGATGTCGGGAGGCGGAGCGCCAGGCGAATGGTCTACAAGAGGCCAGCCGGTGCAGCTGCAGCAGGGAGGCAAAAAAGAAGTAGAAAGAAATCGAAAGGTGACGTCACAGCCAAGGGGGTAAGTGATTGGCAGGTGATTGGTAAGTAGTTTTTCTTTTTCTTTTCTATATCAGTAAGTAACCTTTAGCATTGTTGTTGCCAATTTAAGTGTATCTAAGGGTTAAGTCATGGCAGGACAGCTCGGACATGTGTTATGCTCCTCCTGTACCATGTGGGAAGTCAGGGACGCCTCTGGTGTCCCTGACGACTACGTGTGCAGGAAGTGCATCCGCCTGCAGCTCCTGACGGACCGCATTATGGCAAAAGGACTTAGGGGTTAACAGGGAGAGAGCCAAGCCAAAACACAGCCAATGTGTGAGGGCTATTGGCACTTAAGTCTGGGGAGAGCTAAGCCAGAGCACATAGTGCAAAGGTAATCGGTACAAAGGACTTGGGGGAGAGTGATGTTATATATGCAGACTATAGATATACTCTCTGTGTACTCACTGTATAGTTGCATAAGATGGAGACTTGTTACCTGATGTTTTATCAATAATATCTACACTTTGTATATACTATGCTGGCACCACTAGAGGGTGCAACTGGTGGAGACCGGGGTTTCCTGCCCCTGTGGCAGAGCTGTCCACCAGAGGGCACTGTGGTGGGAGACCTGAGGGTCACCTGCAGAGGTGTGCAGGGCCCAGTATAAAAGGCTGCTCACCATGCTTGTGCCTCACTCTGGGGTTACGAATAAAGGACCAAGGTCACTACAGTTTGAGTACAACACATTGCCTCATGGAGGCATTCATAAATGTATTACAGACATAACAAGGACAGTAGGAGTATGTTTGTGTGTATGTACTAGACCCATGCAGCAGAGCATGGTCTCCAGTCGTCTTGGATCTCCTTGCCACTGGAGCAAGATCTTACTCTGCTAAGCCCATGTGGTAGCTGGTGTTCAACGGCCACCCCACATTAAAAGAATTCACGCAGAGCCATCTTCCACCATTTAAAATGAAGTTCGGGACCTGGAATGTCAGGACCCCCGTGAACAACACCTGTGACAGAGACTGTAGGTCCCACACCGGACTCATTAGTCACCTGAGAACTCATTTTTAGTGTGGAAGCAAGTCATCCTTGATTCCGAGGGACTACCTAAGAAGATCACAGTAAGTCAGCAATTTGTGTCTTCTCACAAAGACAGAAGCAGTGACCACGTTAAACACAACGGGGGCCATTGTGACTGTGTGCGATTGTGTAAATCGGACAAGAGTGAATCAGCAGCTCGGTTTATATCTCTCCCCACTGGTATTCCCGTTAATATCAGTGGAGATCAGTGGAGATGTAAAATGGGCTGCCGATGCACTATCCCCCATGTCACTATCGCACAAAGTCAGGATCCACCCCAATGTATTATTCTGCTGACCAAGTGTAGTTACACGGGTACAACATCCAATTGGTGTCAAGTAACCATTTAGTGAGTTATTCAAAGCTTAATTACTATTCAGACTGAAGATCAGAACCCTCAATTGATTTTCTTGCAACTCGCCTGTCCAACTCCCTCTTAAAACCACAGACTGTACAATCTACGTACTGTACTAGGAAAGCTACACAGTGACTATCACAGGTCTATGTTACCTCTCTGGATGAATGGAGTGAAATGATCTCTTCCCTGTGGTTGCATTCCTGTAAAAAGTTTCAATCATTTTCAGTTATTTAGTTGTCTGAATAAACCTAACATGTGACAGGCAGAACTTATCACATTTGTATAAACACAAAATGGAACCTTTCAACTCGAGCTCTGTGTCACTGCGATTGGAATATAACCTCTGATCAGAGGAGCATTGAGCATCATTTGCAGTTTGTTTATCTCATAAACTTACATCAAAGATTGCTCATCAGTTCCGAATATCACAAAGCAGAATATTCCTTAATGTCCAGTCTCCCAAAATAATCTTTTTATATTTCAATATTGGTTTGAGGAGGCCACACCCCCACAGAGCAGCAGGACCCAGGTCTGGGACTGAGGATCCTGGGATTAAAGGTCGGATGGGTCAGGGGGCAGTGTTGGACAGACGGCTGAAGGTTAGATCGGAAGCCACAAAGTCCACATTCTCATTTGGAAAGATCTGTTGCCGTGTCTGCTGGTTGTCTCAGACAGACCTGCTCACTGACAGTAGCATTGCACACTCTGTAATCATTGTGATTCAAATTCAGTAGAAGATATCTTGAGCCCCTTTAAGCTTGTAGAGGAAGCTTAAGGTGGGTCAACGTCCTAGAACTTCCTACCTAACTGCGCTGAGAGAGCACCTTCACCACACGGGCTGCAGCCCAAGCTGAAGGGTCACCACCTCCTTCTCAAGGGCTGCTAGGGATGGGCAATAAATGCCGGCCTTGCCAGCAACGCCCACATGCCATGAATTAATAAAGACATGATCGGGGAAGGTCAGCCTGTGTGTTTGCCGTCGTGAATTCATAAATCCTTTACGTGAGGGTTTGGTGGAGCTCGCACCCAGACGAGATCTGTCCTCAACATGCTTTGTGCGTGATGATTCATTCAATACATTTGTCATGTATCTCACACTACTGTACATAACTGTATCTTACCATGCTATACATGACTGTAACCAGATATGACCTGGAACCAAAAGCTTCTTACCACCAGGCGTGCACTTGCAGGAGACACTGCACACCTGTCCCAGACAGGTATATAAAGACAGGTCTCAGGCAAGTGTGCCATTCGAGAGCTGTGTAATAAAGGTGCAGGTCCTGAGTGACCTTGACTTCAGTATGTGCCTCGTGTGAGTCTGTACTGCAGGGACAGGATTTTACAGTGGCGACGAGGATGGGATTACAGAATCCACAGAATGGCGACCAACGGCTCAGATGAAAAATACAATGCTGGAGATAATTGGGAGGACTTTATAGAAAAGCTCCAGCAAAGCTTTGTAACCAAAGACTGGTTAGGCGACGATAAGGCAGACAAGAGAAGAGCCCACCTCTTCACCAGCTGTGGCTTGAAAACATACGCCTTAATGAAGGACCTGCTGGCACCCGAGAAACCAGCAAGCAAGTCGTTTGAAGAGTTGAGCACACTGGTAAGAGACAACCTGAAGCTAGCGAGCAGCCTACACATGGCCAGACACAGGTTCTACAACTACAGGCGCTGTGTGGGCCAGAGCATACCCGACTTCGTGGCGGAACTTATGTGAGTTCTCCGATGAACGAAGGAGAGAAGTACTGAGAGACTTTTTTATTGAAGGAATAGGCCACGCAGGCATATTCCGAAAGCTCATAGAAACCAAGTACTTGACCTAGAGGCAGCAGCACTGGTTGCACAGATATTCTTGGCAGGAGAAGAAGAAACGAGTTTGATCGACACTGCGAGTACGACAACTAACGAAACATCGGAACAAGGGGTTCACAGCGTGAAACAAGCTGCTACCCCCACACACAGACAAAGGCAGGAGAGCAGGCCCTCAACAGCAGGCAGTGGTGCCAGAAGCCATCAATGGCCACATGAACGGCCGTTCACACCTCATCAACCCACAATGCGAGCAATCAACTACAAATTGAGAGAAGCTCAAGAGAGGTCAGCCAGATGCAGCTCATCCTTTGGAAACAATGGAAACGGTCTGTCTTGGAGGTGTGGGGGAAGGCACTCATCAAGGGGGTATCGATTTCAGCATGCCGTTTGCAGAAACTGCAATAATACAGGACATCTGGCCCGCATGTGCAAGAAAAAGGCAGCTCGGCTGGTATACAAATCAGAGGGGTCGGATAGCGGACCAGAAGACGATGGGGACAGTACCCGGGACACCGAGGTACAGCGGGTCAACACGATCAAGGACCACTGCTCTTACAACAAGACGCCTCCAATAATGATGAGGGTCCTATTCAACGGGATAGCCGTCAACATGGAGCTGGATACGGGAGTGAGTCAATCTCTCATGAGCGCTCAACAATTTCAACAGCTGTGCCCGCACAAAAGCGACAGACCAAAACTTACAAGGGTCGACACTAAACTAAGGATCTATACCAAAGAAATCATCCCAGTCCTTGGCAGCGCCATGCTCTCAGTCACACACAAAGGGACAGTGAACCGACTTCCCCTGTGGATTGTCCCCGGAGATCTCCCAGCACTGTTGGGGAGAAGCTGGCTGGCAAAACTAAATTGGAAATGGGATGATGTTCACGCCATGTCGTCAGAGGAACAGATCTCCTGCTCAACAGTTCTAAGTCGATTTGAACATCTCTTTCAGCCAGGTGTGGGCACCTTCAAAGGGGCTAAAGTCAAAATCTACATCACACAGGATGCTAGACCGGTCCATCACAAGGCTAGCGCTGTGCCCTATGTGATGATGGAAAAGATTGAACATGAACTGGACCGGCTTCTGAGGGAAGGCATTATCTCACCCGTGGAATTTAGCGACTGGGCAAGTCCCATCGTCCCCGTCATGAAGCCTGATGGATCCGTACAAATCTGTGGGGATTACAAATCTACCATAAACAGAGTCTCCCTACAGGACCAATACCCGCTGCCCAGAGCGGAAGACCTATTTGCCACACTGGCTGGAGGAAATCTTTTCTCAAAACTAGATCTCACATCTGCGTATATGATGCAAGAACTGACCGAAGAGTCTAAGCTACTCACCACCATCAACAGACATCGAGGCCTTTTCATTTACAATCGATGCCCATTTGGCATCAGGTCGGCAGCTGCTATATTCCAGCGCAACATGGAGAGTCTGCTCAAGTCCATCCCCGGGGACGGTTGTATTTCAAGACGACATACTTGTCACGGGCAGGGATACCGACTCCCATCTCCGCAATTTGGAGGAAGTACTAAAGCGGTTGGATCAGGTAGGCCTAAGAGTTAAGAAATCCAAGTGCCTGTTTCTCGCGCCCGAGGTTGAATTTTTGGGCAGAAGGATTGCCGCTGATGGAATCCGCCCAACAGAGTCCAAAACCGAAGCAATTCGCCTGGCACCCTGGCCCCGGAATGTCTCAGAACTGCGCGCCTTTCTCGGGCTCCTCAATTACTTTGGGAACTTTATGCAGAACTTAAGCACACTGCTGGAGCCTCTCCACATGCTACTCAGAAAGGGGTGCGATTGGTTTTGGGGGGACGCCCAGGAACGCGCCTTCAATAAGGCATGCAACCTTCTGTGTTCCAACAGTGTTTTGGCTTTCTTTGATCCAGGTAAAAAGCTAGTTCTTACACGTGATGCGTCAGCGTATGGGGTCGGGTGCGTTTTACAACATGTCAATAGTGCGGGTAAATTACAACCCATAGCTTATGCCTCCAGGTCACTTTCGCAGGAGGAGTGCGGGTACGGAATGGTGGAGAAGGAGGCGCTCGCGTGCATGTACGGTGTCAAAAAAATGCACCAATACCTTTTCGGGGCCAAGTTTGAGTTAGAAACTGATCACAAGCCCCTCACGTCCCTACTATCCGAGAGCAAGGCAATAAACGGCAACGCCTCGGCGCGCATTCAACGGCGGGCACTCATGCTGGTGTCTTACGATTACACCATAAGGCACAGACCAGGCACAGACAACTGTGCCGACGCGCTTAGCAGGCTACCCCTGGTGACCACGGAAGGGTCTGATGAACAGGACTGTGAGATAGTCATGGCAATCAATGCCTTTGAGTCCACAGGTTTGCCCATGACGGCTTGCCAAATCAGAGCCTGGACGACCAGCGACCCCACGTTATCCTTAGTAAAAAGATATGCCTTAACTGGTGACTGGGCAGAGGCTCGCGATGCCTGCCCCAAGGAGATCAAACCTTTCCATAGGCACATGCATGAGCTGTCCCTACAAGCAGACTGCCTGATGTGGGGCAGCCGAGTAGTTATGCCTCTGCCAGGCAGAGAAGCATTTGTCCGGGAGCTCCACCGCGAGCACCCGGGAATCGTTGTCATGAAGGCCATAGCCAGATCCCACGTCTGGTGGCCTGGCATTGACGTGGACTTGGAGCTCTGCGTCCGATGTTGCACTATTTGTGCCCAACTCAGTAATGCCCCAGGGAGGCCCCCCCTGAGCCCCTGGCACTGGCCCACCAAACCGTGGTCGCGGGTGCACGTAGACTATGCACCCATTCATGGGCAAAATGTGCCTCGTAGTTGTCGATGCATTTTCAAAGTGAATCGAATGCACCATTTTAAACTCGAGCACCACCTCCACCACTGTGGAGAGCCTTGGAACTATGTTCGCAACGCACGGAATTCCTGACATATTGGTCAGTGATAATGGTCCGTGCTTCACCAGTGCAGAATTCCAAGATTTCATCAGTGACCACGGCATAAACTATGTTAAGACGGCACCATTCAAGCTGGCCTCCAACGGCCAGGCGGAGCGAGCAGTGCAAATCATTAAACAAGGCATGCTCAAAATCCAAGGTCCCACGCTGCAGGGCCGCCTGTTGCGACTGCTGCTGGCATACATATCTCACCCACATTCATTGAATGGAGTCCCCCCCCACGCAACTAATGATGCAACGGACCTTAAAGACAAGGCTCTCATTAATCCTCCCAGACATGCATGAAATTGTTGAGGCAAAGCGCCGTAAGCTAACTGAGTACCATGACCGAAATTCGAGGGGGAGGTGGAATGAGATAGGGGACAAAGTGTTTGTGCTAAACTACGGCAGGGGTCCCAAATGGCTTGCAGGGACAGTAACAGGAAAGGAAGGAAACAGGCTACTGGTGGTACAAATGGACAATGGCCAAACCTGCCGGAGGCATGTAGACCAAGTAAAAAGTAGATTCACCAACAACACTGCGGAACCAGAGGCAGACTACAATGTGGAACTCACACTACACCTGGTGGACAGACAGAGGGAACAACCTGAGGAAAGGGCAATCCCAACAGACAGCCCAGGCGAGATACCAACAATCATACTGAATGAAACAGACAGCCCAGGCGAGATACCAGCAATCACACCGAAAGAAAAACAGGCACCAAGGCAAGCAACTGAACCAGAATTAAGACGCTAATGCATGAGCGTAGACCACCTGAGAAGCTGAACCTATAAAGACAATAAGACCTTGGGGGAGATGTCATGTATCTCACACTACTGTACATAACTGTATCTTATCATGCTATACATGACTGTAACCAGATATGACCTGTAACCACAAGCTTACCTTACCACCAGGTGTGCACTTGCAGGAGACACTGGATATACCTGTTCCACACAGGTATGTAAAGACAGGTCTCAGGCAAGTGTGCCATTCGAGAGCTGTGCATTAAAGGTGTAGGTCCTGAGTGACCTTGACTTCAGCATGTGCCTCGTGTGAGTCTGTACTGCAGGGACAGGACTTTACAACATTAGTCAGAAAACTTTGCAGGGCTCAAACCCTGGTTTCCATAACTCGAGCAGGAAAACTCCATAAAACCGATCTCCATTGGTTCTGGCAGTTTGTTCTCTGCCTTGTATGGGCTGTGTCCACAGACATATGATGGCAAGCGGTTACCAATTGGGATTATGTCAGGAGCGCTCTCTCCTTTGCATCAGTTGGAAATTCCTGGAGCAGATGGCACACCCTGTGAGGTGAGGCACACTGGAGAAGATGTAGATCCCATTGGTGGGGTCAAGGCCCAGGTAATATAGGCCTCAATCTGTGTGATCGGGGCGAGTGGCGAGACAGGCCCCAATCAGTGTGATCGAGGGGGGAGGGGGCGATACAGGTCCCAATCAGTGTGATCGGTGGGGGGGGAGCGTGGAGGGGGTGATATAGGCCCCAATCAGTGTGATCGGGGGGGGGGGGTGATTATCGGCCGCAATCATTATGATCGAGGGGAGGGGGAAGGTGGGGGTGATACAGGCCCCAATCAGTGTGATCGAGACGGGAAGGGCGATATAGGCTCCAATGAATGTGATCGAGGGGTGCGGGGGGGTCGATATAGGCCCCAATCTGTGTGATCGGGGCGGGGGGAGGCGATATAGGCCCCAATCAGTGTGATCGGGGGTGGGGGGGCGATATTGGCCCCAATCTGTGTGATCGGGGGTGGGGGGGGCGATATTGGCCCCAATCAGTGCGTTCGGGGGTGAGGGAGGGGCGATATTGGCCCCAATCAATGTGATCGAGAGGGGAAGGGCGATATAGGCCCCAATCTGTGTGATCGGGGGTGGGGGGGAGGCGATATCGGCCCCAATCAGTGTGATCAGGGGTGGGGAGGCGATATCGGCCCCAATCAGTGTGATCGGGGGTGGGGGGGGGCGATATTGGCCCCAATCATGTGAGCGAGAGGGGAGGGGCGATATAGGCCCCAATCTGTGTGATCGGGGAGGGGGGGCGATATTGGCCCCAATCTGTGTGATCGGTGGGGGGGGAGGCGATATAGGCCCCAATCAGTGTGATCGGGGGTGGGGGTGGCGATATTGGCCCCAAACAGTGTGATCGGGGGTGGGGGGATGTGATATTGGCCCCAATCAGTGTGATCGAGAGGGGATGGGCGATATAGGCTCCAATCTGTGTGATCGGGGGTGGCGGGGAGGCGATATAGGCCTCAATCAGTGTGATCGGGGTGGGGAGGGATATAGGCCTCAATCAGTGTGATCGGGGGTGGGGGGGCAATATAGGCCCCAATCTGTGTGATCGAGAGGGGATGGGCGATATAGGCTCCAATCTGTGTGATCGGGGGTGGCGGGGAGGCGATATAGGCCTCAATCAGTGTGATCGGGGTGGGGAGGGATATAGGCCTCAATCAGTGTGATCGGGGGTGGGGGGGCAATATAGGCTCCAATCTGTGTGATCGAGGGGGGAGGGGCGATATAGGCCCCAATCAGTGTGATCGGGGGTGGCGGGGAGGCGATATAGGCCTCAATCAGTGTGATCGGGGTGGGGAGGGATATAGGCTCCAATCTGTGTGATCGAGGGGTGGGGGGCGATATCGGCCCCAATCAGTGTGATCGAGGGGGGAGGGGCGATATAGGCCCCAATCAGTGTGATCGAGGTGGGGGGTGGGGGGGCGATATAGGCCCCATTTAGTGTGATCGGCCGGGGGGGCGTTATTGGCCCCAATCAGTGTGATCCATACCAGGGAAGCAGCTGCAAAAATGGTTCCTAATTCTTTCTTCTAAAAAGCGAGCTCAGCTGCTGAAACAGGGAGCCCAGGCTGTGTAAGAATAAAATGCATATTAATGATCAAATTGATTCAGTGTGTGTACAAATATCACAGGTGCAGATTTTACAGAAAGGCTGCGGTCTGAACTAAAGACAGAAAATGGATACCTCCAAGTTCTTAAACCCACAACCATCTGACTTGGAGGTACATGTGCTGCCCACTGAGCCACAGCTGACACTTCTTGCTTCACTAGTTGAGTGGATGCCTGTTTTTCGTAAGTAAATAATGGGACATCCCAAAATAATTGTTTCCTTTCCCACTGCAGTTAAATAATTAAATAGGCATGAAATGTGTATAAATAATTCTGTCCTATAAACAATTGATGTTTTCAAATTCTCAGTGTTAGCAATAAAACAGACAGTCCCTGTAACCATTTATTTTCTTTACCTCTCTGATTGTCTTTTGCCCTGGGGGCTTTTCTGCCTATTTCCATCAGTCTCTCTGCCTCTCTCTCTGAGTATTCATCTGAAACAACAATAATTATGGGTTATTAGTTTTGCTACCAAAAGTTACTTCAAATACATCGATTGTTCACATTCTAACCTGTTTTGAAATCATTTGGAAAAGTAAACTAATAATTATTGTAAGAGCAGAAAGACATGTAACAGGAGATGGCAAAAATTCACAAAGTGAATCATACTGATGCATGCTGGGAAATGCTTCATGATGCACGTGGTCAGGGAGTTGCATTCTGGGGATTCTCGGCCGCCATTCTGCAGGTACCTCAGCAGACATGGCCAGAGCTCCTGGGACAATATCAACTCAAACCATTGGATGCTCATACCCTTTTGTTAGAATGTTAGTGAAGATACACAAAGACACAAAAAATTATCAAGAAATATATTCAATTTATCATTAAATATAAGGCTTTTTAAGCTACATGTTGTGTTCTCTAGTGCACGTCCACTGCAGAGAAGTTGGAGCTGTTTTTGAACAGTCACACAGCATTATATGTAATACACTCCATGTTTAGCTGTCAAGTTCAGACAGTGCCCAGCACTGACAATCCCGAGTTCAGACAACGCACAGTGCATCAATCCTGAGTTCAGACAAAGCACAGCGCTCACCCTCCCGAGTTCAGAGAACGCACAGCGCTCACACTCCCGAGTTCAGACAACGCACAGCGCATCAATCCTGAGTTCAGACAACGCACAGCGTTGACAATCCCGAGTTCAGACAACGCACAGCGCATCAATCCTGAGTTCAGACAACGCACAGCGTTGACAATCCCGAGTTCAGACAACGCACAGTGCATCAATCCTGAGTTCAGACAAAGCACAGCGCTCACCCTCCCGAGTTCAGAGAACGCACAGCGCTCACACTCCCGAGTTCAGACAACGCACAGCGCTGACAATCCCGAGTTCAGACAACGCACAGCACTGACAATCCCGAATTCAGACAATGCACAGCGCTCACACTCCCGAGTTCAGACAACGCAAAGCGCTGACAATCCCAAGTTCAGACAACGCACAGCGGATCAATCCCGTGTTCAGACAACGCACAGCACTCACACTCCCGTGTTCAGACAACGCACAGCGCATCAATCCCGAGTTCAGACAAAGCACAGTGTTCACACTCCTGAGTTCAGACAATGCACAGCGCTGACAATCCTGAGTTCAGACAATGCACAACACTGACAATCCTGAGTTCAGACAAAGCACAACACTGACAATCCTGAGTTCAGACAAAGCACAACACTGACAATCCTGAGTTCAGACAAAGCACAACACTGACAATCCTGAGTTCAGACAAAGCACAGCGCTGACAATCCTGAGTTCAGACAAAGCACAACACTGACAATCCCGGGTTCAGACAACGCACAGCACTGACAATCCTGAGTTCAGACAAAGCACAGCGCTGACAATCCTGAGTTCAGACAAAGCACAACACTGACAATCCTGAGTTCAGACAAAGCACAGCGCTGACAATCCTGAGTTCAGACAAAGCACAACACTGACAATCCTGAGTTCAGACAATGCACAACACTGACAATCCTGAGTTCAGACAAAGCACAACACTGACAATCCTGAGTTCAGACAAAGCACAACACTGACAATCCTGAGTTCAGACAAAGCACAACACTGACAATCCTGAGTTCAGACAAAGCACAGCGCTGACAATCCTGAGTTCAGACAAAGCACAACACTGACAATCCTGAGTTCAGACAAAGCACAGCGCTGACAATCCTGAGTTCAGACAATGCACAACACTGACAATCCTGAGTTCAGACAAAGCACAACACTGACAATCCTGAGTTCAGACAAAGCACAGCGCTGACAATCCTGAGTTCAGACAAAGCACAACACTGACAATCCTGAGTTCAGACAATGCACAACACTGACAATCCTGAGTTCAGACAAAGCACAGCGCTGACAATCCTGAGTTCAGACAAAGCACAACACTGACAATCCTGAGTTCAGACAAAGCACAGCGCTGACAATCCTGAGTTCAGACAAAGCACAACACTGACAATCCTGAGTTCAGACAATGCACAACACTGACAATCCTGAGTTCAGACAAAGCACAGCGCTGACAATCCTGAGTTCAGACAAAGCACAGCGCTGACAATCCTGAGTTCAGACAAAGCACAACACTGACAATCCTGAGTTCAGACAATGCACAGCGCTGACAATCCTGAGTTCAGACAAAGCACAACACTGACAATCCTGAGTTCAGACAAAGCACAGCGCTGACAATCCCGAGTTCAGACAACACACAGGCATCAATCCCGAGTTCAGACAAAGCACAGCACTGACAATCCCGAGTTCAGACAACACACAGGCATCAATCCCGAGTTCAGACAACACACATGCATCAATCCCGAGTTCAGACAACACACAGGCATCAATCCCGAGTTCAGACAACACACATGCATCAATCCCGAGTTCAGACAACACACAGGCATCAATCCCGAGTTCAGACACTGCACAGCGCTCACACTCTTGAGTTCAGACAACGCACAGCGCTGACAATCCTGAGTTCAGACAACACTTAGGCATCAATCCCGAGTTCAGACAAAGCACAGCGCATCAATCCCGAGTTCAGACAACGCACAGCGCTGACAATCCTGAGTTCAGACAACGCACAGCGCTGACACTCCCGAGTTCAGACAACGCACAGCGCTGACATTCCCGAGTTCAGACAACACACAGCGCTGACATTCCCGAGTTCAGACAACACACAGCGCTGACATTCCCGAGTTCAGACAACACACAGTGCTGACACTCCCGAGTTCAGACAACACACAGCGCTGACATTCCCGAGTTTAGACAACACACAGCGCTGACATTCCCGAGTTCAGACAACACACAGCGCTGACACTCCCGAGTTCAGACAACACACAGCGCTGACACTCCCGAGTTCAGACAACACACAGCGCTGACATTCCCGAGTTCAGACAACACACAGCGCTGACACTCCCGAGTTCAGACAACACACAGCGCTGACGTTCCCGAGTTCAGACAACACACAGCGCTGACACTCCCGAGTTCAGACAACACACAGCGCTGACACTCCCGAGTTCAGACAACACACAGCGCTGACATTCCCGAGTTCAGACAACACACAGCGCTGGCACTCCCGAGTTCAGACAACGCACAGCGCTCACACTCCCGAGTTCACACAATATACAGCGCATCACTCCTGAGTTCAGACAAAGCACAGCGCTGACATTGGAGAAATCGAAGATAGAGCTGAAAGGCTGCTCAACAGAGCAAATCCCAGTTGAAGGACATATCACTGTACTGGTAAAATACAAGGATCAGTTTCCGAGTTTGCCTCTCATAGTCATAGCAGGAGATAAGCCTGCCTTGATAGGTAGAAATTGGTTGGGATCACTGAAACTGGATTGGAATGAGATTCTTCGTGTGGAAATGAAATTTGCATCAAAAGATGATGTCATCTTCAAAATCTAAAGGTGTCCCACAAAACGGGCACCGATCCAAGACTTCAAGGGAGTGTCAGAGTGCAGAAGGATGCAAGACCAGTTGACTGCAAGCCACATCCCGTACCATACGCACTCAAGGAGAAAGTTGAGCAAGAATTCAATGGACTAGAAACTGAGAACATTATTTCTACGGTTAGTTTAAGTAATTGGGCTACATCCATTGTTGTTATACCTAAGTCCGATGGAAAGGTAAGGTTGTTTTGTAATTATAAAGTAACCGTAAACCAGGTTCAAAAGGGTCATCGACCCAATACATTGCCAAATGTAGAAGATTTGTTCACAACACTGACAGGTGATCAGATCTTCTCAAAGTTGGATCTTACAAATGCCTACTTACGACTTGAGCTAGCTGAGGAATCTAAGTCATGCTTGATTAAAAATACTCAATTAGGCTTATATCAATTTCATAGGCCACCATTTGGAGTGTCTTCCACCCCCGCCATATTTCAAGGGGTGATGAACCAGATTTTGCAAGGCATTGAAGGGGTAGTATGTTATTTTGATGACATACACATTTCAGCATCAAACAGGCAAATTCATAATAACATATTGAATAAAGTCCTCAAATGGCTAGAGCAGCACAGAGTATGACTGACTGCTCACAAGTGTGAGTTATTTCAAAACCCAGTGGAGTACTTAGGGTACAGAGTAGACAAAGATGGTTTACATCCAACCAAGGGAAAGCTGGATGCAATCAGAAATGCACCCACTCCCAAGAATGTCACTGAACTTCGATCATTTTTGGGTCTTTTGAGCTATTATGGGAAGTTCCTACCAAATTTGGCTACAGTGTTACATCCTCACTAAATGAGTCCACTGAAAGTGGTCAGAAGAATCTAAATGTAGATTCAAGGGGCTAGACTTTCTACTTTTGCGCAGATCAGCCAAAAATGGGCATTATTTCTAGCGTGGGCAGTAAAAATGGGTTTCGAGATCACCAAAGTATTGGTCATTTTCAAAATCGTAACTTTTTGAAAATGGGCATTGCCGCGAGCGATCTGAAATGGGCGTTAGTGGTAAATATTTTTGACCTTCTGCCGTAAAGTGTCGCTGACCATAGCAATGGCATGGCAACACTAATTTCCCGCATTTCAGGAGGTCAGGGGTCATCATTACATACGTATAAAAGGAGACAGAGAGAGAGGAAGCAGAGAGGGACTGAAAGCGTGTATGGGTTTGGTGTGTGCTTCTTTGGCTGTTGTGGGAGGCACGAGAGAGATTCACCAGCAGCAAAAAGCCTACTAAGCAGAAAGAAGGTAGTTAGCACTGAGTTTTTGTGGAAAAAATAATATTGAACATGGAAGGGATGGAGGAGGTGACCCAGCATGCTGTGGAGACTGAAGACGCTGGCGAAAGCAGTGAGCTGGGAGAGGAACAATTGGGAGGACGCAAAAGAGTGAGGGGGTTCTCAGATGAGGCAAATGCCTCCCTCATGCAGGAGGTCGAGTCACGCTGGGGTCAACTGACCCAGGGAAGGCATGGGATGTCCACGCCAAAGGCCTACCAGAAGATATGGGCCGAGATAGCCAAGGTGGTCTCGTCGGCGACTAACGAGGTGCGTGAGGGCAATCAATGCCGCAAGCGATGGAACGATCTTGTCGGATCTACCAGAATATTACATTTATTTACATGTACTTATGTATTTATATAATTAGAATTGTAAGTATAATGCGTGATTAAAATCAGATGTGATGTCTTGCACTTATACTGGGAAGGTAGTACTCAAAGTCTGCAGTCACGATGTACGTCTTTAGTTAAAGATTGATCATTTTCATAATAATCATGATTACATCTGTTGGTTATGTGTTGTATCAGTCTCTGTGGCAGTACCTAACAATGATCTCACGCAATGATCTCATGCCATGCCATACTGGTGTTATTTTTTGCAGAAGAAGCTTTCGAGGAATGGGGCCGAGCAGAGGCGAACGGGTGGGGGGCCACCAGTCATCATCGAGCTCACCAACATCGAGGAGCGGGTGCTGGCACTAGTGGGGACCTGGTCGGCCACGCAAGCAGCAGCAGAACCTGATGTGATGCCTCGTGAGTAAAGTAGACACCATTGCATGATGTAAAGTCAATAGATGCCACACCCACTCATATCCAACCAATATTATATGATAGATGAATCATAAAATTCTTCTCTAAGTAATGATGTCCTCATGAGAATCGTTAAAATGCAGAATTTAATGATGGTCATGAAATGTGATGTCTGTGATGATCCTGATAGTGGTGTTGCTTTTGTCGTGCATATGCTGTGTGTAGTGCTGGACTCACCTTGTGACCCTAGCACCCCCTTCTCCTTTAATAACCTCATTTATGTTTTGCAGCTCAGCCAGCAGCGTGGCCCCATGCAAGAACACTGAGCCAGAAGGTGGGGGCGTGGGGACGGACTCGCCGGACGATTCTCCATCTGGTCTGAGGAGCACCGATTCTCACCTGTGCATCTGCTGGGTCCCTTCTCAATGGATGACAGTGTCGACTTTGAGGAGCCTGCATCGCCAAGCTCCATAATCCATTCGACACCGATGACATCTAGTGCTCCTGCGGCCAGTCCCATCTCCACCGTGGAGGTACCAGGTCCAAACACCTTGCCACTAGGCAACCCCAGGTGTCTCCAGGACGGCGCCGACCAAGTGGAGGTTGGTTCGACGTGGCAGGTCTGCTCCACGAGCAGCAGATCTGAGCGGGGACATGGTACACTTGTCCAGGAAGTGTGTTGACACAGGTCAGCAGATCCGACAGACAATGGGGGGCATCAATGGGGGGCATGTCTCTCCAGCTGGCCAGCATGTCTGTCACCATGACGGAGTATGTGCCGCGGATGGCGGGAGCCCTGGAGGCAATAGCCAGGAACACTGGTGGCAGAGGCCTCCCAGTGGTCCCGGAGCGCGGCACTGCACCCCAAGGTGCCGCACCCCCATTGCCAATGACACATGGAGCCAGGAGGAAGATCTTGCTTCTGGCTTGGAGCACATTCCCACCTCGGGACCGTCCTCTCCCGTATCAGTCCAAGCAGTGGTTCTGCCGTCATCCCCCCCCAATGAAACAGCGCCTGAGGAGCTCCTCGGCCAGGCGGCTTGGAGTCAGGAGGGAAGGGGAAGGGGTAGAGATGGGGAGGAGAAGCGGGAGGCCGGGGAGGGGGAAAGAAAGTGAGGTGTATAGCCGCTGGTGTTGTCTGAAGCATATTTTTATGTTGTTGGTGCTATTTTGGTGGGAGGGTCGGGGGAAGGGGCAAGGGGGCTACCATGTTGGTTTGCATTTGTGTTCTGTGTTGCTGGAAATGGTGACCAATCGAATAATGTAAATGTGATAAACTTGTTGTGGGGTGGGGCGGGGGTGGGGCGGGGTGTTTTTTATAGATATAATTATGATTTCAGACAAATGGTCGGATTCAATGTTTTTTATTCAACATAACCTTGTTGCGCATTGTCTCAGATAGCTGCACCGTTACACACTGGTGATTCCTTAACATGAAAGGGTATAATTACACTTAACTTGAATCAAGTTAAACTTTAACTGTCACCAAGGTGATGCACACCATTGATGTATGACCTGCACACCCAGCAGTTTTGCAGCTTTGTAAATAACAACAACGTTGTTTCAAGCAAAGCGCTCATTTATGAGCTGCTGACATAAGAGTCTTGCAGCTACGTAGCCACCATGGGCCCTTTCCTGCAGCCTAGAGGGGAGTCGGGGGGCATGGTTTCATTGTCAACCTGATTGTCTGGTCCGAGATCAGCATCCACCTCCTCGTCCTACTCTTCTTCTCTCTCCTGAGGTGGACTGTCAGTCTCCTCTGGCAATTCTTGTCCCCTCCTGATAGCCAAGTTGTGCAGCATGGAGCACACCACCACGAATTGAGCTACCTGCTCAGTGTGGTATTGGAGCTCTCTTCCTGAATGGTCCAGGCATCTAAAGCGCTGCTTAAGCACTCCAAGGTTTTCTCCATGATATTGCGAGTGGCTCTGTGGCACTCGTTTCACTTTTCGGCTTCGGTGTGGGTGTCACGCAGGGGGGTCATCAGCCAGGTGGCGAGGCCATATCCTTTGTCACCAAGCATCCAGCATTCACCTTGTGGCTGACTGGTAAACATGTCAGATACAGCACTGTCACGCAGGATGTGAGCATCATGGATGCTGCCCGGAAATTTGGCATTCACTGCATAATTATTTGCTGGTGGTTGACAACGAGTTGCACATTCAGGGAGTGGAATCCTTTGCAGTTCATAAAAACCTCTGCATCCTGAAAAGGTGCCCGCATCACGATGTGCGTGCAGTCTATTGCTCCCTGCACCTTGGGGAATTTAGCAATTCGGTAGAATCCTAAAGCCCTCTCAGTCTGAGCCTCCTTGGTCATGGGGAAGCTGATAAAGTCCATCCTGTGTGCGTAAAGGGCTTCAGTGACCTGTCTAATGCAGCAATGTGTGACATGCTGAGATATAACGCAAATGTCACCAGCTGAGGCCCGAAAGGAACCCGACGCGTAGAATGACAGTGCCGTGGTGACCTTGACCTCGATGGTCTGGTGCTGGCAGGCTGCAGATCATCCCTGATGAACAGGCATATCTCACTGATAACCTCCTTGTGGAAGCGCAGTCTCCGAAGAAAGGTGTTATCGGACAAGTTGAGGTAAGACCGCTTCCCCATGTAAGTGCGGGGGGCGTAAGGTCTGGTCCTCCTCATCAGTCTGGCACGTCTTAGATTGGGCACACAATGTTGTTGAGTATATCTTCTGCCATCTGTAGTCTGCAGCATGTGCGTACTCATCAAGACAGGCTGCGAAATGATAGGCCCCATTCCAATAACTATCAGCATTACACCACTTGTTCACAAACAATAAAAATTCCCACTAAAGTAAATTCCAATCATCCACAGTATGATAGATGTTTGTTCAGATGTTCACATCACCTTAAAATACCTCCAGAGTACATCCAAACTCCCCCGAAGTTGAACTAGAGCAGTCTTTTAAATGAAGCGACCTGCGATTTAGAAAATGGTGTCCATACTGCTGTGATTAGTTCAGGTCAGAGCAACGTTTTCACAGTGTTTTTCTCGGCGCACGATATTGTCGGCGAGATGTGTGCGAGGTACCGAAAGTAACGCTGGGCGATTTTCTGGGCGTTAGTTTCGCCCATTCTGACCTTTCTGCGCAAAAAAAGTGGGCGGGCGGTATTATTTTTTATCCGCGTTAAATTCATGCCAAAAGTAACACGCGACGATAAGTGACCAAGAAATGGGCATTACTTTTGCATCTTGTGGCTAAATGGGCGATATGTGGGCGTTATACCTCATTTCAGCGTTAAAACGGACATTAAGTGGGCAGTATGCATGCAAAAATTATGGAAAGTCTAGCCCAAGGAGTGTAAATGCCAATTCGTAGAGAACACCATGTTAGTTCACTATGACCTATCTAAGGAGATCCAGCTAGCATGTGATGCCTCTCCGCATGGAGTTGGGGCAGTGATCTCTCATGTACTATGTAGTGGGGAGGAGAGACCAATTGCTTATGTTTCATGCACTCTCAGTGCCAGTGAGAGTAATTATGCATAGATCGAAAGGGAAGCTTTGGTATTAATTTTTGGGGTCAAAAAGTTCCTCAAATACTTCCATGGTCGTACGTTTACCATTATTACGGACCCTAAGCCCCAGATAGCAATCCTCCATCCAAAGTCCCCAGTTCCAACCTTAGCTGTAGCCCCAATGCAGAGATGCGCTTTGATTTTGTCAGCATATACATATGACATTTAGTACAGACGATCAGCTGAACACAGTAATGTTGATGCTATATCCAGGTTGCCATCCCCATTGCAAGTTACACCCAAAAGGTAAGAAGTGTTCTATTTTTCATACATTGATGAACTGCCAGTCACAGCTGAAGAGATTGGTAGGACAACCAAACGTGACTCATAGAAACATAGAAACATAGAAAATAGGTGCAGGAGTAGGCCATTCGGCCCTTCGAGCCTGCACCACCATTCAATGAGTTCATGGCTGAACATGCAACTTCAGTACCCCATTCCTGCTTTCTCACCATACCCCTTGATCCCCCTAGTAGTAAGGACTACATCTAACTCCTTTTTGAATATATTTAGTGAACTGGCCTCAACAACTTTCTGTGGTAGAGAATTCCACAGGTTCACCACTCTCTGGGTGAAGAAGTTTCTCCTCATCTCGGTCCTTAATGGCTTACCCCTTATCCTTAGACTGTGACCCCTGTTTCTGGACTTCCCCAACATTGGGAACATTCTTCCTGCATCTAACATGTCTAAACCCGTCAGAATTTTAAACGTTTCTATGAGATCCCCTCTCATTCTTCTGAACTCCAGTGAATACAAGCCCAGTTGATCCAATCTTTCTTGATATGTCAGTCTCGCCATCCCGGGAATCAGTCTGGTGAACCTTCGCTGCACTCCCTCAATAGCAAGAATGTCATTCCTCAAGTTAGGAGACCAAAACTGTACACAATACTCCAGGTGTGGCCTCACCAAGGCCCTGTACTCAAATCCCCTTGCTATGAAGGCCAACATGCCATTTTCTTTCTTAACCGCCTGCTGTACCTGCATGCCAACCTTCAATGACTGACGTACCATGACACCCAGGTCTCTTTGCACCTCCCCTTTTCCTAATCTGTCACCATTCAGATAATAGTCTGTCTCTCTGTTTTTACCACCAAAGTGAATAACCTCACATTTATCCACATTATAGATTCATCTGCCATGCATTTGCCCACTCACCTAACCTATCCAAGTCACTCTGCAGCCTCATAGCATCCTCCTCGCAGCTCACACTGTCACCCAACTTAGTGTCATCCGCAAATTTGGAGATAGTACATTTAATCCCCTCATCTAAATCATTAATCTCAGTTATGTCAAATGTGTATGATTACATAGCAAATGGATGGCCAAACCAGGAATCAAAGAATGATATTCATCCATACTTCATTCTTAGGAATGAATTGTCAGTTGATACAGATTGTATCATGTGGAGTGCAAGAGTGGTTATACCAAATAAGTTCAGGTCCAAAGGTACTTGACCAAGACTTTGCATGTAGTTACTTATGGTGGTCAGGTTTAGATAAAGTTTATACAACATGTCAATCGGTAAGCAAGAAACCACCATCAGTACCATTACAGCCATAGAAATGGCTCCCAAAGGTTACATATAGATTTTGCTGAGCTAGAAGGACAACAATTGTCATTGTGATTGATAGCCATTCGAAGTGGGTAGAGGTGTTTCCCATTTGGAAAATAACAACTAGTAAAACAATAGGCAATTTGTGAAGATTGTTTCCTTCATATGGCCTCCCAGCAGAAATTCTGTCTGACAATGGGCTGCAATTTTGTTCAGAAGAATTTGCACAGTTCATGAGCAGAAATGGTGCGAAACACAGCAAAGTTCCACCGTACCACCCTGCTTCAAATAGTGCAGCAGAGGGCACAGTACAAATTGTAAAACGTGCCCTCATCAACCAAATGTTGGATACAAATCCAAGGAAATGGCATTTGTCATTGGACCACAAACTGGCAAATTTTCTGATTACTTACCGGAATACGCCTCTGAGTTGTTTCTCAAATGATTGCCATGATCCAGATTCCCGTTGTTAAAACCAAATTTGTCACAGTCAGTAGAACAGAAACAATTAAGACAGAAAGAGAGTCATGATGGAGGTAGAGTAAGAGAGAGAAGTGTGAAATTGAATCAGAAGGTTAGAGTGTAATGGTTAAAGTGGTTACCAGGAAGAATAGTGAAGATATGTGCCCCTCGCACATATTTGGTCAAGATGTTTGATCATGGAAAGGTTAGGTTTGTTCACGTTGGTCATATTTTACCTGCAGATGTGGAAGGAGTTGAAAGTTGGAATGATTGAATTTATTTTGATGAGTCAGATCGTCTTGTTACCATTAGCAAATCCTACATCAGATATACTAGAAACAAGTCCAAGAGAAAATCAGAATTTAAGTCTGAATCCAAGTCAGGCAGAGAAACAGTTTGAAGTTGTAGAGAGTTTAAATGTAGATCAAGGGTTGCCCTTGGAGGAAAACTTTCCTCGGGGTCAGCCTAGAATGAGTCTACTTCCTCAAGCAGGTTTAGAAAGTTCTTTATGAAAAAGGAGCCATCCTCTTCGAAACAGAAAACCAGTGGTTAACTTTGATTTGTAATTATAGAAAAATAAGTTAATATATTTTGCTGTGTATAACCATGCATGTTATGTATAATGATTATTTTGTTATGATTACTTCTTCAATCAGGAGGGAGAAGTATAATATAGAGTCCCACCTAGTGGACTACTGATGTACTGCTACTACTGCTGTATTAATAAATGCTCATGTGGCAAAGTCACATGATGACAGTTTCTGTATGGAGCCATCTTATGGAGTGTGTTTGTTATTGTAAAGATATCGCAAAGATAGAGCACGATCTGGGTCTAAGAGAAAGAGAGAGATTGATCCAGGTCTGAGAGAGAGAGAACAATTCAGGTCTGAGGAGGAGAAAGAGAGAGAGAGAGAGAGAGAGAGAGAGAATGATCCAGGTCTAAAGGAGAGAGAGAGAGAGAGCGAGAGAGAGAGAGAACAATCCTGGCATAAAGGAGAGAGAGAGGGAGAGAGAGAGAACAATCCAGGTCTTAGGGAGAGAGAGAGAGAGCACAATGTTCAACCTTCCAGTGGACAAGTTTAACGTGAATTTGTAACACCTAAACTGAATTTGTGTGATGTTTTACCATTAATGCTGATGCAGAATGGTTGTGCTTCGCCTTTGTGTGTCTGTATACACAGTAACAGCGGCGTTGATTCTCACAGGTACATGAGTAGTGTGCAGAGTCACTGTTCGACGGGATCGGGACAATTATGGCCACACCCACAGCATTCATTGGCAGCCTTGGCATGTCTGACTGAGCTCGCCAACCATTCCATTCTTGCATTGTGCGGATGGAGATGCATTTTAGGCCACTAACATTATTGAGGCCAAAGGTGCAGATGAGAATGTTGAAGCTCATAATAAAGTAATTTGTGAGTGGAAGAAAGAAATTTTTTTAATGGAGATCGGCCAGATGTCCATGGAACATTGACAAACCTACTCCGGAGAAATTCTAGAGACATGAGGACAAATGGAATGTACAGTTCAACACAATGGCCAGTCAGCAAAGCTGCCTATTATTGTAGTAAGCTACAGCAACAGGCCAACTTTCACGGGCAAAGACTGGTTGAGAAAGTTAAAACTAGATTGGAAAACATCTTCAGTGTAGATGCTTCACAAAAGCACGACACAATGTGCAACAAGTACGAAAGCATGTTCACCGACAGTATGAGGGACGTGTATATCTGCATCCAGTCCAACGCGAAGCCTGTCTATTGTAAGGCAAGGCCAGTCCCCTATACATTGAAAAGTCAGGTGGAGGACGAGCTAGCAAAGCTCAGAGAGAATGGACTGTGAGTAAAAACTGACAGGAGTGAAGGGGCAACCCCGGTTGTGGTAGTTTGTTTTGCATAACAGCTAAAAATCCACATAAATTTCATGCACACGTGGCTGATCTGTCGACATTGCCAGATTCCAGATGGCCGCACCTATGGGAATAATAGGGCACTTGGGTGAATTCCAATGCGACCGAGCAAATTTGGGAGCGTATGTGGAGCGGCTAAAAATGTTTTTCACTGCAAATAGTATCGTTGAAGTCCCCGGTGATGAAAACCATAACCGGCTGGTTTTAGAAAGGAACGGGCTATTTTATTGACTGAATCAGACCCCGAGGTGCATGAAACCCTGAAAAATGCACTTGTTCCCATCAAGCCAATGGACATGCCACTGATGGAGATTCTAACCAAGTGAGAATAGATTAACATTCTTAAGCCCCTGATAAATGCTGAAAGTTATCGTTTTGGAACACAAAAATCAATGAATTGACAAGGGTATCAGTGAGTACATTGTATTTTTAAAGAAGCTATCCATTCACTCTAATTTTGGAAACTTTCAGGACCGAGCATTGCGAGACCGCTTTGTTTGTGGGATGAAAAATGAAGGAGTCAGTCAGACATTGTTGACAACCCCTAACTTGACTTTTGAGTTAGCTTTACAGACAGCTATGTCGATGGATATGGCCAACTAATACTCGCACCATTTCCAGTCATCAGACAACTGAGGTGAATCGCCTGCAGGTTAAAAGTAAAAGGCAGTTGGGCCTCAAGGCCTCAGCAACTGGCCAAGGTAAAAGAGATTTGAAGTCCTGCTATCGGTGCCTGAGACAACACATTGCTCAAAGGTATCCATATGTGAAGGCAGAGTGTTTCTACTGCAAGAAACCTGGGCATCTTGCAAAGTAATGCTGACTGAAGAGTAAACCGATGTTCAATGCTATAAGTAGAAATCGACAGACACTACACAGCATTGAAGAGAAGCAACAGGACGAGGAGGTTCTCGAGATACACATCATCAGGAACACGAGGGTATTCTCGAGTATCGTCATCCAAGTAGACATTGCAGGAACCAGGATACCCATGGAAATTGACACTGGTGCATCCGTGAACATAATACTGGAATCGCTATATCTTGATTGATTGCATGATTTTCGACTGGAGAATCCAAGATAGAGCTGCGAGGCTACACAGGAGAGCAAATCCCTGTGGTAGGACGTATCACCATACTGGTGAAATACACATATCAGTTTCAGTGCTCGCCTTTCAAAGTCGTGGCAGGAGACAAGCCTGCTTTGCTAGGTAGAAATTGGTAGGGATCACTGAAGCTGGATTGGAATGAGATTTTTCATGTGGAAATTAAATTTGTATCGAAATATGGTGTCATCAAGCAGTATCCGAAGTTGTTCTGCGAGACAGGCAGTATGATCTAAGACTTCAAGCCTAGTGTCAGAGTACAGAATAATGCAAGACCAGTTTACTGCAAGCCACGTCCCATACCATACGCACTCAAGGAGAAAGTTGAGCAAGAAATCAAAAGACTAGAAACTGAGAACATTATCTCTAAGGTAGAAGAAGTGTTCTATTTTTCATTCATTGATGAGCTGCCAGTCATAGCTGAAGAGATTGGTAGAGCAACCATACGTGACCCAGTTATGTCAAAGGTATATGATTACATAGCAAATGTATGGCCAAATCAGGTATCAGAGGAAGATATTCATCTGTACTTTATTCATAGGAACGAATTGTCAGTGGATAAAGATTGTATCATATGGGGTGCAAGAGTGGTTATCCCAAATAAGTTCTAGTCCAAATTGTGAGGAGATCCTCATGACCAGCATCTGAGAATGTGCTTGACCAGTTACTTATGGTGGCCAGATCTAGATAAAGATATAGAGTATACCGTCAGTCAGTATACAACATATCAATCGGTGAGCAAGTAACCACCATCAGTACCATTGCAGCCATGGAAATGGCCACCCAGGGTGTAGCAAATGTTACATGTAGATTTTGCTGAGCGAGAAGGACAACAATTGTCCATTGTACTGATAGCCATTCGAAGCGGGTAGAGGTGTTTCCAATGTGGAAAATAACAATAAATAAAACACTAGACAATTTACGAAGATTGTTTTCTTCATATGGCCTCCCCCCAAAAATTATGTATGATAATGGATGACAATTTTGTCAGAAAAATTTGAACAGTTCATGAGCAGAAATGGCGTGAAACATACCAAAGTTTGACCGTACCACCCTGCTTCTAATGAAACAGCAAAGCGCACAGTATAAATTGTAAAATGTGCCTTCATCAAACAAATGTTGGATCCAAATCCAAAGAAACGGAAGTTGGCGTTGCATCACAAATTGGCAAATTTTCTGATTACTTATTAGAATACTCCTCATACAACTACTGGTAGAACACTAGCAGAGTTGTTTCTGAAATGACAGCCACAGAACCAGGTACTAGTTGTTAAAGCCAAACTTGGCACAGTCAGTAGAAGAGAAACAGAATCATGATAGAGGTAGCGTAAGAGAGACAAGTGTGAAATTGAATCAGAAGGTGAGAGTGAAGAACCATCACCATAAATGGTTAAAGTGGTTACCAGGAAGAACATGCCCTCGCACATATTTAGTCAAGATATTTGATCATGGAAAGGTTAGGTTTGTTCACATTGATGTGGAAGGAGTTGAAAGTTGGAATGATTCAATTATTTCTGATGAGTCTTGTTTTGTTACAAGTAGAGTACCAGTAGCAAATCCTACATCAGATGTACTAGAAACAAATCCAAGAGAAAGTCAGAATTTAAGTCTGAGTCTGAGTCAGGCAGACAAACAGTCTGAAGTTGTAGAGTCAAAAAGTAGATCAAGGGTTGCCCTTGGAAAAAAACTCTCCTCAGGCTCAACCTAGAATGAGTCTAAGTTCGACACCAAGTTTGGAAAGTTCTGTTCAAGAGTGAAGAAACCCCCCTTGAGACAGAAAACCCGTGGTTAAGTTTACTTTGTAAATATGGAAAAATAAATTCATATCTTTTGTTGTGTATACCATGCAAGTTACGTATAATGAATATCTCGTTATGATTACTTCTTCAACAAGGAGGGAAATGTGTAATAGAGAGCTCCACCTAGTGTATTACTGATGTACTGCAACTGCTGATGTATTAATAAATGATCATGTGGCAAAGTCACATGATGAAAGTCTCTGTATTGAGCCATCATGTGTAGTATGTTTGTTTGTGATCTTGTAAAGATAGCACAATGCTTTATTTGTGCACTATGACACAGAGCGTGAGTTTAAGTTAGCGTGTGATGCTTCCAGCTACAGTGTGGAAGCTGTCATAAGCCATGTAATGGATGCCGGCCAAGAGAAACCAATCGCGTTCACTTCGCCAACCCTCACACAGAGCGATAGAAACTGTGCGCAAACTGAACAGGAGCACTTGCCATAGTGTTTAGAATCAAGAAATTCCAGCAGTTTCTGATCGGCAGAAAATTTACCCTGATTACCGATCACAAATTTCACCTAGCAATATTGGGGCTTAAATCTGCCATCCCTGCAATCCTTCTCGTTCTACCACATCATCCAGCTTCAAACTGAGCAGCTGAACGGTCAGTCAGAGTAGTGAATGAAGCTCTCAATAAGCATGTGCTCCGGTATTGTTCGAGACGCAGTATGAAGCAACAATTGGCAAATTTTTTACTGAAGTACAGAACTACCCCGCACACTACATCTGGACATACCCCAGCACAACTCGATGCAGAGGAGATTGAAGAAACGATTGAGTCTTGTTCAACTGAATTTGGCCTCAAGAGTTGAACCGAAACAGATGAGGTGGAAACGTTATTATGACACCATTCAGAAAGAATGCAGTTTCAAACAAAGTGAGTGTGTTTGTGTTCTCAGTCCCCCTGACAAGTCTAGTTTACACCAGTGGGATGTAAGAACCATAGTCGAGGTTAGTGGAATCGAGAAATATTTGGTTGAAATTGATGACAAAATCCAATGTTCGTGTCGATCATATGATTTCTGCTAGAGATTCTGCTAGATCTGCTAGAGATCGGTAAGTGGGCATGCTATTTGGTCAGGGGGCAATTACGGCCCCTGAGTCTTTGTTCTGTGGTACATGGCTGTATCATGGGAATCTGTGGCCAAAGACCGCCCTAAGTGGAGGAAATGCATCCGGGAAGGCACTGAGCAACTCGAGTCTTGTCGTCAAGACCATGCAGAAGCCAAACACAGACAGCGGACAGAGCGTGTGGCAAACTAGACTCCCCACCCACCCTTTTCTTCAACCACTGTTTGTCCCACCTGCGACAGAGACTGTAATTCTCGTATTGGACTGTTCAGTCACCTGAGAACTAATTTTTAGCATGGAAGCAAGTATTCCTCGATTTCGAGGGACTGCCTATGATGATGATGGTACATGTAATGCTGGGAAAGGTAGGACCATAGCTTTGTTGTATTTGAGAGAGAAATACATACACTTTTTAAGAGGAAATGCAGTGTAATGTAATATCACATGGCTTGGTATGAGCATGCTCAGCTCAATCTGCCTTAATAAACAAGCACATGGACTAGCAGCTCATTGTGTCTCTGTCCTTCATCTGTACTACCCAATATATTACAATGACGTCATCAGGTCTACCAATATCCGCAAGTTTCCACACTGTGTTGGTCATCACTCCGTTTTATTTTAATGTCTTTATTATTTTCAACACCTTTTTACCTGTGTATTGTCAGCTAGCTGAAGAAAAAAATGGCAGCTGAAAACAATTGAGAAAATACGAACACATGAACAATGACCGACAGGTAAAGTCCCTCTAGATCACCCAGCCTGTCCCACACAATTTTTGATAACTTGCGTAGCATAATATATATGAAACATTATAACTGTGTAAGACTTGCCACCAAAGGGCGCAACTGTTGGAGACCCAAGGGTCACCTGCACACCTCGTGCAAGGGGATATAAAAGGTTATCTGCCTTGCTACTTAGGCACTCTGTAGTTTTATTAAAGAGACTACAGTCACGTCAGTTTTAGCTCACAGTACTCAGTCTTCTGGAGTTTTTACATACTTAACAATTGGCAACAAGCAACAGATTTCGAACTTTTATGCGATCATGGCTGCCATTGGTATTTTAGAGAGATTTGTAGAGGGTGATGATTGGTAAAGGGTGATGATTGGGAAGCCTTCGTTGAGCGTCTTGACCAATACTTCATGCCCAATGAGCTGGATGGGGACGATAAAGCGATCAAGCGCAGGGCGATTCTCCTCAACGTGCGTGGGTCCACAATATACGGCCGCATCAAGAATCTGCTAGCACTGGCGAAACCAGCAGAGAAGATATATGCAGAGTTGTGTAGGCTGGTTCGGAGCCACCTCAAGCCGAAGGAAAGTGTCTTAATGGCCAGGTATAGCTTCTATACGCACCACCGCTCCAAGGGCCAGGATGTGGCAATTTATGTCGCCGACCTGAGACGCCTTGCGGGATCTTGCGAATTTGCTGGATTTTTGGGGGAAATGCTGCGGGACTTTTTTGTGCTTGGCATCGGCCACGAGGTCATTCTTTGCAAGCTGCTGTTCGCTGAATTCCTCGACCTGAGCAAGGCCATCACGATAGCCCAGGCATTCATATCCACGAGTGATAATACCAGACAGATATCTTCCCAGCATCGAAGCTTACCGGCAAGTACTGTGCATAAAATAATGTCGCTATCAGGCAGAACTGCATATAGCAGGGCCTACACGTCTGCAGCTGCAAGGCCTAGGATGACTCAGAGTCCGCCATCGGGAGTGAATGCAAATCCATTAGCACCATGTTGGCGCTGCGGGGGTAATCATCAAGCCCATCAATGTCGATTCAAGCACTATGTGTGCAAAGGCTGTGAAACAATGGGGCACCTCCAGCAAATGTGCAAGAGTGCTGCGGCTCACCATGTGGCAGAGTCAGCAGAGGATGATCGATCCGGCGCGGATCACACAAAACAAACAAGAGAGGCAACTCAACCCAAGGAAAAAGTGTATGGGGTACACACCTTCACCACCAAGAGCCCTCCTATCATGCTGAAAGTCAAATTGAACGGTATTCTGGTATCAGTGGAGTTGGACACGGGGACGAGTCAGTCAATTTTGAACCAGAAGGCTTTTGAGAAACTGTGGGGCAACAAGGCACAAAGGCCCAAACTGAGCCCGATTCAGGCAAAGCTGCGCACCTACACCAAAAAGTTCATACCAGTCATTGGCAGTGTGGCAGTTAAGATATCGTACGATGGAGCTGTACATGATTTATCACTGTGGATTGTACCAGGCGATGTCCCAGTGCTATTCGGCAGAAGCTGGATGGGAAAGATTCGATGGAACTGGGACGACATCAAAGCACTATCTTCAGTGGATGATGCCTCGTGTGCCCAAGTGCTGAACAAGTTCCCATTGCTATTTGAACCATGCATCGGCACCTTCACAGGCACCAAGGTGCAGATCCATCTAGCACCCGATGCAAGGCCCATTCATCACAAGGCTCGAGCGGTTTCATGTATGATGAGGGAGAAAGACGAGATCGAAGTGGACAGATTTCAACGAGAGGGAATCATATCGCCAGTTGAGTTCAACGAGTGGGCCAGTCCGATTTTTCTGGTGTTGAAAAGCGATGGCACGGTCAGAATCTGCGGAGACTACAATGTAACGATCAACCGAGTCTCGTTACAGGACCAGTATCCATTACCCAAGGTCTGTTCGCAATGTTAGCGGGGGGGAAGTCGTTCACCAAGTTGGACCTAACCACCGCCTACCTGACACAAGAGCTGGCTGAACCTTCGAAAAGATTGACATGCATCAACACGCACAAAGGACTGTTTATATACCACAGGTGCCCTTTTGGGATTCGCTCGGCTGCTGCCATCTCCCAGAGGAACATGGAGAGTCTGCTGAAATTTGTTCCGTGCACCGTTGTGTTTCAAGATGACATCCTGATCACCAGTCGTGTCACCATCGAACACCTGCACAACCTGGAAGAGGTTCTAAGTTGACTGGAGAGAGTGGGACTTAGGCTGAAACACTCCAAGTGTGTTTTCCTGGCGAATTTTTGGGGAGAAAGATTGCGGCAGACGGCATCAGACCCACGGACTCAAAGACAGAGGCCATCAAGAATACACCCAGACCACAGAGTGTGATGAAGCTGCGTTCGTTCCTGGGACTCTTCAACTATTTTGGTAATTTTCTACTCGGGTTGAGCACTTTGCTGGAACTGTTGCACATGTTGCTCCGCAAGGGTCACGATTGGATTTGAGGTAAATCTCAAGAGACAGCCTTTGAGAGGCCAGAAACCTACTTTATTCTAATAAGTTACTTGTACTGTATAACCCGTATAAACGATTAGTGCTAGCTTGTGATGCATCTTCGTACGGGGTCGGCTGTGTGTTACAGCAAATCAATGTATCGGGCAAACTTCAACCGGTTGCATACGCGTCTAGAAGTCTGTCTAAGGCTGAAAGAACCTACAGTATGGTCGAGAAAGAGGCATTAGCATGGGTATATGGGGTTAAGGAAATGCACCCATACCTATTTGGACTTTGGTTGAGCTTGAAACCGATCACAAACCGCTCATTTCACTTTTTTCAGAAAGCAAATGTATAAACACCAATGCTTCATCCCGCATCCAAAGAGGGGCTCTAACATTGTCTATGACTATGCTATCCGCCACAGACCAGGCACGGAGAACTGTGCTGATGCCCTCAGTCGTCTAATGCCCACCACCGGGGTGGAAATGGCGCAGCCCGCAGACTTGCTTCTGGTCATGGATGCTATTGAGAGCGAGGGGTCACCCGTCACTGCTCATCAGATCAGGGTCTGGACCAGCCAGGATCCTGTGCTATCACTTGTAAAAAGTTGCATCCTCAATGGGAGCTGGTCGGCCGTTCCCGGGGAAATGCAAGATGAAATTAAGATGTTTCACCGACGCAAAGATGAAATGTCCATCCAGTTGGATTGTCTCTTATGGGTTAATCGCGTGATTTTGCCAAAAAAAGGCAAGGAAACGTTTATACGCGACTTACACAATACCCACCCAGGCATAGTCATAATGAAGGCTATAGCCAGGTTGCATGTTTGGTGGCCCGGCATTGACTCGGACTTAGTCATGCGTACACCAGTGCAACACATGCTCACAATTGAGCAATGCACCAAGGGAGGCTCCATTGAGTCTGTGGTCATGGCCCTCCAAACCGTGGTCCAGGATCCACGTAGATTTTGCTGGCCCCTTTCTCGGAAAGATGTTTTTAGTTGTAGTGGACGCTTACTCTAAATGGATTGAATGCGTAATCATGTCATCCAACACATCCACTGCCACCATTGAAAGCCTCCGGGCTATGTTCGCTCTGCACGGCTTGCCCGACGTCCTTGTCAGTGACAATGGACCGTGTTTCACCAGCTCGGAATTCAACGAGTTTATGACCCTCAATGGCATCAAGCATGTCAGGTCTGCCCCGGTTAAGCCCGCATCCAACCGTAAAGCGGAACGGGCAGTCCGAACTATCAAGCAGAGCTTGAAATGCATGACGGACGGTTCCCTACAGACCCGGTTATCTCGGATTTTGCTCAACTACCGGACGCGACCCCACTCACTCACTGGGGTTCCCCCTGCAGAATTGTTAATGAAGAGAGCACTCAAAACCAGGCTCTCCCTAGTCCACCCGGATCTAAATGATGGAAACCCGGCTTCACCGACAAAACATGTACCATGATCGCACGGCTGCATCGCGTGACATTGATGTTAACAACCCTGTGTTTGTCCTTAATTACGATCTTGGTCCTAAATGGGTCGCTGGCACTGTCTTGGCCAAGGAGGGGAATAGAATGTTTATAGTTGAACTATTGAATGGACAAACGTGCAGAAAGCATTTGGATCAGACCAAACTGCGGTTCACCGACAACCAGGAACAACTTGAAGAGGACATCACCATCATCCATCCACCAGCACACACCCAACTAGCAATCGACCTTGCTGACTATCAAGAGGGTGAACCCACTATTCCCAACAGTCCTGTCAGACCAGCCCCGCCGCAGTGCAGCAATGGTCCGACCAACTCACCCATGCCAGAGTTTGAACTCAGATGATCAACCAGATCGTCTAAACTTGTAAATAATTTGTATCAAAGACTTTGGGGGGGGGGGGGAAGTGATGTTATATATGTAAACATTGTAACTGTGTAAGACTTGCCACCAGAGGGCACAACTGTTGGAGACCAAAGGGTCACCTGCACACCTCGTGCAAGGTTGTCTGCCTTGCTGCTTAGGCTCTCTGGAGTTGTATTAAAGAGACTAAGGCCACATCAGTTTTAGCTCACTGTACTCAGTCTTGTGGAGTTCTTTGATACTTAACAATATACACTCTCCACCCCGCCCAAAAATCATGTGATCTCCTGGGAGAGGTGAAAAAACAGAAAAATCCAAGGCCAGTTTAGTCCGTCGAGCCCCTGCCAGCAATTCAGAGTGTGGAAGAAAATATTAGAAATACCTCCCTGAACCCTATAGGTGAGCAAAACTAGACCAGGTGATCATTCTGGTCTTGATAAGTCCTTGCAGATTTCTGCCCCAGCCAGACACAGGTCCAGCTTTCGCTTGAAGGAATTCAGTGAATTGGCGGTTACCGCATGAGATGGCAGCCTGTTCCAGCAGGCCAATAGTCTCTGGGAAAAGGACCACCTCCTGACAGCTAATCGAGATATTGCCTTATTCAACTTAAAATTGTCACCCCTGGTCCTCCCTAACCTATCCAATTGGAACAAACTGTCAGCTGGAACACAACCTATTCCCTTAACACAACCTATTCCCTTCATCATCTTATAAACCTCAATCAGATTCCTCCCTAAGGCTACACTTCTCTAAAGTATAGCACCCCAACTCTTTTAGCCTACCTTGATAACCAAGATGCTTTATACTGGGAATTAGTCTAGTGGCCCTCCTCTGCACCCTTTCCAAATCCTCAATATCACCCACCATGTGAGGAGAGCAAAACCAGACACAGTATTCCAAGTGAGGCCTGACCAAGGTCTTTTGTACAAGACAAAATAGTCTGCTTTGTCTTATACTCAATTGTCCTATAAATGCACCCTAACACCCTATTCGCTCCAGCTATCGCTTCGCAGCATTGCTCATGCACCTTTACAGATGTTTGCAGTAAAATGCACAGATCTCTTTCTTTCTCCACCTTCTCTAATGCATTTCCCTGAAGGGTGTATGAATGTTGAGCATCCATCCTGCCCACATGCATAACACTGCACTTATCCAAATTAAACATCATTTGCCAGTCAAGAGCCCAATATCGCAACACATTACGGTCCGTCAGAAGTAGACCAGCATCGTCTACACTCTCACAGATCTTTGTATCATCTGCAAATTTGTAGGTTGTGCCCCAAACAGATCATTAATACTTTAAATGATTTGATTAGTTCAGTTTCTTTTTGGAAGGTTTTCCTCATTTGTACAATTCTTCTTTTATTGCTCCTCTAAGAATATGAAATTTAGACTCATGCGGTGTAAATGTGGCCTGGAGTGTGCACAGTGTGACACCCGAGGTGTGACCCAGGAATATGCTGCCTACAGTGTGATGGACAAAGTGCATGACTATGTGCCATCTCTGTATTATAGACATATACAAGGTGAGTAAAACAATTAATTACCTGATCTTTCCACGTCATCATTCTCTTCGTCATCATCAGATGTTTCTGCAAAACGTTCGAATCGTCAGTTCAAGTGAAAAGATTCATTGAAGTAAAACTTAATAAAACTTGTTGATATTCAAGGGGTAATGCAACAGATTTTATATGCTTTCCTCACAGTGTCTAGATATAGTGTTCTGGTTTGTTAGTCTGATGGGAAAGGCAATCTGAGCCAATCAAGGGCAGTGTGGCACAGACTTTGCATGTCACAATTGCGATCCCTGAGCTGTGACACAGGAAGTTGAGTTGGTGCGTTAAGTTTCTGGTCAATGGTGACCCCCCCCCCCCCGCAGGTTGGTGGGGGATCGACGATTGTCAAAGTTTGAAAGACATTCGCTGGGCAAGGGTTGGACAAATTGCCCAATCTCTCCCGCGTGGATGTCCTTTCTGCTACTGACTGAGTTGGCCGAGTCCTGAAGGACAAAGCTGCCAGACTGGGCCTGCGGCAGCTGTTGAGAGAACCAACATGAGGGAAAAACCTACTTGACCTCTTCCTCACCAATCTACCTGTCACAGATTCATCTGTCCATGACAGCATTGGTAGCAGTGACCACCGCACAGTCATTGTGGAGACAAAGTTCCGTCGTCAAACTGAGGACACCCTCCATCGTGTTGTGTGGCACTATCACCGTACTAAATGGGTTAGATTCAGAACAGACCTAGCAGCTCAAAACTTGGATTCCTTGAGGCACTGTGGGCCATCATCAGCAGCAGAATTGTATTCCACCACAACTGTAACCTCATGGCCCGGCATATCCCTCACTCTACCATTACCAGCAAGCCAGGGACCCAACCCTGGTTCAATGAGGAGTGCAGAAGAGCAGGCCAGGAGCAGCACCAGATGTACCTAAAAATGAGGTGCCAACCTGTGGAAGCTGCAACACAGGACTACATGCATGCTAAACAGCAGAAGCAGCATGCACAAGACAGAGCTAAGTTCAATCCGGCCAATTACCCAATCATCAGTCTACTTTCAATCATCAGAAAAGTGATGGAAGGTGCCGTTAACAATGCTATGAAGCGGCACGTACTCACCAATAACCTGCTCACCGATGCTGTTTAGGTTCCGCCAGGACCACTTGGTTCCAGACCTCATTGCAGCCTTGGTCCAAACATGGACAAAAGAGCTGAATTCCAGAGTTGAGGTGAGAGTGACTACCCTTGACATCAAGGCAGCATTTGACCAAGTGTGGCACCAAGGAGTCCTAGTAAAACTGAAGTCAATGGGAATCAGGGGGAAAACTCTCCACTGGCTGGAGTCATACCGAGCACAAAGGAAGATGGTTGTGATTGTTGGAGGTCAATCATCACAGCCCCAGGACATCGCTGCAGGAGTTCCTCAGGGAAGTGTCCTAGGCCCAACCATCTTCAGCTGCTTCATAAGTGACCTTCCCTCCATCGTAAGTTCAGATGTGGGGATGTTCGCTGATGATTGCACAATGTTCAGTGCCATTCGCAACTCCTCAGATAATGAAGCAGTACGTGCCCATATGTAACAATACCTGCATCTAATTATCTAAGGAGTTGTGAATGGAACTGAACACTGTGCAAACAGCAGCGAACATCCCCACTACTGCCCTTATGATGGAGGGAAGGTCATTAGTGAAGCAGCTGGAGATGGTTGGACCTAGGACACTGCCTTGAGGAGTAGGCAAGGACAATGAATGGGGTGCGGGCGTGTTCTTCTACTTCCCCACCTGTTGTCACAGGCCTCTGATTTCCCACAGACAGGGCCTGGCAGGCTACAATATTCTTCCCTATAAATGGCAGATGGAGTATAATGTTGGCAGAAAAAAATCAAAGAGCAAATTATTATTTAAATGGAGAAAGATTGCAAAGTGCTGCAGTATAGCGGGACCTGGGGGTACTTATGCATGAAACACAAAAGGTTAGTATGCAGGTACAGCAAGTGATCAGGAAGGCCAATGGTATCTTGGCCTTTATTGCAAAGGGGATGGAGTATAAAAGCAGGGAAGTCTTGCTACAGTTATACAGGCTGTTGGTGAGGCCTCATCTGCAATACTGCGTGCAGTTTTGGTGAGTATGTGCCGCTTGATAGCATTGGATATACTTGCTTTAGAGGCAGTTCAGAGAAGGTTCACTAGGTTGATTCTGGAGATGAGGTGGTTGACTTAAGAAGAAAGGTTGAGTAGGTTGGGCCTCGACTCATTGAAATTCAGAAGAATGAGAGGTGATCTTATCGAAACGTATAAGATTATGAGGTGGCTTGACATAGTGGATGCAGAGAGAATGTTTCCACTGATTGGGGAGACTAGAACTAGAGGGCAAAATCTTAGAATAAGGGGCCGCCCATTTAAAACTGAGATGAAGAGAAATTTCTTCTCTCGGAGGGTTGTAAATTTGTGGAATTTGCTGCCTCAGAGAGCTGTGGAAGCTGGAATATTGAATAAATTTAAGACAGAGATAGACAGTTTCTTAACCAAAAGGGATAAGGGGTTATGGGGAGTGGGCAGGGAAGTGGACCTGAATCCATGATTGGATCAGCCAAGATCGTATTAAATGGAAGAGCAGGCTCATGGGGCCATATGGCCTACTCCTGCTACTATTTCTTATGTTCTTATTAAGAAGTATTTTAATCTTCTCCGATGTATTTTCATCATTTGTGCCATAGCAATGCTCAATTGCAGGGATGCCCATTAGCCGCTGGCATCCAGTGTTGCTATGGCAGAGGAAGCGGTGTCAAATATTTAGTCTGGGAAACTTGTGCAATTTGTGCAAATGGTTGTTATACTGACAGCTCAGTGGTTTCTGGGATTGCCTCACTCCATGCTGTCCACACCTTGGGAGAACACCCGCAGCTGAGGCCATGTATAACTTGCACCCCAATTCCATGGCGGTGGAAGATCTAGTCCACCTTCTCATATTCAATCCGCATCTTAGTTAGTGACTGTAATCGTCCCAACTTCAGGGCTGCAACTCCAAACTATGAACATTTTCAACCAATTTGAACATTACTTTATCCTAACCCATCATCCGATCAGTAGTGCTTTACTCACATTGTAGGGTGTTTGTTTCTACACTCTACATTGATTCGTTTGACCTCGGCAATTATAGGAAAAAGGACAACATGTGGCACAAAATTTAGGCTTAACCCAGTGTCAGTTTTATGAAGCAAAATCTAACTAAAACTACAGTACTAGATTCCTGAGAGAATTGACTGAAAACATACAATCACCAGTTTATCGCTGTATGCATGGATCATAGGTTCTTGGTTGTTGGTTCCTTGACCGGATGTTTCCTCTCCTAGCCGTTCTTCTCAATTCTGTCCCTTCCGTGGCCGATCCGTACCTCGCTTTGGTGTGGCACCACACTTTGCTTCTCTTCTTTGCACTCTTCTTCACTTCTGAGCGGCTTCTAGCTCACATATTTATATCCATATTATGAATAATCCCCTGCTGTTGCAGTTTTCGATATGTTGCAGTTTTCGATAATGTGTTTGAATCGATACGTTGTTGTTGGTGATCTTGTTTGATTGACTGCAATGGTGGACCCGAATGTTCCCAGTTTGCACACAGAGTCTACCAGGCAAAAGTTGACTCCTCATCCTTAATACCTCGTTCTCCAAAAATGTGCACCTGGGGTGATCCCTTTGTTGTTCTGGCCTTCTTGCAGACTTGGTGTCTCCAGTGAGATTTGTTCTTCTCCCCTCTGGCCAATCAGTTCAGGGCCTTTTCAGTTAGTTTATGTTGTTATGGCATAAAACCAGTCTGATAGGTGACCACAGATTCTCCTTAATTGATGGTGAGTCATCACCTGCCCATGGGCTGGTGCCCTTTTGCTCCCATTGTCCAGTTAATTCCAAAAGCTTGTATCAAATCAATTTAATCAATGGTTTGGTTTGTGGCCTCGTTCTGTGCTTTCTGGAAAAATTGTAACCTTACAACATGCAGTCATTAGATTAGTTGTGGCACTGGGCTTAGGCTGCACAGCAAAAGTGCATGTTTGCATTTGAAATTGGTTGTTATGTGTGAGTGGGATTTGGTTTTATTTCAGGCAGATTGCTGCTGCTAATTATAGCTCTTTGCAATAATAAAACAAAGAGTAGATTTTGTGTAGGACTATGGGAGCCTGGATACTGGCTACTGCCGCGGCATTTTTGCTTTGATAGTCCTCGTTCTTTGCTGGAACAGTAAACTTAGGGCCTTAGATTAGAAAACCCATTATCCTGTTAGGCTCATTCAATGCTATTTAGTGCTTTATTGCAAGTTTTAAAGCAAGCGCTCTACTCGGAACTCCTTCATGGCAAACGAGCCAAAGGTAGGCAGTGGAAACGTTACAACGACACCCTCTAAGCCTCCTTGATAAAGTGCAACATCCTCACTGACACCTGGGCTTCCCTGGCCAACGACCGCCCTAAATGGAGGAAGTGTATCTAGGAGGCGCTGAGCACCTCGAGTCTCATTGCCGAGAGCATGCAGAGATCAAGCGCAGGCAGCGGAAGGAGTGTGCGGAAAACCTGTCCCACCCTCCTTTCCCTCAACGACTATCTGTCCCACCTGTGGCAGGGACTGCGGCTCTCGAATTGGACTGTTCAGCCACCTAAGGACTCAATTCCGAGGGACTGCCTATGATGATGATGCTCTTCATGGGATAGTTTGAAATCCTACCTGAACTGTCTGGGAACAATGAGCTGCTCATTCTTCTTGCGTTCAACTGATGAGCACAGGCATCTTGAAAAGAAAGTACAACAGATTTCGTTTTGGACTTCGCTCAGTGAATTGCACAGTGAGTTTTGTATACAATCACAGAAATTTACAGCACGGAAGGAGGCCATTTCGTCCCATCGTGTCCATGCTGGCCGACCAAGAGCTATAAGCCTAATCCCACTTTCCAGCTCTTGGTCTGTAGCCCTGTAGGTTACTCCACTTTAAGTGCACATCCAAGCACTTTTTAAATGTGGTGAAGGTTTCTGCCTCTACCATCCTTTCAGGCAGTGAGTTCCAGACCCTCACCACCATTCGGGTAAATAAATGTCCCCTCATATCTTCTCTATACCTCCCCCCAATTACTGTAAATCTATGCCCCCTGGTTGTTGACCCTCTTTGCCAATGAAACAGGGCCTTCCTATCTACTCCGCTTTATCTAGGACCCTCATAATTTTATACACCTCAATCAGGTCTCCCCTCAACCTCCTCTGTTCCAAAGAAAACAGACCTAGCATCTCCAGTCTTTCCTCACAGCCAAAATTCTCCTATTCAGGCAACATTCTTGTAAATCTCCTTTCTGGTGCAGTCACATCTTTCCTGTAATGGGGTGACTAGAACTGCACACAACACTCCAGCTGCGGCCTAACTAGTGTTTTATAAAATTAAAGCACAACCTCCTTGCTCTTGTATTCCAATCTCTGGGTAACCTTGAGGAAGGGTTCATAGAGTGCATAAGGGATGGGTTCCTTGAGCAGTAAGTAACGGAACCAACCAGGGGGCAGGCAATCTTATATCTGGTCCTGTGTAATGAGTCAGGATTAATAAACAATCTCCCAGTAAAGGAACCCCTTGGAATGGTTGAATTTTAAATTCAGATGGAGGATGAGAAAGTTGGATCTCAAACCAGCGTACTAAGCATAAATAAAGGAGATTACAAAGGTATGAGGGTAGAGTTGGCTAAAGTGGACGAGGAAAACTGATTAAAGTGTAGGACGGTTGATGAACAGTGGCATACATTTAAGGAGATATTTCACAACTCATAAGAAAAATATATTCTAGTGAGGAGGAAAGGGTATAAAAGAAAAGATAGCCATCCATGGCTAACAAAGAAATAAAGGACAGTATCCAATTAAAAACAAGGGCATACAAAATGGCAAAAATTAGAGGGAGGACGGAAGATTAGGAAGCTTTTAAAAGCCAGAAAAGAAAGACTAAAAAAATGATTAAGGAAGGGAAACTAGCACGAAATATAAAAACAGATAGCAAGAGATTCTAAAGGTATATAAAAAGGAAAAGAGTGGGTAAAGTAAATGTTGGTCCCTTAGAGGACGAGACCGGGAAATTAGTAATGGGGAACATGGAGATGGCAGAAACTATGAATATTTTGTATCAGTCTTTATGGTAGAGGACACTAACAATATCCCAACAGTGGATAGTCAAGGGGCTATAGCGGGGGAGGAATTTAACACAATCACAATCACGAAGGAGATGGCACTCAGTAAGATAATGGGACTAAAGGCGGATAAATCCCCTGGACCTGATGGCTTGCATCCTAGCGTCTTAAGAGAAGTAGCGGCAGGGACATGGGATGCATTGTTTGTAATTTACCAAAATTCCCTGGATTCTGCAGAGGTCAGGCAGAGTCAGCATGGATTTATGAAAGGGAAGTCATGTTTGACAAATTTGCAGGAATTCTTTGAGGATGTAACGAACAGAGTGGATAAATGGGAACCAGTGGATGTGGTGTATTTGGACTTCCAGAAGGCATTTGACAAGGTGCCACATAAAAGGTTACTGCACAAGATAAAAGTTCAAGTGGTTGGGAGTAATATATTAGCATGGATAGAGGATTGGCTAACTAACAGAAAACAGAGAGTCGGGATAAATGGTTCATTCTCGGGTTGGTAATCAGTAACTAGTGGAGTATCGCAGGGATCAGTACTGGGACCCCAACTATTTACAATCTTTATTAACGACTTGGAAGAAAGGACTGAGTGTAACATAACCAATTTTGCTGACGATACAAAGATGGGAGGAAAAGCAATGTATGAGGAGGACACAAAAAATCTGCAAAAGGACATAGGCTAAGTGAGTGGGCAAAAATTTGGCAGATGGAGTATAATATTGGAAAGTGTGAGGTCATGCACTTTGGCAGAAAAAAGAGCAAGTTATTATTTAAATAGAGAAAAATTGCGAAGTGCTGCAGTACAGAGGGACCTGGGGGTACTTGTGCATGAAACATGAAAGGTTAGTATGCAGGTACAACAAGTGATTAGGAAGGCCAATGGAATTTTGGCGTTTATTGCAAAGGGGATGGAGTATAAAAGCAGGGAAGTCTTGCTACAGTTATGCAGGGTATTGGTGAGGCCACACCTGGAATACTGTGTACAGTTTTGGTTTCCATATTTACGAAAGGATATACTTGCTTTGGAGGCAGTTTAGAGAAAGTTCACGAGGTTGATTGCGGTTCAATTAAGTTGGTCAGACATGACCTTCCTTTAACAAATCCATGCTGACTGTCCTTGATTAATCCATGCCTTTCCACACGAAGATTTATCCTGTCCCTCAGGATTTTTCCAATAATTTTTCCAGCACTGAGGTTAGGCTGACTGGCCTGCAATTATTCGATCTATTCTTTTCTCCCTTTTTAAACAAAAGTACAGCATGACCAGTCCTCTAGTCCTCTGGCACCAGACCTGTAACCAGAGAGGACTGGAAAATGATGGTCAGAGCCTCTGCTATTTCTTCTTTTGCTTCTCTTAACAGCCTGGAATACATTTCATCCGGGCCTGGGTGTTTATCCACTTTTAAAGCTGCGAAGCCCCTTAATATTTCTTCTCTCACCATGTTTATCTCGTCTAATATTTCACACACCTCCTCCCTCATTGCAAAGTCTACATCGCCCCTCTCTTTTGTGAAAACAGATGCAAAGTATTCATTAAGAATCCTACCACATCTTCTGCCTCCACATGCAGATTTTCTTTATGGTCTCTAATAGGCCCCACTCTTTCTCGAGTTAGCCTCTTGCTCTTAATGTATTTATAAAACACCTTTGGGTTTTCGCTGATTTTGCTTGCCAATATTCTTTCATGCTCTCTCTCTGCTTTCCTGATATCTTTTTTAATTGCACCCCTGCACTTTTTATACCCCTCTAGAGTTTCTGCAGTATTGAGCCCTCAGAATCTGTCATAAGCTTCCCTTTTTTCTTTGTCCTACCCTGTATGTCCCTTGACATTCAGTGGGCTCTAGATTTGTTAGCCCCGCCCTTTTTCTTTAAGGGAACACACTTGCTCTTTACCCTCAGGATCTCCTCCTTGAATGCCTTCCACTGCTCTGACACTGATTTACCATCAAGTAGCCGTTTCCAGTCCACTTTGGCAAAATTCCATCTCAGTTCAGCAAAATTGGCTTTACCCCAATTGAGAACTTTTTTTCCTGGTCTACCTTTGTTCTTTTCCATAACTACCCTAAATCTTACTGAATTATGATCACTAGCACCAAAGTGCTCGCCCACTAATACCCCTTCCACCTGCCCCTCTTTGTTGGGCTTGTTATGTACTGGCTAAAGAAGTTCTCCTGAATGCATTTTCGGAATTCCACACCCTCTATACCATACACACTACTTTTTTCCCAGTGGATATGTTTTGTAAATGCTCAGATGGGGGTTTAAACCTGAATACAGCTTTACTCTTTGAGTCGTGCTGAAAATGAGACGTTAACAGGACTCTGAAATCTTGCACCTTTAACATGGTAAAACACCCCAAGGCATTTCACAGGAGCATTATCAAACAAAGGTTGACACCGAGCCAAATAAAGATACAGGTGACCAGAGCTTGGTCCAAGAGGTAGGTTTTAAGGAGCATCTTAAATGAGGAGAGAGAGGCAGAGAATTTCAGGGAGGGAATTCCAGAGCTTAAGGCACAGGCAGCTGAAGGCACGGCCACCAATCGAGGGGTGAAGGAAATCGAGGGTCCGCAGGAGGCCAGAATTGGAGAAGTGCAGAGATCTCGGAGGGTTATAGAATCCGAATTGTACAGCACAGAAGGAGGCCATTTGGCTCATCGTGCCTGTACAGGCTCTTTCAACGAGCTATCCAATTAGTCCCACACCCCTGCTCTTTCCCAATAGCCCTGTAATTTTTCCCTCGAAGCACTTATTTTATTCCCTTTTCAAAGCTGCCATTGAACCTGGCAGTGCACTCGGATCATAACAACCCATGATTACATTTTCTTTCCTCTTTTGCCACCACAAATCTGTGCCCTCTGGTTACCTTCTGCCTTCATGGTTTTGAACACCTCTATCAAATATCCTCTTAACTCTCTCTGCTTGAAGGAGAACAACCCCAGTTTCTCCAATCTCTCCACATGACTGAAGTGTTTCATCCCTGGTTCAATTCCTGTAAATCTCTGCATCCTCTTTAAGGCTTTGACATCCTTCCTAAAATGCGGTGCCCAGAATTGCACCCAATACTCCAGCTGGGGCTGAACCAGTGATTTATAAAGGTTTAGCATAACTATTTTGTTTATGTTAACAAAGCCCAAGATTTTGGGTTGTGGGGCTGGAGGAGATGACAGAGATAGGGAGGGATGAGGCCAGGGAGGGATTCGAAAACAAGGATGAGAATTTTAAAATCAAGGCACTGCTAGACCAGGAGCCAATGTAAATCTATGTTCTAAGGAATATAGATAAGTCTACTCAATCTTTCCTCAAAGGACAACCCCCTCATCCCAGGATTCAGGCTAGTGAACCTTCAAGGCAATTAATTAAGGAGAATAAAACTGTGCACAATACTCCAGGTGTGGTCTCTATATTATTGTAGTAAGACTTCTTTATTCTTATACTCCAATCCCTTTGTAATAAAGGTTAACATTCTGTGATATTTTCGGGGAGCTCACAGCACACACAGCCTTAAGATGGCAGAACCTTCTAGAAGTCACCAGTCATTTTCTAACAGTCTATAGACTCTGGATCAGTTCCTATGGATTGGAGGGTAGCTAATGTAACACCACTTTTTACAAAAGGAAGGAGAGAGAAAACGGGTAATTATAGACCGGTTAGCCTGACATCAGTAGTGGGGAAAATGTTGGAATCAATTATTAAAGCTGAAATAGCAGCGCATTTGGAAAGCAGTGACAGGATCGGTCCAAGTCAGCATGGATTTATGAAAGGGAAATCATGCTTGACAAACCTTCTCGAATTTTTTGAGGATGTAACTAGTAGAGTGGACAAGGGAGAACCAGTGGATGTGGTGTATTTGGACTTTCAAAGGGCTTTTGATAAGGTACCACTCAAGAGATTAGTGTGCAAAATTAAAGTACATGGTATTGGGGGTAATGTATTGATATGGATAGAGAATTGGTTGGCAGACAGGAAGCAAAGAGTAGGAATAAACGGGTCCTTTTCATAATGGCAGGCAGTGACTAGTGGGGTACCGTAAGGTTCAGTGCTGGGACCCCAGCTATTTACAATATGCATTAATGATTTAGACGAAGGAATTGAATGCAATATCTCCAAATTTGCAGATGACACTAAGCTGGGTGGCAGTAGTGTGAGCTGTGAGGAGGATGCTAAGAGGCTGCAGGGTGACTTGGACAGGTTAGGTGAGTGGAAAAATGCATGGCAGATGCAGTATAATGTAGATAAATGTGAGGTTATCCACTTTGGTGGCAAAAACAGGAAGGCAGAATATTATCTGAATGGTGACAGATTAGGAAAAGAGGAGGTGCAATGAGACCTGGGTGTCATGGTACATCAGTCATTGAAAGTTAGCATGCAGATACAGCAGGCGGTGGAGAAGGCAAATGGCATGTTGGCCTTCATAGTGAGAGGATTTGAGTATAGGAGCAGCAAGGTCTTACTGCAGTTGTACAGGGCCTTGGTAAGGCCACACCTTGAATATTGTGTACAGTTTTGGTCTCTTAATCTGAGGAAAGACGTTCTTGCCATTGAGGAAGTGCAGCGAAGGTTCACCAGACTGATTTCCGGGATGGCAGGACTGACATATGAAGAAAGGTTTGATTGGCTAGGCTTATATTCACTGTAATTTAGAAGAATGAGAGGGGATCTCATAGAAACATATAATATGATTATGGGATTGGACAGGTTAGATGCAGGAAGAATGTTCCCGATGTTGGGGGAGTCCAGAAGAAGGGGTCACAGTCTAAGGATAAGGGGTAAGCCATTTAGGACCGAGATGAAGAGAAACTTCTTCACTGAGAGAATTGTGAACCTGTGGAATTCTCCACCACAGAAAGTTGTTGAGGCCAGTTCATTAGATATATTCAAAAGGGAGTTAGATGTGGCCCTTACAGCTAAAGGGATCAAGGGGTATGGAGAGAAAGCAGGAATGGGGTACTGAAGTTGCATGATAAGCCAGAATCATATTGAATGGTGGTGCAGGCTCGAAGGACCGAATGGCCTACTCCTGCACCTATTTTCTATGTTTCTATGTTTCTATGTCTGGTGACCTGGTCCCTTTATTATAAACAGCACTGGCTGCAGTGCCAGAGGAGTCTCCAGTGTGGAGCTACATACATTACACTTGTGATTATATCAAACAATCAACATACACAACTTGCATGGTTATACATAACAAAAGATATGGGCTTCTTTTGCCAAATTTACAAATCAAGCTTAACCACTTGTTTCCTGTTTTGAAGAGGATACCTTCACTCTCGAACAGAACCTTCCAAACATGGTGTCGAATTTAAACTCATTCGCGGCTGATCCTGAGGAAAATTCCTCCAAGAGATGCCCTTGATTTTCAATTGACTGACAATTTTGTTCAGAAGAATTTGCAAATTCTCCAACTTCAGACTGTTTCTTTGCCTGACTCGGACTCAGACTTAAACTCTGACTTTCTCTTGGACTTGTTTCCAGTACATTGGATGTAGGATATGCTACTGGTACTTTACTTGCATCAAAACTATCTGATGAGTCAGAAATAATTGAATCATTCCCACCTTCAACTACTTTCACGTCTGTAGGTAAAATATGATCAATGTGAACAAACCTAACCTGTCCATCATCAAACAACTTGACCAAATATTTGCGAGGACCACATATCTTCACTACTCTTCCTAGTAACCACTTTAACCATTTATGGTGATGGTTCTTCACTCTTACCTTCTGGTTTAATTTCACACTTCTCTCTTTTACTCTACCACTATCATGATTCTCTTTCGGTCTTAATTGTGTCTCTTCTATGGACTGTGCCAAGTTTGGTTTCAACAACGAGAATCTAGTTCGTGGGTGTCGTTTGAGAAACAATTCTGCTGGTTTTCTACCAGCAGTTGTGTGAGGAATATTACAATGCGTAATTAGGAAATTAACCAATTTGTGGTCCAATGACAACTGTCGTTTGGATCCAACATCTGTTTGATGATGGCATGTTTTACAATTTGTACTGTGTGCTCTGCTGCACCATTTGAAGCAGGGTGGTATGGTGGAACCTTGGTATGTTTCACACCATTTTTGCTCGTGAATTGCAAATTCTTCTGAACAAAATTGTGGTCCATTATCAGAAACAATTTCTTCTGGGAGGCCAAATGAAGAAAATAATCTTCGTTAAATGACCAATGTTTTATTTGTTGTTATTTTCCACATTGGAAATATCTCGACCCACTTCGAATGGCTAGCAATCACAATGAACAATTGATGTCCTTCTAGCTCAGCAAAATCAATATGTAATCCTTGCCACACATTGTGTGGCCATTTCCATGGCTGTAATGAGACTGGTGGTGATTGCTTGCTTACCGATTGACATGTCGTAAACTGACTGATGATGTACTCAATATCTTTATCAAGACCTGGCCACCAAAAGTAACTGTGTGCACAACTCCTGGTCAAGCACATTCCCAGGTGCTGGTCATGGAGGTCTCCAAATAACTTGGACCTGAATTTATTTGGTATAACCACTCTTGCACCCCACATTTTACAATCTTTATCGACTGATAATTCATTCCTACGAATGAAGAATGGATGAAGATCTTTGTCTATTACCTGGTTTGGACATCCATTGGCAATATAATTATACACCTTTGACATAACTGGGTCATGTTTGATTGCTCTACCAATCTCTTCAGATGTGACTGGCAGTTCATCAATGTATGAAAAATAGAACACTTCTTCCCCATCGGGTGTAACTTGTGATGGGGAAGGCAATCTAGACATAGCATCAGCATTATTGTGATCAGCTGATTGTCTGTATTCAATATCATATGTATATGCTGACAAAATCAAAGCCCATCTCTGCATTCGGGCTGCAGTTAATCTTGGAACTGGGGGCTTTGGATGAAGGATTGCTGTCAGGGGCTTGTGGTCCATAACGATGGGAAACTTATGACCATACAAGTATTTGTGGAACTTCTTGACACCAAAAATTAATGCCAAAGCTTGCCTTTTGATTTGTGCATAATTATGCTCACTGGCACTGAGAGTGCGTGAAGCAAAAGCAATTGATCTCTCCTCCCCAGTATGTGGTACATGAGAGATCATTGCCCCAACTCCATACGGAGAGGTGTTACATGCTAGCTTGATATCCTTAGATACGTCATAGTGAACTAACATGATGCTCTCTACCAATTTGCTTTTACACTCCTTGAATGCTATATCGTATTCTTTTGACCACTTCCAATGGACCTGTTTTTTCAATAGTTCATTTAGTGGATATAATACTGTAGACAAATTTGGTACTTCCCATAATAGTTCAAAAGACCCAAAAATGATCAAAGTTCAGTGACATTCTTGGGAGTGGGTGCATTTCTAATTGCATCCAGCTTTTCCTTGGTTGGATGTAAACCATCTTTGTCTACTCTGTACCCTAAGTACTCCACTGAATTTTGAAATAACTCACACTTGCGATCAGGCACTCGTACTCTGTGCTTCTCTAGTCATTTGAGAATTTCAATCAATATGTTAATATGAATTTGCCTATTTGGTGCTGAGATTAGTATGTCATCTAAATAACATACTATCCCTTCAATACCTTGCAAAATCTGGTTCATCACCCCTTGGAATATGGCAGGGGTGGAAAACACTCCAAACGATAGCCTATTAAATTGATATAGGTCTAGATGAGTATTTGTAGTCAATCATGACTTGAGACTCATCTAGTTCAAGCTGAAAGTAGGCATTTGAAAGATCCAACTTTGAGAAGATCTGGCCAGCTGTTAGTGCTGTGAACAAATCTTCTATATTTGGCAATGTATTGGGGACATTACCCTCTAGTTACTTTATAATCACCACACAATCTTACCTTACCATTGGACTTAGGTACAACAACAATGGATGTAGCCCAATTACATAGATCTATCTTAAAATAATGTTCTCAGTCTCTAGTCTTTTGAGTTCTTGCTCAACTTTCTCCTTGAGTGCATATGGTACGGAATGTGCCTTGCAGTAAACCGATCTAGCATCCTTCTGTACCCTGACACTCGCCTTGAAGCCTTGGATCGGACTGCCTGTTTCACAGAACACCTTCGGATAACTCTTGATAACATCATCCTTTGATGAAAATCTTGTTTCAACATGAAAAATCTCACTCCAATCCAGCTTCAGTGATCTCAACCAAATTCTTCCTAGTAAAGCAGATGTGTCTACTGCCACTACTATTAGAGGCAAGCTCTGAAATTGATCCTTTTATTTCACCGGTACGGTGATACGACCTAACACAGGAATGTTCTCTCCAGAGCAGCCGAGCAGCTCTATCTTGAATTTCTCCAATGGGAAATCACGCAATTTGTCGTGGTATTGCAACTTCGGTACTACACTCACGGATGTACCAGTGTCGATTTCCATGGGTATCTTGATTCCTGCAACTTCTATGTGGATTATGATACTTTTCGAATCGCTGTCAGTTAACCTCGTGCTCCTGATGATGTTTAGCTCTAACATCTCCTCGTCCTGTTGTTTTTCTTCCATGCTATGTAGTCTCTGGGGATTTCTACTCATAGCTTTGAAAGCTGGTTTACCCATCAGTTGGTATGCCTTTGCAAAATGCCCAGTTTTCCTGCAGATGAAACACTCTGCCTTCACATATGCACAACTTTGAGCAATGTGTTGTCCCAGGCACTGATAGCAGGACTTCAATGTTCTGTTACCATTGTCAGTTTCTGACACTTTGGGGCCCAACCACCTTTTACTTTTAGACTTGAAGGCGATTCACCTCGGTTGTCTGATGACTGAAAATAGCATGAAATTCTCGGGAATATTGGTCAACCATGTTCATTTACATAGCTGTATGACACGCTAAATCAAAAGTCAAGTCAGGTGTTGCCAATAACTTTCTTCTGATCGCATTAGTTTTCATCCCACCAACAAAGCGGTCACACAATGCTCGGTCCTGAAAGTTTCCAAAATTACAGTGAATAGATAGCTTTGTTAATGCTACAATGTACTCACTGATATTTTCTTTCATTAACTGATCTCGTATTCCAAAACGATAACTTTCAGAAATTTCCAAGGGCTTGGGGCTGTAGTGTTGAGAATGTGCTTAAGAGTTGTCTCCTTTGGCTTGTCAGGCACAAACAAATTTTTCAAGGTTTCATGCGCCTCGGGCCCTGCTTCAATTAAGAAAATAGCACTTTGTCGTTCAAATACCACCCCGTTTTCATCACTGGGGACTTCGATGATATTATTTGCAGTGAAAAACATTTCTAGCCACTCCACATATGCTCTTAAACTTTCACGGTTGCGTTGAATTTCCCCCAAAAGCCCTATTACCCCCATAGGCGTGGCCATCTGGATTCTGGCATTTCAAACATGCATGCTAGTAATTTACCTAGGATTTGTAGCTGTTAATCAAAACAGAGAAGCTCTCAAAATCTCTCTGTCAGTTGGCTGAACCTCCACCAACAAAAATTGCAGCTTTGTTTTATCCGCTTAATCCCATCTTCATCGCCATTGTGATTTTTTCAAGGAGCTCACAGCACACACAACCATAAGATGGCAGAATCTTCCAGAAGTCACCAGTCAGGTGACCTGGTCCCTTTATTATAAACAGCACTGGGTGCCACAGAGTCCACAGTGTGGAGCTACAGACATTACACATTCCATTTGCTTTCCTAATTGCTTGCTGTACCTGCAAGTTAACTTTCCGTGATTCATGTACAAGGACACCCAGGTCCCTCTGAATGTCAACATTTCCCAATCTCTCACCATTTAAAAATATATTGCTTTTCTATTTTTCCGACCAAAGTGGATAACTTTACACTTCTCCACCTCATATCCGATCTGCAATGTTCTTGCCCACTCACTTAACATGTCTATATTCCTTTGCAGTCTCTTTGCATCTTCCTAGACCAATATGTTGAGGAACCAACAAGGGGGGAGGCCATCTTAGACTGGGTGTTGTGTAATGAAAGAGGATTAATTAGCAATCTCATTGTGCGAGGCCCCTTGGGGAAGAGTGACCATAATATGGTGGATTTCTGCATTAGGATGGAGAATGAAACAGTAAATTCAGAGACCATGGTCCAGAACTTAAAGAAGGGTAACTTTGAAGGTATAAGGCGTGAATTGGCTAGGATAGATTGGCGAATGATACTTAGGGGGTTGACTGTGGATGGGCAATGGCAGACATTTAGAGACCGCATGGATGAATTACAACAATTGTACATTCCTGTCTGGCGTAAAAATAAAAAAGGGAAGGTGGCTCAACCGTGGCTATCTAGGGAAATCAGGGATAGTATTAAAGCCAAGGAAGTGGCATACAAATTGGCCAGAAATAGCAGCGAACCTGGGGACTGGGAGAAATTTAGAACTCAGCAGAGGAGGACAAAGGGTTTGATTAGGGCCGGGAAAATGGAGTACGAGAAGAAGCTTGCAGGGAACATTAAGGTGGATTGCAAAAGTTTCTATAGGTATGTAAAGAGAAAAAGGTTAGTAAAGACAAACATAGGTCCCCTGCAGTCAGAATCAGGGGAAGTCATAACGGGGAACAAAGAAATGGCAGACCAATTGAACAAGTACTTTGGTTCGGTATTCACTAAGGAGGACACAAACAACCTTCTGGATATAAAAGGCGTCAGAGGGTCTAGTAAGGAGGGGGAACTGAGGGAAATCTTTATTAGTCGGGAAATTGTGTTGGGGAAATTGATGGGATTGAAGGCCGATAAATCCCCAGGGCCTGATGGACTGCATCTCAGAGTACTTAAGGAGGTGGCCTTGGAAATAGCGGATGCATTGACAGTCATTTTCCAACATTCCATTGACTCTGGATCAGTTCCTATGGAGTAGAGGGTAGCCAATGTAACCCCACTTTTTAAAAAAGGAGGGAGAGAGAAAACAGGGAATTATAGACCGCTCAGTCTGACCTCAGTAGTGGGTAAAATGATGGAATCAATTATTAAGGATGTCATAGCAGTGCATCTGGAAAATGGTGACATGATAGGTCCAAGTCAGCATGGATTTGTGAAAGGGAAATCATGCTTGACAAATCTTCTGGAATTTTTTGAGGATGTTTCCAGTAAAGTGGACAAAGGAGAACCAGTTGATGTGGTATATTTGGACTTTCAGAAGGCTTTCGACAAGGTCCCACACAAGAGATTAATGTGCAAAGTTAAAGCACATGGGATTGGGGGTAGTGTGCTGACGTGGATTGAGAACTGGTTGTCAGACAGGAAGCAAAGAATAGGAGTAAACGGGTACTTTTCAGAATGGCAGGCAGTGACTAGTGGGGTGCCGCAAGGTTCTGTGCTGGGGCCCCAGCTGTTTACATTGTACATTAATGATTTAGACAAGGGGATTAAATGCAGTATCTCCAAATTTGCGGATGACACTAAGTTGGGTGGCAGTGTGAGCTGCGAGGAGGATGCTATGAGGCTGCAGAGTGACTTGGATAGGTTAGGTGAGTGGGCAAATGCATGGCAGATGAAGTATAATGTGGATAAATGTGAGGTTATCCACTTTGGTGGTAAAAACAGAGAGACAGACTATTATCTGAATGGTGACAGATTAGGAAAAGGGAAGGTGCAACGAGACCTGGGTGTCATGGTACATCAGTCATTGAAGGTTAGCATGCAGGTACAGCAGGCGGTTAAGAAAGCAAATGGCATGTTGGCCTTCATAGCGAGGGGATTTGAATACAGGGGCAGGGAGGTGTTGCTACAGTTGTACAGGGCCTTGGTGAGGCCACACCTGGAGTATTGTGTACAGTTTTGGTCTCCTAACTTGAGGAAGGACATTCTTGCTATTGAGGGAGTGCAGCGAAGATTCACCAGACTGATTCCCGGGATGGCGGGACTGACCTATCAAGAAAGACTGGATCAACTGGGCTTGTATTCACTGGAGTTCAGAAGAATGAGAGGGGACCTCATAGAAACGTTTAAAATTCTGACGGGTTTAGACAGGTTAGATGCAGGAAGAATGTTCCCAATGTTGGGGAAGTCCAGAACCAGGGGTCACAGTCTGAGGATAAGGGGTAAGCCATTTAGGACCGAGATGAGGAGAAACTTCTTCACCCAGAGAGTGGTGAACCTGTGGAATTCTCTACCACAGAAAGTAGTTGATGCCAATTCACTAAATATATTCAAAAGGGAGTTAGATGAAGTCCTTACTACTCGGGGGATCAAGGGTTATGGCGAGAAAGCAGGAAGGGGGTACTGAAGTTTCATGTTCAGCCATGAACTCATTGAATGGTGGTGCAGGCTAGAAGGGCTGAATGGCCTGCTCCTGCACCTATTTTCTATGTTTCTATGTTCTATGTTTTCCTCATAACTAACTTGTCCACTTAACTTTGTATCGTCACAAACTTGGATATATTACACTTGGTCTTTTCATCTAAGTCATTGATTATAGATTGTAAATAGCTGAGGCCCCAGCACTGATCCTTGTGGTACTCCACTATTGCAGGCTGATAATTCTAAAATGACCTGCTAATTCCTATGCACAGTTTTCTGTCCATTAACCAATCCTCTATCCATGTTAATCTATTATCCCCAATCCCATGAGCAATTTCAATTCCTATCTTCCCGGACATAACCATAGTATCACCTGCAATGGCATCTCTTCCCAATCCCGCACTGTCACCTCTGGTGTCCCCCAAGGATCTATCCTTGACACTTTCCAATTTGTCATCTACATGCTGCTCTTCGGTGACATCATCCGACAACACATCATATGTTTTCATATGTATGCTGAGAGCTCCACCTCTCCTCTACCTCTCTTGAACCCTACACCATCTCTATACTGTAATGTATATAAGACTGGAAAGACTTGTTACTGTAAACTCACTCAGGTGCAAACCTGGCTCAACTTTATTCCAGCTCAAAGTGCATGTAGCACATGTTACGAGTTCTTATATACCGGGGGCCCATGCCTCCCGACAGTGGCGTCCCCTGGTGTCTTGGATACAATCCATCAGTACATTGGATGTAGGATATGCTACTGGTACTTTACTTGAATCAAAACTATCTGATGAGTCAGAAATAATTGAATCATTCCCATCTTCAACTACTTTCATGTCTGCCGGTAAAATATGATCAATGTGAACAAACCTAACCTGTCCATGATCAAACATCTTGACCAAATATTTGCGAGGACCACATATCTTCACCACTCTTCCTAGTAACCACTTTAACCATTTATGGTGATGGTTCTTCACTCTTACCTTCTGGTTTAATTTCACACTCTCTCTTTTACTCTACCATTATCATGATTCTCTTTCGGTCTTAATTGTGTCTCTTCTATGGACTGTGCCAAGTTTGGTTTCAACAACGAGAATCTAGTTCGTGGGTGTCGTTTGAGAAACAATTCTGCTGGTTTTCTACCAGCAGTTGTGTGAGGAATATTACAATGCGTAATTAGGAAATTAGCCAATTTGTGGTCCAATGACAACTGTCGTTTCTTTGCATTTGGATTAAACATTTGTTTTATGAGAGTATGTTTTACAATTTGTACAGTGTGCTCTGCTGCACCATTTGAAGCAGGGTGGTACGGTGGAACCTTGGTATGTTTCACACCATTTTTGCTCGTGAATTGCAAATTCTTCTGAACAAAATTGTGGTCCATTATCAGAAACAATTTCTTCTGGAGGGCCAAATGAAGAAAATAGTCTTCGTAAAATGTCCAATGTTTTACTTGTTGTTATTTTCCATATTGGAACCATCAGTACATAACAATACGTATACCAGGGGCTGGTGACCTCCCAACAGTGGCACCCCCTGGTGTCTTGGATACAATATATCAGGACATAATAATACATAGCAATACATAACAATATCCCCCTTTAAGACATTTGTATCAGTCTCTTTACAAGTTAAGACGGTCTGGGGCTTTCCGCTCACGAGTTGACCTTCTCAGTTCAACTCTCGTTCTGGGCGAGCATTCTGAGTCAGTTATGATCGGAGGCTGAGTAACCGATCTGATGGGAGTGGTGACTACCATATCAGGGACTAAAAGTCCAGGTTCAGTAATGACACCAGAGTCCTCTGATGAATGAACATTAGTTGGTTGGACCAAATAGTCACTGACAGCATCTTCCTCAACTGGTTCCTGTTCATCCGTGTGCTGCAGTTTTATCTGATCAACATGTTTCCTGCATGTTTGCCCATTCTTGAGCTCGACAATAAACACTCTGTTACCCTCCTTGGCCGGAACAGTGCTGGCGATCCATTTGGGACCTTGACCATAATTCAGCACATAGACTGGGTCGTTGACAGAGATGTCACGAGACACAGCAGTCCGATCATGATATCATTGCTGATTTTGACGTCTGTTTTCAACATGGTCATTCAAATCAGAATGGACGAGAGAATGCTTGGTCTTGAGACTTCTCTTCATCAGTAGTTCAGCAGGGGAGACCATGGTAAGTGTATGAGGTCTTGTCCTGTAACTAAGCAATATGCGTGACACTCCAGACCCAGTTGTCGCCTGAGCAGCATGTGCAGTAGCTCTAATAAAGTGCTGGATCTGGGTAAGAAATTACAAAGTAGTTGAGAAGCCCAAGGAATGAACGCAGCTCCATCACGTTCTGAGGTCTGGGTGCATTTTTAATGGCCTTGGTTTTCGAGTCATTAGGCCTGATGCCATCAGCAGCAATCTTCCTCCCCAGAAATTCGACTTCCGGTGCTATGAAGACTCACTTCTAACGTTTCAGTCTGAATCCCACTTTGTCCAGATGATGTAGAACCTTTTCAAGGTTGTTCAGGTGTTCGGCAGTGTCATGACCTGTGATCAGAATGTCATCTTGAAACACGACGGTTCTCGGGACGGACTTCAGTAGACTCTCCATATTCCTCTGAAATATAGCTGTAGCCGAGCGAATTCCAGAAGGATACCTGTTGTGGACAAACAATCCTTTATGAGTGTTGATGCACGTAAGTTTCTTCGACGTGTCGATAAACTCCTGTGTAATATAGGCCGACGTCAGGTCCAATTTAGTGAACTTCCCACCAGCTAGCATTGCAAACAGGTCATCAGCCTTCGGTAATGGGTACTGATCTTGTTTTGAAAATCGGTTGATTGTAAGTAACCTTGTAGTCTCCACAGATCTTGACAGTGGCCATCATTCTTCAACACAGGAACAATGGGACTGGCCCATTCGTTAAATTCGACCGGTGATATGACCCCTTCACATTGGAGTCTGTCAAGCTCAATTTCGACCTTCTCCCTCATCATGTATGGAACGGCTGAGCTTTGTGATGACAGGTCTTGCATCCGATTCCAGGTGAATCTGCACCTTGGCTCCTGTAAAATTGCCAATGCCTGGGAAACTTGCTCAGCACTTGAGCACACTAAGTGTCATCCAGCGACGACATCGATTTGATATTGTTCCAATTCCATTTGATTTTTTCAAGCCAATTCCTGCCGAACAGCATTGGACCATTGCCTGGAATGATCCATAATGGTAGATCATGAACTACACCATCATATGACACCTTGACAACTGCCTTGCCAATCACCGGTATGAGTTTCTTGCTGTAAGTACGCAACTTGGTATTGACTGGACTCAGCTAAGGCTTCACAGCCTCAGTGTCCCACAGGTTATCGAATGTCCTCTGGCTCATTATCGACTGACTCACACCAGTGTCCAATTCCATTGCTACCGGCAAGTTTCACATTAACCATTATCGGTTGGCTCTTTGTCAGGAACGAAGACAGTCCATACATTTCCTCCTCGGGTATCTCGGGTTGCATCTCCGGGCCAGCACTGGACTGGTCATCATCATCAATGTGATGAGCAGCAGCACGCTTGTCAGTTGCAGGCGCATTCGCTGAAGATGCCCCATTTTCGAACAGCCTTTACAGATGTACTGTTTAAACTGACACTGATGAGGCCGATGATTGCCCCCACAATGCCAACAGGGTGAAATTGGATTCGTACCAGTTGGGGGACTTTGAGCAGCTAGGTTTCACGTAAGCAGCCGAGTAGACCCTGCCATAAGCAGCTCTGCCAGACGACGACACAATCTTGTTTACAGTACTTGCCGTGGAGCTCCGACTCTTTGATGATATCTGCCTTAAATTATCATCAGTCGCCATGCATGCCTGGGTGGTCGCGATAGCCTTGCTCAAATCCAGCGTTTCTACAGCTGGATTTAATTCCCAAAGGATCACATCATGGTTTATGCCTATCTCGAAGAAATCTCGCAGCATGTCTTCCAACGCGTTTCCAAACTTACTCGGCTCAGCCAGACGTCTTAGGTCAGCGATGAATCCCAACACATCTTGACCCTCAGCATTCACATGTGTGTAGAATCAATAACGTGAGATGATGATCCCCTCCTTTGGCTTGAGATGGTCACGCACCAGAGCGCACAAATCCCCATACTCCTTGTCCATTGGACATGCAGTCGAGAGAAGATTCTTTATGAGGCCATAAATATTTGGACCACAAACGGTGAGGAAAACCGCCCGCCGCCAAATTGCGTCACTAGCTTCCTCCATTTTATTGGCCACAAAATACTGATCCAGGCGGTCAATAAAATCCGCCCAATCCGTGCCATCCACGAATCTCTCCAGAATTCCAATGGTGCCCATTATGCATGCGAAGGTTCTTAAGTTATCTTGTCGCCAAATGTAATGTATATAAGACTAGAAAGACTTGTTACTGTAAACTCACTCAGGTGCAAACCCGGCTCAACTTTATTCCACCTCAAAGTGCACATAGCACATGGTACCAGTTCTTATATACCGGGGGCCCATGACCTCCCGACAGTGGATACAATACATCATTCGATAACAATACATATCAATACATAACATATACTATCAGACTGCTTGACTAACCTCCAGCACTGGATGGAAATTTCCTACAATTAACTATCGGGCAGATCAAAGCCATTGTCTTCAGTTCATACCATAAACCCCCGTTCTCTTTCCACTGATTCAATCTCTCTCCCCAGCAATTGTCTAAGGCTGACCAAGTCTGTTCGCAACCTTGGTGTGATATTTGATCACAAATACATCATATCCATTCTATCACTAAGACAGCCCATTTCACCTTTGTAATATCGCCCTTCTCCGCCTTTACCTCAACACAAAACCTGCACAGTCGAGCGACATTTTAAAACGTAATTTTAAAAAATTGCTTTAAATATACTCCTTTCTATATTTAAGAGTGGTAACCTGGTAATGATTAATACAGCTAAAAATGGGTTTATCAAAAAAAGTAAGCATTTTAAATCACAGTGTCAGTCCACCACCTGTGAGTAACCCAACTTTAATGAGTGAAAATGGCTTTTAAAAAAAAATGCGTTTGAAATTCCCCAATCTTTTACACGGTTACGCCGATATCGGGATATTCTAGGCCAGGAAACTATTTCCTCAGGTGGGGTAATCCAAAAATCTTAAAATTAGAGGTAGATCATTCAGGAGTGAAACCAGGAAATATTTTTTCACACTCAGGTTGGTAGAAATCTGAAATTCTCTCCCTCAAAAGGCTGAGGCTGTGGGGGTCAATTGGAGCTTTCAAGACTGAGAGCGATAGAATTTTGTTGGGTAAGGGTATCGAGGGATATAGAGCAAAGGCGGGAAAATGGGGTTGAGGTACAGATAAACCATGATCGAACTGACTGGCAGAACAGGCTTGAGGGACTGAAGAGCCTACTTCTGTGGGACGTTAATGCATTGGCCAGATGTGGAGGTCAAAGGAAGATCTCCTCCAGGTGAGCAGCACGAAAATAATGCAACAGGTTCTCCTTTGCAGTATGTGGGAGTTTGTGGACAGCAAGACTGTCCTGGATTGCCACATCTGTAGGAATTCACTGTCTTGAGTCACTCCATCTTAGAGTCACTGAGCTGGAGTGTGAGTTAGAGACATACTGACTCACAAAGGAGGCGGTTGGGGGGGGAGGGGGGGATTTCTGCATAGATTTCTCCTGAGTACAGTCACACCTCAGAGGAAAGCACAAGTACAAGAAAAGGTCAGTGTGACTGTCAGTCAGCAGGGTACAGGGAATACAGGGGAGATAGAGAAAGAAGTCCTGCAGACACTGGCCCTATTCAACAGCTACAATACACGTGCTACCTGAAAAGATAATGATGAAGGCTACTGGTGGAAGGCCAGTATGCTAACCATGGCACCGTGAACGGGAAGCAAAAACAGAAGTAGTAAGGTTGTGGTCACTGGGCATTTGACAATTAGGGGATCGATAGCATCCTCTGCTGTTATTTTGTTCATGGGATGTGGGCGTCACTGGCAAGGCCAGCATTTATTGCCCATCCCTAATTGCCTTTGAGACTGTCTGGACAACTGAGTGGCTTGCTAGGCCATTTCAGAAGGCAGTTAAGAGTCAACCACATGCACCATCCCCACCGACACCTGGGAGTCCCTGGAGTCACATATCGGCCAGGTCGGGTAAGGGCGGCAGATTTCCTTCCCTAAAGGACATTAGTGAACCAGATAGGTTTTTACTTGGTCAACATTACTGATACTAACTTTTTATTCCAGATTTATTTACCTTGCAACTGAAAATCCAGAAGGATGTGTTGCCTACCTGGTGCAACTATCTCAGAGGAACTGTAAAGGAACTTGGAAAAGGAGGGAAGAAGATCCAATTGTCATGGTCCATGTCAGGCCAATGGCATAGGGAAGAACAGGGAGGAGGTCCTGCGAAGGGAGTATCAGGAGCCAGGAGCTAAAGAGCAGGACCTCACGGGTGGTAATCTCACGATTACTACCCAAGCCACATGCTAATTGGCATGGGGTAGACAGATCAGGAATGTGTATGTATAACTGAAAGACTGGTGTGGGAAAGAGGATTTCCAGTTCATGGGACAGCAACACCAGTACTGGGTCGCAAGACTCCCAAAGCAAGTGCTCTACTCGGAACTCCTACACAGCAGGCGAGCCCCAGGTGAGCAGAGGAAATGTTTCGAAGCCTCCTTGATAACATGCAACATCCCCACTGATACCTGGGAGTCCCTGGCCCAAGACCGTCCTAAGTTGAGGAAGTGCATCTGGGAGGGCGCTGAGCACCTCGAGTCTCATTGCCGAGAGCATGCAGAAAACAAGCACAGGCAGCGGAAAGAGTGTGTGACAAACCAGACTCCCCACCCACCCTTTCCTTCAATGACTATCTGTCCCACCTGTGACAGAGACTGTAATTCCCATATTGGACTGTACAGTCACCTGAGAACTCACTTTTAGAGTGGAAGCAAGTTTTCCTCGATTCCGAGGGACTGCCTATGATGATGATGGGTCAGGTGTCCGGGCTGCACTTGAACTAGAATGGGACCAAGGTCTCAGCGGAAAGGATAAACAGGGCTGTAGTTAAAACGTTAAACAAGTAAGGGGGGGGGGGGGGGGGAGTTCTGGTAGAAATAACATCAGCCTGAAGACAAAAGAAATAGGAGATGAGAGTACAGGGCAGACCAAGGTAAAGCATAAAAGTAACATAAACGGTCAGGGAACAAATGCAGTTATATAGAATATCAATATAAAACAACTGTTAAAAATAACATGAGAGGAACAATTAATAACAACAAATTAAATTGCTTGTACAATAATGTGCACATCATCCAAAATAAAATGGGAGAATTTGAGGCAATAATTTGTAGAGGGGAATAATGTCCCAGGAGCCAACCTTATGGCTGGCATGTCAAAACATGCAGTCAATGGATCCGAGACAATATGTTGCAGCATCAACACGGGAGTCAGGTCTCATACCTTCTGAAGTGGCAGTGGAACCTGTCATGTATCTCACACTACTGTACATAACTGTATCTTACCATGCTATACATGACTGTAACTAAATATGACCTGCAACCACAAGCATACTCTACCACCAGGGTGCACTTGCAGGAGACAATGCATACCTGTTCCACAGGCAGGTCTCAGGCAAGTGTAGCATTCGAGAGCTGTGAAATAAAAGTGCAGGTCCTGAGTGATCTTGACTTCAGCAAGTGCCTCGTGTAAGTCTGTACTGCAGGGTCAGGACTTTACAGTGGCGACGAGTTACGGGATCACAGAATCCACAGAATGGCTACCAACAGCTCAGATGAGAAATACAATGCTGGAATAATTGGGAGGACTTTATAGAAAATGCTCCAGCAAAGCTTTGTAACCAAAGACTGGTTGGGCGACAATAAGGCAGACAAGAGAAGAGCCCATCTCTTGACCAGCTGTGACTCGAAAACATACGCCTTGATGAAGGACCTGCTGGCACCCGAGAAACCAGCAAACAAGTCGTTTGAAGAGTTGAGCACACTGGTGAGAGACCACCTGAAGCCAGTGAGCAGCCTACACATGGCCAGACACAGTTTCTACAACTACAGACGTTGTGTGGGCCAGAGCATACCCGACTTTGTGGCGGAACTTCGGAGGCTGGCTAGTTTATGTGAGTTCTCCGATGAACTAAGGAGAAAAGTACTGAGGGACTTTTTTATTGAAGGAATAGGCCATGCAGGCATTTTCCGAAAGCTTATAGAGACCAAGAACATGACCCTAGAGGCAGCAGCACTGGTTGCACAGACATTCTTGGCAGGAGAAGAAGAAACGAGATTGATCTATACTGCGGGTACGACAACTAACAAAACATCGGAACAAGGGGTTCACAGCGTGAAACAAGCTGCTACCCCTACACACAGACAAAGGCAGGAGAGCAGGCCTTCAACAGCAGGCAGTGGCGCCAGAAGCCATCAAGGGCCACATGAACGGCTGTTCACACCTCATCAACCCACAATGCGAGCAATCAACTACAGACTGAGAGAAGCTCAAGAGAGATCAGTGAGACGCAGCTCATCCTTCGGAAACAATGGAAGCGGTCTGTGCTGGAGTTGTGGGGGAAGGCACTCATCAAGGGGGTGTCGATTTCAGCATGCTGTTTGCAGAAACTGCAACTATACAGCGCATCTGACCCGCATGTGCAGAAAAACAGCAGCTCGGCTGGTATACGAATCGGAAGGGTCGGAAGCGGACCAGAAGATGGTGGAGACAGTGCCCGGGACACCGAGGTACAGCGGGTCAACACGATCAATGTCCACTGTTCTTACAACAAGACGCCTCCAATAATGATGAGGGTCCTACTCAACGGGATACCCGTCAACATGGAACTGGACACGGGAGCGAGTCAATCTCTCATGAGCATCCAACAATTTGAACAGCTGTGGCCGCACAAAAGCAACAGACCAAAACTCACAAGGGTCGACACCAAACTAAGGACCTAGACCAAAGAAATCATCCCAGTCCTTGGCAGCGCCATGCTCTCAGTCACACACAAAGGGACAGTGAACCGACTTCCCCTGTGGATTGTCACCGGAGATCTCCCAGCACTTTTGGGGAGAAGCTGGCTGGCAAAACTAAATTGGAAATGGGATGATGTTCACGCCATGTCGTCAGAGGAACGGACCTCCTACTCAACAGTTCTAAGTCGATTTGAACATCTCTTTCAGCCAGATGTGGGCACCTTCAAAGGGGCTAAAGTTAAAATCTAAATCACACAGGATGCCAGACCGGTCCATCACAAGGCGAGAGCTGTGCGTTATGTGATGAGGGAAAAGATTGAACACGAACTGGACTGGCTTCTGCGGGAAGGCATTATATCACCTGTGGAATTTAGCGACTGGGTAAGTCCCATCGTCCCCATCATGAAGCCTAATGGATCCGTACGAATCTGTGGGGATTACAAGTCTACCATAAACAGAATCTCCCTACAGGACCAATTTGCCACATTGGCTGGAGGAAAACTTTTCTCGAAACTAGATCTCACATCTGCATATATGACGCAAGAACTGACCGAAGAGTCTAAGCTACTCACCACCATCAACACACATCGAGGCCTTTTTATGTACAATCGATGCCCATTCGGCATCAGGTCGGCAGCTGCTATATTCCAGCGCAACATGGAAAGTCTGCTCAAGTTCATCCCGGGAACAGTTGTGTTTCAAGATGACATATTCATCACAGGCAGGGACACCGACTCCCATCTCCGCAATTTGGTGGAAGTACTAAATCGATTGGATCGGGTAGGCCTACGAGTTAAGAAATCCAAGTGTCTGTTTCTTGCGCCCAAGGTTGAATTTTTGGGCAGAAGGATTGCCGCTGATGGAATCTGCCCAACAAAATCCAAAACCAAAGCGATTCGTCTGGTACCAAGGCCCCGGAATGTCTCGGAACTGCGCGCATTTCTCGGGCTACTCAATTACTTTGGGAACTTTATGCAGAACTTGAGCACGCTGCTGGAGCCTCTCCATGTGCTACTTAGAAAAGGGTGCGATTGGTTTTGGGGGGATGCCCAAGAACGCGCCTTCAATAAGGCACGCAACCTTCTGTGTTCCAACAGTGTTTTAGCTTTTTTTGACCCAGGTAAAAAGCTAGTTCTGACATGTGATGTGTCAGCGTACGGGGTCGGGTGCATCTTACAGCATGTCAATGATGCGGGTAAATTACAACCCATAGCTTATGCCTCCAGGTCACTTTCGCGGGCGGAGCGCGGTTACGGTATGGTTGAGAAGAGGCGCTCGCATGCATGTACGGTGTCAAAAAGATGCACCAATACCTTTTCGGAGCCAAGTTCGCGTTAGAAACCGACCACAAACCTCTCACGTCCCTGCTATCCGAGAGCAAGGCAATAACCGCCAACGCCTCGGCACGCATTCAACGGTGGGCACTCATGGTGGCGTCTTATGACGACACACTAAGGCACAGACCAGGCACAGACTGATACGTCCTTACTACACAGTATAAATGCACACGAGGCCCATGCTTGAGAGAAGGTCAGTCTGTGACCTGTCCTTTATTCCTTAGCACTCAAGTGATGAAGGTGGGTGGAGCTTCCCCTTTTATACCTGAAGGTCCAGGTTAGGAGTGTCTCCCACCTAGTGGTCAGTGTTCTCACGGTGTACAACTGAGATCAGATTATACATGGGTTACAATGCTGGTTGAATACATGACATCACCTCCCCCACCAAAGTCTTATTGGGATCACAGGTTGAGTCTCTCTGGTGGTTTACGCTCCCTTGTAGAGCGCCTGAGTTGGGGCTCCGGTTGTTGGGCGCTGGCCTGAGTGTCTGCTGTTTGCAGTGCCTCAGGCCTGTCCGGACTGCCCACAGTGACTGGGCTCTCCTCCCTTTGGTTCCGGTGTTCGGTCACCTGTGGTGGAGTGAACTCTATATCGTGTTCTTCCTCTGCTTCTTCTATGGGGTTGCTGAACCTCCTTTTTGTTTGATCCACATGTTTGTGGAAGATTTGTCCATTGGTAAGTTTAACTACCAGAATCCTATTTCCCTCTTTGGCAACCACAGTGCCTGCGAGCCATTTGGGCCCTGCAGCGTAGAGGACAAAAACAGGGTCATTTGCATCAATACATCGCGCCCTCGCATTCCTGTCATGGTAGTCATATTGTGGCTGGCGCCTGCTCTCGACAATTTCTTTCATGGTGGGGTGTATAAGGGATAATCGGGTTTTGAGCGTCCTTTTCATTAGTAGCTCTGCAGGTGGAACCCCTGTGAGCAAGTGTGGTCGGGATCTATAGGCCAACAGGAGGCGTGATAAGCGGGTTTGTAGGGAACCCCCTTGGAATCTGAGCATCCCCTGTTTGATTATCTGCACTGCTCGTTCTGCCTGGCCGTTTGAGGCCGGCTTGAACGGTGCCGTTCTAACATGGTTAATTCCATTGCCTGCCATGAAGTCCTGGAATTCAGTGCTTGTGAAGCACGGGCCATTGTCGCTGACCAAGATGTCCGGTAGACCGTGGGCGGCGAACTTTGCCCGTAGACTTTCTACAGTGGCAGAGGATGTGCTTGAATTTAAAATGTCACACTCGATCAATTTGGAGTAGGTGTCTACTACAACCAAAAACATTTTCCCCATGAAAGGACCTGCGTATCCACATGGATGCGTGACCAAGGCTTGGCGGACCATGGCCAGGGGCTAAGGGGGGCTTCCCTGGGTGCATGGCCCAGCTGGGCACACGTGTTGCACCTGAGAACACAAAGTTCCAGATCTGCGTCTATCCCTGGCCACCAAACGTGTGACCTGGCAATTGCCTTCATCGTGACAATGCCCGGGTGCCCATTGTGGAATTCTCTGATGAACACCTCTCTGCCCATCTGGGGCATGACTACGCGGTTTCCCCACAGTAGGCAATCGGCCTGAATCGAGAGTTCATCCTTGCGCCTGTGAAATGGTTTAAATTTCTCAGGGCATGCCCTGTACATGGCTGCCCAGTCACCATTCAGGACACATTTCTTGACTAGAGACAATAGCGGGTCCCTATTTGTCCAGACTTTAATCTGAAGGGCTGTCACGGGTGAGCCTTTGCTTCCGAAAGCTTCAACAGCCATGACCATCTCAGCACCATGCTCGGTAGTCCCCTCAGTGATGGCTAGTGGGAACCTGCTGAGTGCATCGGCGCAGTTTTCGGTGCCCGGTCTGTGCCGAATTGTGTAGTCATAGGCGGCTAACGTGAGTGCCCACCTCTGTATGCGGGCCGATGCGTTTGCATTTATGGCCTTGTTGTCAGCCAAAAGGGATGTTAGGGGTTTGTGATCTGTCTCCAGCTCAAATTTCCTGCCAAACAGTTAGTGGTGCATTTTCTTTACTGCATATACATATGCGAGCGCCTCCTTTTCTACCATCCCGTAGCCTCTTTCTGCCTGGGACAGACTCCTGGAGGCATAAGCTACCGGCTGTAACTGACCCTTGGCATTGACATGCTGCAACACACACCCAACACCATAGGCGACGCATCGCACGTTAACACAAGTTTCTTACATGGATCAAATAGCGTTAACAGATTGTTGGAACATAACAAATTGCGTGCTCTAAAAAAAGCCCTTTCCTGGCTGTCCCCCCAGACCCACTCGCGACCTTTGCGAAGGAGCACGTGTAGCGGCTCTAGCAGCGTGCTCAATTTGGGAAGAAAGTTACCAAAATAGTTCAGGAGCCCCAGGAACGAACACAGCTCCATCGTGTTACAGGGTCTGGGTGCTCTCTGCATCGCTTCCGTCTTGCTGCTACCCTCATCCCCAGGAGCTAGGAAGACGCAATTCGCCTTTTTCAGTCGCAGATCTAACCGGTCCAGTCTGCGTAGCACCTCCTCCAGGTTGTGGAGGTGTTCTTCAGTATCATAACCTGTAATGAGGATGTCGTCCTGAAAAACCACCGTCCCTAGAATCGACTTGAGGAGGCTTTCCATATTTCGTTGGAAGATAGCGGCTGCCGAGCGAATCCCGAACGGACATCTGTTGTACTCAAACAACCCCTTGTGTGTCATGATGGTGGTCAGCTTCTTCGACTCACTTGCCAGCTCCTGGGTAATGTAAGCTGAGGTCAGGTCCAATTTTTAAAAAGATTTGCCACCAGATAGCGTCGCAAAGAGGTCCTCCGCTCTCGGTAGCGGGTACTGGTCTTGGATTGATGGTGGATTGAGCGAGCAGTGCAAATCGTTAAACAAGACATGCTTAAAATCCAAGATCCCATGCTGCAGAGCCGCCTGTCGCGACTGCTGCTGGCATACAGATCTCATCCACATTCATTGACTGGGATTCCCCCCGTGCAACTATTGATGAAACGGACCTCCCAGACATGCATGAAATTGTTGAGACAAAGCGCCGGAAGCTAACTGAGTACAATGACCGAAATTCGAGGGGGAGCTGGAATGAGATAGGAGACAAAGTGTTTGTGCTAAACTATGGCAGGGGTCCCAAATGGCTTGCAGGGACAGTAACAGGCAAGGAAGGAAACAGGCTACTGGTTGTACAAATGGACAATGGCCAAACCTGCCGGAGGCATGTAGACCAAGTCAAAAGTAGATTCACCAACAACACTGCTGAACCAGAGGCAGACTACAATGTGGAACTCACACCACACCTGGTGGACAGACAGAGGGAACAACCTGAGGAAAGGGCAATCCAAACAGACAGCCCAGGCGAGACACCAACAATCATACTGAACGAAACAGACAGCCCAGGCGAGATACCAACAATCAAACCGAAAGAAAAACAGGTACCAAGGCAAACAACTGAACCACAACTAAGACGCTCCACGCGAGAGTGTCGACCACCTGAGAGACTGAATCTATAAAGACAATAAGACCTTGGGGGAGGGTGATGTCATGTATCTCACACTACTGTATATAACTGTATCTTACCATGTTATACATGACTGTAACTAATATGACCTGTAACCACATGCATACTCTACCACCAGTGGTGCAATTGCAGGAGATACTGCATACCTGTTCCACACAGGTATATAAAGGCAGGTCTCAGGCAAGTGTGGCATTCGAGAGCTGTGAAATAAAGGTGCTGGTCCTGAGTGACCTTGACTTCAGCATGTGCCTCGTCTGTACTGCAGGGTCAGGACTTTACAGAACCTTCAATCAAACAAGGGCACACTGCTTTGAACTGATATTGGATCTTGCACATGAAAAGCAGCAGTGTGCAAAGCAATTTCATTTCCTTACCTTTATCCAGGGGCTTTTTGGCATGTCCGGTATGTCTTCCCATCCTCTGCAGATTCTCTGTAAAGCAAAGACCATCGTCAAAATAAAGTAAGTCTGCTGACGTATTAGATTACGATGTCACAATGTATAAACATGTAAACAGTGCTTCTAGAAATAGAGAAAGACATCTATTGTGGCAATTTTATGATGCTCGTCTGTGGCTCAGTGAGTAGCACTCTTGTCTCTGAGTGAGTAGGTTGTGGGTTCAAGTCTCACTTTAGGGACCTGAGCATATAATCCAGGCTGACACTCCAATGCAATACTGAGGGAGCGCTCCACTGATGGAGGTGCTGTCTTTCAGATGAGATGTTAAACTAAGGCTCCGTCTGCTCTCTCAGGTGGATGTAAAAGATCCCCTGGCAGCCTTTTTGAAGAAGAGCAGAGGAGTTTGCCCTGGTGTCCTGGCCAATATTTATCCCTCATCCAACACCCACAACAGATTATCTGCTCATTATCACATTGCTGTTTGTGGGATCTTGCAGTGCTCAAATTGGCTGCCCCATTTCCGACATTACAACAGTTACTACAAAAGTATTTCATTAACTATAAAGAGCTTTGGGATGTTCTGAAGTAATGAAGGCCGCTATATAAATCCAAGTTCTTTCTTTCTATTCAGCCCTGAGTCCCTTCAGGTTCATTCCCTACCCGAACAATGCTGAGTCCTTTGCAGCACTCACCTGAGACCAGTGCCACCATTCTCCAGCTCCTGCACCTCCAATTCTCCAATAGTAAAGGAGACAGTGTCGCTTGTGTGACTCCCCTGGGCCGTTGTGAACTTTTCTACAATCGCCACAACTATGCATCATATGGTTAGCTGCAGCTCTGTAGGCATGACTGCCGTGTTGGACTTCCCAGTCGAGATCTCTGGCCAGGCTTTTCCTGCTCCTGCTGCCTCTGGGGAATATGGGGTGAGACGTCGAAACAAAATTCAGCCCAGCTACGGATGCAGATGTATCTGCGCATTGATCCAACGCAAAACACCGTTCTGCCTTTCTTGCAAAATCTGTGCTAGGATCTCTCTGATGACAAACCTTGTGCAATGTAAAGCACTTTGGGATGTGACGTGATCATTTTGTTTGTGGTGGTTTCATCATCATCATAGGCAGTCCCTCGAAATCGAGGAAGACTTGTCTCCACTCTAAAAGTGAGATCTCAGGTGGCTGTACAGTCCAATGCGGGAATTACAGTCTCTGTCACAGGTGGGACAGACAGTGGTTGGAGGAAAGGGTGGGTGGGGAGTCTGGTTTGCCGCACGCTCTTTCCGCTGTCTGCGCTTGATTTCTGCATGCTCTCGACAACGAGACTCCAGGTGCTCAGCGCCCCCCCCAGATGCTCTTCCCCCACTTAGGGTGGTCTTTGGCCAGGGACTCCCAGGTGTTGGTGAGGATGTTGCATTTTATCAAGGAGGCGTTGAGGGTGTCCTTGAAACATTTCCTCTGTCCATCTGGGGCTACCTTGCTGTGTAGGAGTTCCGAGTAGAGCGCTTGCTTTGGGAGTCTCGTGTCAGGCATGCAAACAATGTGGCCCACCCAGCGGAGCTGGTCGAGTGTGCTCAGTGTTTCGATGCTGGGGATGTTGGCCTGATCGAGGATACTAATGTTGGTGCATCTGTCCTCCCAGGAGATTTGCAGGATCTTGTGGAGACATCGTTGGTGATATTTCTCATACTGTGAGGTTGGCAATGGTGCAAGGAAGGTGTTAATCAAAGAAGCAGCAATATTTGCTACTGATGAGAAGTGATTTGATATTGTTGTACTGCCAACTTTTAACCTGTGTTTGTTAAGTAGGTAGGTATGATTATTTAATTGTAATGTCTTAACATAACTAATTGATGCTACAATTGTACAGCTGCAGAGCGATTCTGAGATGGTGACCACTGAATGTTTGAATTGACAAGCCACCCCTACAGCACTGGCAGGTTTAATATGCTTGTGTGAAGCCAGCACAATGGGCTAGAAATTGCGTTGTGCCCTGTTTGGGGCGCTAACTTTTGCAGGAGCACAAAAGTATTGGCAGGCGTTACCCAAGTCCAGCGGGCGCGAACTTCCGGTTTAGCGCTCCAGGAGGGAAGTGGAGCGTTAAGTCAAGTGCTGCTGCTTCCCTTGGAGTGCTAAACGGTAGCGGCAGAGGGCTGCACAATGTCCTGTGAAACGCTACCGGAATCACTGCTCCTTCCCTCCCTTAAAGGGATGGGCCATCGCTGAGGTGCTTTGGAGGTAAGCCTGGGAATGGTGGGCGACGGGACCTGCGATCCACGAAGAGTGGCCCCAAGCACTGTGAGCGAGTGCGGGGCTACTCAAACCTACTGTCAAAAAGCAACACAGAGAGCTCAGAATAAAACTTGGGCCTAGCCGACCAGCAATGCCTTTAATTACCGCTGCACAAGCGGTCGGCTGCACTCACAGTGCCCCCTGCAGCTGCCATTGTCGCGCCCGGCGATACTGCAGGGGGTGGAAGCGAATTTAGGATCCGGGGCGGTAACGGGGGGCTGCACACCGGATGACGACATGATCACCGCAGCGCAGGTGATGGTCGTGTTTACCGCCGACGCTAACCAGCAAGGGAAGATTACGAGCATAGGTACTCTCGCCGCGCCCAGTCAGAAAGCCGTTAGCGCCCCGTTATCACCCTCCAGAGGCGCTAGCGGGAGGCGCAAAGGAGGCCAATTTCTCCCCAATGTCTCTTCATGGGATAAGCCAATGGGAGACGCGCCAGTGCGTATTGAGACCCGAGCACGAAGGAACTGATATTTGGCTGAAAGGTCATTAGTTTTGCTGCAGAAGGAAAACATCTGCAAAGATATTATCCTATTAATTTAAGTTTGTGTAAGATAGGAGGACCAAGTTGATGCATAGGGGATCCAAAATAAAAGTAATTGATTCAAATGGTCAAACAGGAATTGAACATAACAAGAAACAAGCAGTTACATTGATCTTCTTAACTCAACAGAAAAACTCACAGTGAAGAATTCAGCTTATTAACCGAGTTATTGAAAAGGTAAAAGTGTCTTGTTAATTTCACCTCATATGGAATTATTTTTAACGTTTGGTATAACCATGTATTATAGACAGGCTGATGCTCATGTAGCTGGGCTAAGAGAAAGGTATGAAAAATAACAAATTGTAAGGAGAATTTGAATTTCAATGTTCGATGTTTGATTCACCTCAATACTGAGTTCAGAACTTTAACACATTAAATTCCCCAATCAACATGGCCTGGCCTAGTGTGGTTGTAAGAACTAGTCAAACTTTATGTTTAAATATTATTGCATGTACTATATACTTAATAAATCTATGCCCGCTTTACCAGAACATTTCAGGGACATTATTGATTCTGAGAATAGAAATATCCAGTAACAATGAGAAGGGTTGGAGTTACCGGTTTTTCAGAGGTAGGAAGCCTGATTGGCTGCAGGGCCGAAGATTCAGTGATGCAGCAGCTTTTAAAAAGCTGCATTGTGACATTAAAGTGAAGTCTTTTATTGTTTGACAAGGAGAGATGTGGGAAAAACTCTCTCTTTTAAGAATAACACTTGGAGATCCCGCTGTAGGAAGTACAGCAAAGGAAGGAGACCCAAATTGGAGGGAACATTTGCGTCATTATCCCTCTTGTCATTTAATCTCTCCTGCCATCCACCCTATCACAGACCTTACTTTTTATTTTTTCCTCCTCTCCCCACCTTTCCCTGCCTCTGTACTTCCTGAAAACCGGTCACATCTCGAGCATTTTCCAGTTCTGATAAAAGGTCAGCGACCTGAAATGTTAACTCTGTTTCTCTCTCCACAGATGCTGCCTGGCCTTCTGACTACTTCCAGCATTTTATATGTCAGTCACTGCACCCTAGCCTCTTTGGGTACTCTGTGCTCTGGAAAAGGTTCTGTGAGCTGTCTAGCTGAGGCATCTTTTCCATGGGAAATGTGCTGAAGGTGTCGGCCCTTATAAATAGTGAGGACCCAAAAATGTAGGGTCAGAGATCCCAACAGTTATGTAACGATTATGGACACTGGTGCCACCCAATGCTGACCCCGCAGAGTTTTCTGGGTTAGTGGCAGCCCTCACCCTCCCCAATTTACAAGGCGCAAGTGGTCACCTGCATCTCTACGATGCTCATAAACCCGTGTGGCTTGAAACTCTTGCCACTGATCAGCATTGGGGAACGGCGGGCGGGGGGGGGGGGGGGGGGGGTTGGGGCAGCTGCCCTGGCCGACCCCTCCACCTCTGCCCTCCTGCTGCTCCATCCCTGCAGAAGTGCCAGAAGTTGGGCGGGTCATCTGCACATGCGCGGAGGAAGCTGCCACGGCCTGAAATAACATTTGCGCCCGGGGGTGGGCCTATAGACATATAGCCTGTGTAAGGGGAGTGATAGAACAATTTCAAAGAAAATTCTTCCCACCTTCAGGGACTCACTTGCACCCTTCTGGATGATGGTTTGCCTCATCTCACTCAAACTTGCCAATCTGCAGTCTTGCATTTGATCTCTGACAGACCAGGGTCAATGCAACTCCCAACCTACTCCACCCGCTTGGTATTATTGGCCTTGTAAAGGGCAAGTGGAGGTTTCGCTCCTCGTGAGGCCCAGTGGGAATGCCAAGCATAGCTTGGGCCTGGTGTATCTGAGTCGCAGACAAATTCTGGGCCCTGTGCCACACTCCTGCCCAACTTACAGCAGTGTGGGGGATTCGGAAGGCCTAGTTCAAACCCAGAGTCTTTCACTCACTGGATCTATCAAATGGACTCCAAGAAGGAGGACATTCCAAAGCACTTTACAGCCAATGAAGTACTTTTGAAGTGCAGTCACTGTTACAAAGTAAGAAACGCTGCACCTAATGTGCACACTGTTAGTTCCCACAAACAGCAATAGGATAAATTTCCTGAAATCTGTTTAAATGATGTTGGTTGAGGGATAAATATTGCTATGCATCATAATAATGCCATGGGATCTTTTAAGTTCACCTGGGAGGGAAGACGGGGCCTTGGTTTAACATCTCATACGAAAGACGGCACCTCCGACAGTGCAGCACTCCCTCAGCACTGCACTGGAGAGTCTCTGGAGTGGGACTTAAACACACAACCTTCTGACTCAGAGGTGAGAGTGAGCCATGACTACCACACTATGGACTGCAAATCCAAGGAAGAGGCATATAAATTGGCCAGAAAAAGTAGCAAACCTGAGGACTGGGAGAAATTTAGAATTCAGCAGAGGAGGACAAAGGGTTTAATTAGGAGGGAGAAAATAGAGTATGAGAGGAAACTTGCCGGGAACATAAAAACTGACTGCAAAAGCTTCTATAGATATGTGAAGAGAAAAAGATTAGAGAAGACAAACATAGGTCCCTTGCAATCAGATTCAGGTGAATTTATAATGGGGAACAAAGAAATGGCAGACCAGCTGAACAAATACTTTGGTTCTGTCTTCACGAAGGAAGACACAAATAACCTTACGGAAATACTAGGGGACCGAGGGTCTAGTGAGAAGAAGGAACTGAAGAAAATCATTATTTTAGGCGGGAAATTGTGTTAGGGAAATTGATGGGATTGAAGGCCGATAAATCCGTGGGGCCTGATAGTCTGCATCCCAGAGTGCTTAAGGAAGTGGCCATAGAAATAGTGGATGCATTGGTGATCATTTTCCAACAGTCTTATCGACTCTGGATCAGTTTCTATGGACTGGAGGGTAGCTAATGTAACACCATTTTTTTAAAAAGGAGAGAGAAAACAGGTAATTATAGACTGGTTAGCCTGACATCAGTAGTGGGGAAAATGTTGGAATCAATTATTAAAGATGGAATAGCAGCGCATTTGGAAAGCAGTGACAGGATTGTTCCAAGTCAGCACGGATTTATGAAAGGGAAATCATGCTTGACAAATCTTCTAGAATTTTTTGAGTCTGCAACTAGTAGAGTGGACAAGGGAGAACCAGTGGATGTGGTGTATTTGGACTTTCAAAAGGCTTTTGACAAGGTCCCACACAAGGGATTGGTGTGCAAAATTAAAGCACATGGTATTGGGGGTAATGCACTGACGTGGATAGAGAACTGGTTGGCAGACAGGAAGCAGAGAGTCGGGATAAACGGGTCCCTTTCAGAATGGCAGGCAATGACTAGTGGGGTGCCGCAGGGCTCGGTGCTGGGACCCCAGCTATTTACAATATACATTAATGATTTGGATGAAGGAATTGAGTGTAATATCTCCAAGTTTGCAGATGACACTAAGCTGGGTGGCGGTGTGAGCTATGAAGAGGACGCTAAGAGGCTGTAGGGTGACTTGGACAGGTTAGGTGAGTGGGCAAATGTATGGCAGATTCAGTATAATGTGGATAAATGTGAGGTTATCCATTTTCGGGGCAAAAACATGAAGGCAGAATATTATCTGAATGGCGGCAGATTCGGAAAAGGGGAGGTGCAGCGAGACCTGGGTGTAATAGTACATCAGTAATGGAAAGTTGGCATGCAGGTACAGTAGGCGGTGAAGAAGGCAAATGGTATGTTGGCCTTCATAGCTAGGTGATTTGAGTATAGGAGCAGGGAAGTCGTACTGCAGTTGTATAGGGCATTGGTGAGGCCTCACCAGGAATATTGTGTTCAGTTTTGGTCTCCTAATCTGAGGAAGGACGTTCTTGCTACTGAGGGAGTGCACTGAAGGGTCACCAGACTGATTCCCGGGATGGCAGTACTGACATATGAGGAGAAACTGGATTGACTGGGCCTGTATTCACTGGAGTTTAGAAGGATGAGAGGGGATCTCATAGAAACATATAACATTCTGACAGGACTGGACACGTTAGATGCAGGAAGAATGTTCCCGATGTTGGGGAAGTTCAGAACCAGGGGACACAGTCTAAGGATAAGCGGTAAGCCATTTAGGACTGAGATGAGGAGAAACTTCTTCACTCAGAGAGTTGTTAACCTATGGAATTCCCTGCTGCAGAGAGCTGTTGATGCCAGTTCATTGGATATATTCAAGAGGGAGTTAGATATGGCCCTTACGGCTAAAGGGATCAAGGGGTATGGAGAGAAAGCAGGAAAGGGGTACTGAGGTGAATGATCAGCCATGATCTTATTAAATGGTGGTGCAGGCTCAAAGGGTCGAATGGCCTACTCCTGCACCTATTTTCTATGTGTCTATGTTTCTATGACTGTCTGATTTGGCAAATGTCCCCTGTGCATCCTGGGAGAGTGCAGCAAGAAGAAGCATCTTGCCATGTTAACCTTCACAGCTCCAAGGAGAGCTGTCCCTATGTTGGACTGTGGGGAATGCTTCTTTAATTTGGTGTTGGACCATTTCATATAATTTTTGAGGCATAAATTACGCTTTTAGGAACATACGAACATAGGAAGCCATTCAGCCTCTTGAGCCTGTTTTGCCATTCAATTCGATCATGGCTGATCAGTGTCTTAATTCCATCTACCCGCCTTGGATCTGTAATAGTTTTGAAATTTTCAATTGATCCCCAGCCTTAACAGCATTTTGAGGGAGAGCGTTTCAGATTTCCACAACCCCTTGTGTTGTGTTTCTTGACATCACCCCTGACCAGCCAAGCTCTAATTTTAAGATTCTGCCCCTTGTTCTGGCCTCCCTCCACCAGATGAACGAGTTTCTCTCTATTAATCCTATTAATTCCTTTAATCGTCTTCAACACATCAATTAGATCATCCCCTGATCTTCTATACTTGAGGGAATACAAGCCCAGTCTGCGCACCCTGTCCTCATAATTTAACCTCCCTAGCCCTGGTATCATCCTGGTGAACCTGTGCTGTATCACTCCGAGACCGATATAGCCTCCCTGAGGCACAGAACTGGACACAGTGCTCGAGGTGGGGTCTGACCCGAGCTTCATATAAGTGCAACATAACTTCCATCCCTTTGTATTCCAGCGCAGTTACACAGAGACCAACATTCCATTAGCCTTTTTAATGATTTTTTGTACCTGTTCACAAGCTTTTATTGATTTCTGGACCCCGAAATCTCTCGGTTCCTCCACAGTTCCTCGCTCTTCGCCATTTAGAAAATACTCTGATCTCTCTTTCTTGGGTCCAAAGTATTTGACCTCGCACTATCCCACATTGAACTCCATCTGCCACAGCTTTGACCACTCACTCAATCTATCAATGTCACTTTGCAACTTTCTTCTCCCATCTACACTATTTACTGTGCCACCTAACTTGGCATTGTCAGCAAACTTGGATATACAACTCTCTATTGCTTCATCTTCATCTAAGGCATTGATATGCTAGTCAGCAGTGCAGCATGGCGGCCCTGACCTGCGAGGAAACACCAGTGGCAGGTCGGGGCCGTAAAAGGAGCAGCGAGCAGTGGCCTGGAGCAGCGTGACGGTATACCACTGCAAGGTACAGCACGAGCTGGTGCAGGAGGGCGACGGCAGCAAAGAAGCCAACTGGATTGTACGTCATTAAGGTCCAGGTCGCTGATTGGAGCATGGGCAGGTACAGCAGGAGCGACGCGATTGGGACCCAGGAGAGGCAAGGGCCATGGGGCAACATTGTGATATGTGTGCACACTAGGTCCATCCAGCAGAGCTGGTCTCCAGTCATCTTGGGTAACCCTTGCCAAGACCTAGCTCTGTCAAGCCCGTGTGGTGGCTGGTGTGCAACGGCCACCCCACATGAAAAAAATCCACGCACAGGCATCTTCCACCCTTCAACATGTCGGTCAGGACCTAGAATATCAGGTCCTTCGTTGAAACATCTGTGAACTCATCCCTTTTTGGTGTGGAAACAAGTCATCCTCGAGACGAGGGACCGCCTATGATAATGACTTTAGTCGGGAGCAGTGTCGAGGAGGCCCCTTTGGTGAGGGCTATAAAAGGCACAGCAGGGAGTCCGGGGCCCAGCGTCGGCGGCAGTCGGGAGCAGCGTCAAGGAGGTCCGTTGGTGAGGCCTATAAAAGGCGTATTTGTGTAGCTACAGAGAGAAGCCAAAAAAGAAGTAGAAAGAAACAGAAAGGTGACGTCACAGCCAAGGGTGTAAGTGATTGGCTGGTGATTGGTGAGTAGCTTTTCTTTTTCTTTCTTTTTTATATCAGTCAGTAACTTTTAACAGTGTTGTTGCCAATTTAAGTGTATCTAAGGGTTAAGTCATGGCAGGGGAGCTCGGTCACGTGATATGCTCCTCCTGTACCATGTGGGAACTAAGGGACACTTCCGGTGTCCCTGACGACTACGTGTGCGGGAAGTGTATCCGCCTCCAGCTCCTGACGGACCGCGTTGCGGAATTGGAGCTGAGGGTGGATTCACTCTGGAGCATCCACGATGCTGAGAATGACGTGAGTAGCACGTGTAGCGAGTTGGTCATACCGCAGGTGAAGGGTCCACAGCCAGTTAGGGAATGGAAGACCAACAGGAAGAGTAGTGCAAGGAAGGTAGTGCAGGGGTCCCCTGTGGTCATCCCCCTGCAAAACAGATACACTGCTTTGAGTACTGTTGAGGGGGATGACTCATCAGGGGAGGGCAGCAGCAGCCAAGTTCATGGCACCGTGGCTGGCTCTGTTGCACAGGAGGGCAGGAAAAAGAGTGGGAGAGCGATAGTGATAGGGGATTCAATTGTAAGGGGAATAGATAGGCGTTTCTGCGGCCGCAACCGAGACTCCAGGATGGTATGTTGCCTCCCTGGTGCAAGGGTCAAGGATGTCTCGGAGCGGGTGCAAGATATTCTAAAAAGGGAGGGTGAACAGCCAGTTGTCGTGGTGCACATTGGTACCAACGACATAGATTAAAAAAAGGGATGAGGTCCTACGAAATGAATTTAAGGAGCTAGGAGCTAAATTAAAAAGTAGGACCTCAAAAGTAGTAATCTCGGGATTGCTACCAGTGCCATGTGCTAGTCAGAGTAGGAATCGCAGGATAGCGCAGATGAATACGTGGCTTGAGCAGTGGTGCAACAGGGAGGGATTTAAATTCCTGGGGCATTGGAACCGGTTCTGGGGGAGGTGGGACCAGTACAAACCGGACGGTCTGCACCTGGGCAGGACTGGAACCAATGTCCTAGGGGGAGTGCTTGCTAGTGCTGTTGGGGAGGAGTTAAACTAATATGGCAGGGGGATGGGAACCAATGCAGGGAGACAGAGGGAAACAAAAAGGAGACAAAAGCAAAAGACAGAATGGAGATGAGGAAAAGTGGAGGGCAAAGAAACCCAAGGCAAAGAACAAAATGGGCCACTGTACAGCAAAATTCTAAAAGGACAAAGGGTGTTAAAAAAACAAGCCTGAAGGCTTTGTGTCTTAAAGCAAGGAGTATCCGTAATAAGGTGGATGAATTAACTGTGCAAATAGATGTTAACAAATATGATGTGATTGGGATTACAGAGACGTGGCTCCAGGATGATCAGGGCTGGGAACTCAACATCCAGGGGTATTCAACATTCAGGAAGGATAGAATAAAAGGAAAATGAGGTGGGGTAGCATTGCTGGTTAAAGAGGAGATTAATAGTTAGGAAGGACATTAGCTTGGATGATGTGGGATCTATATGGGTAGAGCTGCAGAACACCAAAGGGCAAAAAACATTAGTGGGAGTTGTGTACAGACCTCCAAACAGTAGTAGTGATGTTGGGGAGGACATCAAACAGGAAATTAGGGGTGCATGCAATAAAGGTGCAGCAGTTATAATGGGTGACTTTAATATGCACATAGATTGGGCTAACCAAACTGGAAGCAATACGGTGGAGGAGGATTTCCTGGAGTGCATAAGAGATGGTTTTATAGACCAATGTGTCGAGGAACCAACTAGTGGGGAGGCCATCTTAGACTGGGTATTGTGTAATGAGAGAGGATTAATTAGCAATCTCATTGTGCGAGGCCCCTTGGGGAAGAGTGACCATAATATGGTGGAATTCTGCATTAGGATGGAGAATGAAACAGTTAATTCAAAGACCATGGTCCAGAACTTAAAGAAGGGTAACTTTGAAGGTATGAGGCATGAATTGGCTAGGATAGATTGGCGAATGATACTTAAGGGGTTGACTGTGGATGGGCAATGGCAGACATTTAGAGATCGCATGGATGAACTGCAACAATTGGACATTCCTGTCTGGCGTAAAAATAAAAAAGGGAAGGTGGCTCAACCGTGGCTATCTAGGGAAATCAGGGATAGTATTAAAGCCAAGGAAGTGGCATACAAATTGGCCAGAAATAGCAGCGAACCCGGGGACTGGGAGAAATTTAGAACTCAGCAGAGGAGGACAAAGGGTTTGATTAGGGCAGGGAAAATGGAGTACGAGAAGAAGCTTGCAGGGAACATTAAGACGGATTGCAATGGTTTCTATAGATATGTAAAGAGAAAAAGGTTAGTAAAGACAAACGTAGGCCCCCTGCAGTCAGAATCAGGGGAAGTCATAACGAGGAACAAAGAAATGGCAGACCAATTGAACAAGTACTTTGGTTCGGTATTCACTAAGGAGGACACAAACAACCTTCCGGATATAAAAGGGGTCAGAGGGTCTCGTAAGGAGGAGGAACTGAGGGAAATCCTTATTAGTCGGGAAATTGTGTTGGGGAAATTGATGGGATTGAAGGCCGATAAATCCCCAGGGCCTGATGGACTGCATCCCAGAGTACTTAAGGAGGTGGCCTTGGAAATAGCGGATGCATTGACAGTCATTTTCCAACATTCCATTGACTCTGGATCAGTTCCTATCGAATGGAGGGTAGCCAATGTAACCCCACTTTTTAAAAAAGGAGGGAGAGAGAAAACAGGGAATTATAGACCGGTCAGCCTGACATCGGTAGTGGGTAAAATGATGGAATCAATTATTAAGAATGTCATAGCAGCGCATTTGGGAAGAGGTGACATGATAGGTCCAAGTCAGCATGGATTTGTGAAAAGGAAATCATGCTTGACAAATCTTCTGGAATTTTTTGAGGATGTTTCCAGTAGAGTGGACAAGGGAGAACCAGTTGATGTGGTATATTTGGACTTTCAGAAGGCTTTCGACAAGGTCCCACACAAGAGATTAATGTGCAAAGTTAAAGCACATGGGATTGGGGGTAGTGTGCTGACATGGATTGAGAACTGGTTGTCAGACAGGAAGCAAAGAGTAGGAGTAAATGGGTACTTTTCAGAATGGCAGGCAGTGACTAGTGGGGTACCGCAAGGTTCTGTGCTGGGGCCCCAGCTGTTTACATTGTACATTAATGATTTAGACGAGGGGATTAAATGTAGTATCTCCAAATTTACAGTGACACTAAGTTGGGTGGCAGTGTGAGCTGCGATGAGGAAGCTATAAGGCTGCAGAGTGACTTGGATAGGTTAGGTGAGTGGGCATGGCAGATGAAGTATAATGTGGATAAATGTGAGGTTATCCACTTTGGTGGTAAAAACAGAGAGACAGACTATTATCTGAATGGTGACAGATTAGGAAAAGGGGAGGTGCAACGAGACCTGGGTGTTATGGTACATCAGTCATTGAAGGTTGGCATGCAGGTACAGCAGGCGGTTCAGAAAGCAAATGGCATGTTGGCCTTCATAGCGAGGGGATTTGAGTACAGGGGCAGGGAGGTGTTGCTACAGTTGTACAGGGCCTTGGTGAGGCCACACCTGGAGTATTGAGTACAGTTTTGGTCTCCTAACTTGAGGAAGGACATTCTTGCTATTGAGGGAGTACAGTGAAGGTTCACCAGACTGATTCCCGGGATGGCGGGACTGACCTAGCAAGAAAGACTTGATCAACTGGGCTTGTATTCACTGGAGTTCAGAAGAATGAGAGAGGTTGTCAGAACTGGTTGTCAGACAGGAAGCAAAGAGTAGGAGTAAATGGGTACTTTTCAGAATGGCATGCAGTGACTCGTGGGGTACCGCAAGGTTCTGTGCTGGGGCCCCAGCTGTTTACACTGTACATTAATGATTTAGACGAGGGGATTAAATGTAGTATCTCCAAATTTGCGGATGACACTAAATTGGGTGGCAGTGTGAGCTGCGAGGAGGATGCTGTGAGGCTGCAGAGCGACTTGGATAGGTTAGGTGAGTGGGCAAATGCATGGCAGATGAAGTATAATGTGGATAAATGTGAGGTTATCCACTTTGGTGGTAAAAACAGAGAGACAGACTATTATCTGAATGGTGACAGATTAGGAAAAGGGGAGGTGCAACGAGACCTGGGTGTCATGGTACATCAGTCATTGAAGGTTGGCATGCAGGTACAGCAGGTGCTTAAGAAAGCAAATGGCATGTTGGTCTTCATAGCGAGGGGATTGGAGTACAGGGGCAGGGAGGTGTTGCTACAGTTGTACAGGGCCTTGGTGAGGCCACACCTGGAGTATTGTGTACAGTTTTGGTCTCCTAACTTGAGGAAGGACATTCTTGCTATTGAGGGAGTGCAGCGAAGGTTCACCAGACTGATTACCGGGATGGCGGGACTGACCTATCAAGAAAGACTGGATCAACTGGGCTTATATTCACTGGAGTTCAGAAGAATGAGAGGGGACCTCATAGAAACGTTTAAAATTCTGACGGGGTTAGACAGGTTAGATGCAGGAGGAATGTTCCCAATGTTGGGGAAGTCCAGAACCAGGAGTCACAGTCTAAGGATAAGGGGTAAGCCATTTAGACCGAGATGAGGAGAAACTTCTTCACCCAGAGAGTGGTGAACCTGTGGAATTCTCTACCACAGAAAGTTGTTGAGGCCAATTCACTAAATATATTCAAAAAGGAGTTAGATGAAGTCCTTAATACTAGGGGGATCAAGGGGTATGGCGAGAAAGCAGGAATGGGGTACTGAGGTTGCATGTTCAGCCATGAACTCATTGAATGGCGGTGCAGGCTCGAAGGGCCGAATGGCCTACTCCTGCACCTATTTTCTATGTTTCTATGTTTCTATGACCTCATAGAAACGTTTAAAATTCTGATGGGTTCAGACAGGTTAGATGCAGGAAGAATGTTCCCAATGTTGGGGAAGTCCAGAACCAGGGGTCACAGTCTAAGGATAAGGGGTAAGCCATTTAGGACCGAGATGAGGAGAAACTTCTTCACCCAGAGAGTGGTGAACCTGTGGAATTCTCTACCACAGAAAGTTGTTGAGGACAATTCACTAAATATATTCAAAAAGGAGTTAGATGAAGTCCTTACTACTAGGGGGATCAAGGGGTATGGCGAGAAAGCAGGAATGGGGTACTGAAGTTGCATGTTCAGCCATGAACTCATTGAATGGCGGTGCAGGCTCGAAGGGCCGAATGGCCTGCACCTATTTTCTATGTTTCTATGTTTACAAGACTGGTCTGCTCCTTAACCATAAAATGCAACGCCCAGTGCATTGACTCCCTGACACATGCTGACCGCAAGGACTGTGCGGAACTTCGCACAATCCAGGTTTATAAATTCCCTTTCCCATGTAATGGTCAGGCTTTAAGATCAGCAGCAGGTGTACTGAACTGAGGTGCTTACCTTCCATTTTACAGCCCCTCTGTTGAATAATTTATTGAGATCTTGAAATATTCTTTCGCTAGTTGTGAAGGGTTCTTCAGAATGAATTGCCTTTTGCTGGTGATTTGAAATGATTCTTAGATTATCCCATAGCCATGAAATGAAAAAGGCCAGTGATACCTGAGTGCTAAAAATGAAAATTGCCCCATAAATCTATGTCACAAGCGATCATAGTCCTTACTAACGTATTCTGTCTTACTGTTACGACGTCTCAAAATATAAGCTTGGCAAAAGGTGCAGTAATTAGAAATCAGTTATTTTCCACTGCCCACAGCATATTGCCTGTTGTACTTCAACAAAAGCAGAAAGATAACTGTCCCTCCTTACTGTCTTTTTGCAATCTTAGATGAGCTTTCAGGTGTCCTTGAAGTTGCTTCAATAAATCACATTCATTGTTCTGACTTTTTGATTGTTTTTCTGTTGTTGAGGTTTTCATACTTTTCGGGCTGGATTTTCCCGTCCTTTGTGCTGCGGGTTTGGCCCCGGAGCGGTGTGAAAGATGGCGG